>NC_134708.1:106973322-107300822 GCF_043290135.1 Rhipicephalus microplus | reverse complement strand
TAGACCCGGTAATACACAAGCCCCAGCACGCACATCTAAGACTTCATCTCTCCTTGAAGCACGGCTGGTACTGCCATTAGTAGGGTGAAGACGCATCGCGGAGAAGCGCACTTCCGAATCAATAAGATGGCCTATTCCATTCGGTTACTGTACTAGAAAAAAAATAATTATCAAATGTGTTCGTTCTCATAAAGTAAAGTATTAATGCGCCTTGTCTACGGTGACTCGTAGTTCTGGTTTACAGACGTGATAGATATTGAGATGAGGTTAATGGTGAATTGATCGCGTAATGAAATTTATAAAATTCCACTTTCAGAGCCTATCTTCTAGCTAGAGTGGTTCAATGGGGTTAGTTTTCACAAGTTCTGAATCTAATTCTAAAAAAATTATTGAAAACATAAATCCAACTGCCTTTCACTGCACTCTATCAAGTTTACTAATATTAGTTTTAGTGTACAGAAGCTGATCACATTCTATTTAGTTCTGACTAAAGCGTTAGAGCATAGCAATTTTACATATCACATGTAATCACGTTACAATAAAAACTTCACGTGTACATCGCTTCATTAGTAAGTCTTTGTTGAAAGTCAGCGCTGCTTGTTTTATCTTCGTCTGCTAAGCAGTTTTTATGCTCAAGCATTAATTACGTTCAGGGATGGCATTACTACTTATACAAATGTACGAAGAAGAAAGGGCCAGTATGATAAAGTTCTTATACCATTGGCGTTGCCAGCAGGGGTGTGGGGCTCAAACGTTTTCCGAAATTGTTTTGCTTGCGTTTATATACACGCACATGTACAAACACGCAAACTAGCATACATAAAGCGTATTTCAACCCCCCCCCCCCCCATCAACAAATTTCTGGCTACACCCATGACCGGTACTTTTAAGGACCTGCATCTGCTCATGAAGCTTTGATGTAATCTTGTTATATTATATGACCAATAGCGCTTGAACAATATCAGAAGGGCAAGTTTCTGCACCCTAGCAGTTTTTTTTGTGTGTGTGTGCGTGTGTTTGTGTTTGTGTGTGAAGTAGGTGTTAGCATGTCTGTAATGTAATCTACATTCAGTGTCAAACTTGTTCCTTTTCTCTATTTCACTGTGTCTTGCTTGCATTTCATTCTAAACTGCACATTAGCTGCTTTATGATCAATATCGATATTTTTCTGGAGTTTTGCGTTGCACAACTATGATAGCATTACAAGAGACGTCGTATTCTTTCGACCCCCTGGCGTTCTTTAACGAGCAACTAAACCTTAGCAAACTACCTAAGAATGTGAATTCATTCAATTCTAGTGAACTTGAAGAATGGCAGCTGGGCTCGTTGGTATGTCTTTGTACTGGCAAGTTTGTTCACCTTGCGAACAGCAAAAAGGACAGAGTAGACTGAATTAGCTCTGCCTGTCAGAAAGGGTATGGTGTGCTGTCGAATCTGCAGACGAGCGTCGGTTCGTGAACCAGCAGAGCGCCTTCTTGGATGCCTCGCACGTGTACGGCATTGATCAGACGGAGCACGAGACGCTCAGGAACTCCGATGCCAGGGAGCTGATGCTGCTAGCCGGAGCAGGCCTCTTGCCGCCAAGCCTGCGGCCCGACCGCGACGGCTGCAGCGACCCTGCCACGGCAAGCTTCTGTTTCCGCGCCGGAGATGGCAGGGTCAACCAACAGCCAGCCATCGCCGTGTTGCAGGTACAGCTCTGCTTTTAAGGACATTCGAAAGCTAAAAGTCCAAATAGAAGATTTTTTTTCGTGCTTCAATGGGTTTCACTTGCCGTGGCTCTTAGTTACACCGTAGTTGCACAGGTTACACCCAAAATGTTTGAAAAAGCTTTTTGAAACTTTAGTTACATCTGACGGTTAAAAAACTCTGGGTTCCACAGGATCCTACACATAATCCGTAGAGCCACCTGCAGTGCACCAATTGGTTCCTTGGTACGTGCTTACAATCTCACGCTCTATATTGGTTCGCAATCTTTGTCCTCTCATCTACTTTCCAAATTCCGCTTTATGATTACATCTTGCTAAACGTGGACTGTTAAGAAATTCGGTCAAAGGTAAAAGTCTACATTGCGGTTGTTGCTCCAACCTAGTGCAAATAGCGACCTAAAAAGTCTCAAAAAGGCACGCTACACGGTCCACGTTTTACCAGGATGCCCAAAAGCATGATCAGAGCAAATTCCGCTCAAATGCAGTTACCACAAGACGTGTTGGATGAGGAGCAATCTTTCAGACATGTCAGCATATCAATTACTTATTGTTCTCGTACTTTTGCCTATTCCTACGTCTTTCAGGCCTACTTCTTGTTCGAGTCTTTTGTAGATCTGTGCTTTATTCGTTTCTCGAATCGACAGCGCTGTTCTTCAGGGTCGGCAGGAAAAGTGGTCTTTAATAAAAAGTCAAGAGATGCGTTTCTCAAATAAAGGAATGCTAATGTTCCCTCGAAATTCTCGCACATGGTTTGGCTTGATAGAAACTTCAAGTACGCTATTAATGTTCTCCTGTTGCAGATTCTGTACGCTCGACAGCACAACCGCGTGGCTCAGCAGCTAAAGAGCTTGAATCCCGACTGGGACCCCGAGACTGTCTACCAGGAAGCCAGGTGGGCAGAGCTCCGCCAATATTATTATTGGTGGTGAATTTCGGGAAAGCTTTTCAGTTGTAAGCTTAATGCTGTGGCTCAGAAATTGCGTGCTTCTGCTTTTTTGGAGGGCTGCAAGCAAAACTACCTGAAAGAGCTACCTGCGACCTGACAGATCTACCTGTTCACCTGAGAGATGCCGTCCTTCTTTGACCGTGCACTGAGAATAGCAACTTGTGTGGACCTTTTTTTAACGCAACAGTTGTCAAACTCTTAGTTGGCAAACTTTCTTCTAACACGGTGCTTACATGGAAAACACTCAGGCAATTTCCGTCTGATTAATACTGTCGAAAGAGTACTTGGCACATGTCGCGTATACTGCAAGCCATCTGACGCACACCACGACTCATTGAGTGGTTTAGCATTAAATATCCTTCTAATGGTTGCCACGACTAGAGTTCGATGGTGCAGCGTATGAGCGTTGTTCTTTTCGGTTGATCCTGTGTAGAATAATGTGCAACTTCTTCCAAACATCCTTTTCTTTTTGCCACTGCGCTTGATTTCAACATCGCCAAACTCTTCACATGCCTTGAGGGGGCTTGCTGATCGACATTTTACTGAAGGTAATATCTTAGAAGCCTAGCCTCACAGCTAATCAGCTCAAAAAGACATGTGGGCTTTCCTGTGGCACCTCAATTATTGTGTGCGATTGGGCTAGCTGATATTTTATTATTCAACTGCTCAGCGCAAAACGTTGAAACAATGCGCACAAAAAAGCACACTGTACTGGATGCGCACTGCACTGGTCTTCGGCTTTTCTGTGTGTGTTGTCAAATATTTTTTTTTCCTTTTGCTCTGAGAAATGCAGTACCTGAATACAGCAGATTGGGCCTTTTTTTAGAAGACTAGGCTGCTCATGCGCAGAGGCAGTGACGTCGCATGTGCCCTGTTGTTGTGTGTCACTAGGTGGCGACATTTGCAAATTATGGCAAAAATACTTGGCCTCCGAGTTTTTCTACTGATTATTTCGGAGGCCCCTGACCCGTAGTTTCGATTTCACCTATCTGCACTGGAAGTGCTGCTCAGGCTTTAAAAATGACCATTGAGTGACTCCTACGATGCGCTGTACTTTGTATGTGTGGATAGGAGGGCTGTGAAATATGTCTTTCTTTATGTGTTTCTCCTCTCCTTTTCATTCTCTTCAACTGAAAGTATAGGTAACTCCCTGCCTTTCCTATGTTCCTTCCCTCTTCATTCGAAACAATTGAGGAGTGCTACATTAGGCTCTTGCTGGTCTCCTGCGCAGGCGTGTCGTCATAGCACAGCACCAGCACATCATCTACAACGAGTACCTCCCCGTGGTACTGGGCCGCCGTTTCCCTCCTGCACGGGGACGGCGCACCCGCTACGACGCCCGACGAGACCCGTCGGTGCTGGTGGAGTTCGCGACGGCCGCTTTCCGCTTCGGTCACGGCATGGTCGACCAGTTCTCGCTGGTTGACGAACAGTTCAGGGCGACCCCCTACTCGCTTGCTGACCATTATTTTCTGGTCGATGACCTGCACGAAATGGTAAGCCAAAGTGCAGCAGGGTACACTCTTCAAGGGAGGGCTCCGACGAGCACCTTTCAAACTGCCTAACTAACAGTGGTCTCAAGCTCACCTCCGCTAGCGGGCCGCAGTCTGAAAACTTCGCTAGGCAAAAACCGGGGTTGGAATGGGTGTGGGTGTGGTGGTTAGTTGGACAAAATTTCAGCTAGCGCTCTCGTCTCAAAGAAAGCTTACGGCGTATCTAGCATTATGTTAAGATCCAGCAACCATAACGACAGTGATCCCTAGAGTTACTCAAACCTGGGCGCCAATTTCATAATATAGCTTTTTACCCCACATGTTTCCACGCGTTGTAATCGTATGGAGGGCCTCACGAAAACAATTGCCTGTGACCAGTCATGACAGTGCTAGCTCACGCGTATAGAGCTTTCTTAGTCGCCATGGGCAAGAAAATAGTCAAGTTACTATTTGGCTAAGTTGAATGCTCACGAGCTATGTATAGAGAAAAAAAAAACAATATGGAACGAACTGTTTGACTTCCGTGGCCTAACTGCTAAGAGGTGTGCAAGCATTGTTTGTGCACGGCTCTAAAGCAGTCCACCACCGGTACTTTGAGGTACTACAGCCCCACAGGAGGAAAGAATCTGGACTTGACCTGCATACAAAATTCGTCTTTAACTGTGGCCCGGTCTGTACATAGCATAGGCGAGACACTTCATTGATCAATTCAATTCCCCGTAATTATATTACCTATACTTACAAAAATATGCAAAAGTATTCTGACGAAGCACTAAGGCTCCATAATAAGAGATGAAAACAGAGTTCAAGTTGACAAACAAAAACATCAGTAGTTGATACCTTATTTCATAATAAGTGGAAGAAATGGACTTGCGCCGGCAACACAATACGTACGGCGAGGAACCGGTGGTGATTGAAGGTAACCGAGCGGATACCAAGAAAAAACCACGGAAGCTGAGAACGGCCATGAGTCTAATGGAGCAACGAGACTTCCCATGGTTTAAATGTAATCAGTTTGTGTTAGGTAAAATAAATTCCGGATCATTGGTGAATGCTTTCTTCTTTTATTTAACATATTCAACATAAGTTTAGAGTGATGGTGGCACTGATGATTATGGTGATGATGATGTTGATGGTGGTGGTGATGAGAATCGTGAAAGTCTTACGAGGCCGGTATAGATTGAACCCCTTTTTTGTAGGGGAACATGAGTCACCATATCCGTAACGGTATATGGTGATGTCCGACTGGTACGTAAAATATTTAGGGCTGTTCTGTCAGTTCACTTTAGCTTACCCTCACTCGTAAGCATCAGGTGGTGTCTGTACGTTGTGACAGATTGGAAAACCTTGCCAAGCGACGTGACATTGGTTGCCACGAAAGAGCACGCGCCAATTTTATGTCTCTTTTTTGTTATCACGGAGTGTGCGAACACCCGAGACCTATGTAGCCATTTAAATAAGAATATGGCAGCAATAAAATGTTTTTGTTTCCATGCAATTCCGACTAACGTATCAGTTTGTCGCAGTGACGATGAGTATGGGGTTCTAAACCATGCGGGAACTGACCGACGCGTCAATTCACTACATATATGATTGCTGATTCGCATCTCTTTCAGGGTACTGTGGACCGGCTCATTCGTGGCTTGGCCCTGCAGCGCGCCCGCGTGCCTGGACCGTCCCTGTCGGATGCAGTGCGCGTGCACCTATACCGTAACTCGAGCAGCCAGGCAGGCCTGGACCTAGCCTCGCTCAACATACAGCGGGGCCGTGACCACGCGATTCCGGGCTACGCCTTCTGGTTGCGCCGCTGTCTGGGCAGGCACGTGTACGAATTCGAGGACCTGCACGCCTTTATGGAGCCTCACCACATCAGGGTTCTCGCCGAGCTTTACGAGTTAGTATTGAGAATTCCGAAATCCAATTCGAACACACTGCACTCTCACTTGGGTAGACTTCAACGAACTGTGGGAATAGTTCACACAACTGAAGCTTTATTTAGAAGTGTGGCAGCATGGGCTAGTTTGTATGGCATGACGATAGATATAGCACGATAACAACAAGACGACACAGCGACAAAAAAAACACGAAGACGCGAGCGCTAAGCGCTCGTGTCTTCGTGTCCTTCTTGTCTCTGTGTCGTCTTGTTGTTCTCGAGCTATAACTATCGTGAAGCTTTATTACCCCAAGAATACGAAACGGTCTTAGACAAAGCAGGTATTGAGTCAGAAGTATAAATTCCAATTCATTTTGAAAATAATTTTCTATTTTTAGTGGGAGGGGGCGCCTTTAAAGCACAAAAAAAAGCTACCCATTCTGTCAGGGGGTTGTGAACCCGTAACCTTAAACTTACGCCTTTGATTCTCCACCAATGGAGCTACGACGAAGATTGCTTCCTTGTAGGTGTAATGAGAGCCAACGCCACCTGCAGCCAAGCAGGCGAGTGTGGGACAATCTTTTGTTGGGAAGCATCATGTGGGATGTTTTTGCGAAAAAATTCTATCTGAAGCATCAACAAAAGTTAAAGAAAATGTGGCTAGGTATTCGCATAACCTAACCCTGGGCAAGTATGTGCTTAGTTTACGAAATATTTGTGTCGGGACAAGAGAAAACAAAAACACCAAAGACACGAGCGAGCGCCGGGCTTTCAACTAGTTTATTTTCTGCTTGTTAGCTCAATTTATAATTTACTGATATGCGCCCATGTATTACGACTGACAACTGCTTCAGGCACCCCGACGACGTGGACCTCTGGGTTGGCGGCCTGATGGAGCGGCCGGTGAAGCCAGGCGCCCTGGTGGGTCCCACCTTTGCCTGCATCATCGGACGCCAGTTTCACAGCTTCCAGGAAGGAGACCGCTTCTTCTACAGCCACGGGGGACCCATGGGCCTTACGGACGGTACACAGAATAGAAATTGATCTCCAGTAAAGATAAATACAGGAGTTTCCGAGGCTCCAGGTTGAAAAAATGAAATGTTCTTGAGGTGATTGCATTTGATCGTGTGATACAGGTTATTTAAAGTACACGCAAATTATGAGCATATCCCTGGGTTGCTCTGCGCTTCAAGCCACCAATAAAATGCGGCAGCCGTAACCATGATTGATACCTGTGCCCATGAGATAAAAAGTGTCATGCCTTACCCACCGATGTACGTCATGTTGAAATGGCAGTGTGCCCAGAAGACAGTGACAAATGAAACTTAACAGTGTGACACTTTTGGCACTTTTGATATGTTCCTAGATAAATATACACTTTTCCTTGCAACAACTTATTTTTTTTTTTGCATTTGGAAAGCGGTGAGACCAGCGGTATCATAAGGAGTGGCTAGTTGAAAACAGGGACAAAGATCGGCATTCCAGAAAGAAGAGTGTAGTCTCCTTGTAACTTTCTTTTCCTGTTTGGTTCTGACTATTCTCATTGTATATATTAAGCCCGATGCGCTCTCTTTCGGAAAATAAGTAACTGCCATGCTGCTGTTACTATATAGCAGCTTTCTCCTATGTTGACGGCGCAGCGTGTACAACATATGATACCTATCAAAGTACATGCATATCAATACATATCAATGTGCAGCCGTCATATTTATGAAATGGAGCAAGTGCGTGCGTGGCAAATACCATCGTACGACACATGTAATAATATACATCTCGGGTTTTACGTCCCACAACCACGATATGAATATGACAGACGCTGTATAGTGAAGAGCTCCAGAATTTCCTACCATCTGGTGTTCTTTAACGTGCACTGCCATCGCACAGTACCCGCAATTCTACCATTCCCCCTCGATTGAAATGAGACCGCTGTGGCTTGAAACGCCACCGCTGCGGTACGACACATGTTGCGCGCACAGTGGCGAAATGCGAAAATGACAGGAGCGATATCTTAGTGCCTTTTTGTCTGAGGCCTGCACCCCTTGTTGCACTTTAACTTCTTTTTACCTCTTTATCCTGTTTTGGCTGATGGAACTGTGGTAGCCAAAATTCCAATTGAAATCAATCATTACTCGCTGAAATATCCAGACAGAAAATAGGTATCAAAGAAAGCGTAAATTAATAACATATTCGGGACGGGAGTGTAGGAAATAGATGGGACAGCGGCACTATTTTTTTTTCATATTTCGCCACTGCACCATGCGCCATGCGCGGTACGAGGCAAGATACGCACTCGCGTTTTACATTAACTGAGGGCTGCACGTTGATAATAACTAGTTTAGCTGAAGAATTACGCCCCCAGAAACACAACTGATTATGAGAGACGCCGTAATGAAGGGCTCCGTAAATTTGCCCGTATGGTGTTCTGTAGCATCCACTGGAATCGCTCAGTACGCGGGCCTCAACTATTTCACGTCCATCTAAATACGACCGCCACGACCGAAGCCGCGACCTACGGATCAGCAGCTTAGCACCATAGCCAACGTTCCACCGAGGTGGTCTGACGTTGTATAAGAACATGCTACATGCATTTTATTTTATTAATAAGAATTAAAGGCGTATTACAATAAACGATTGCTAGAAACAGCACGTGGACGGCAGCCACCCTTTTGTTTCTTTACACCATTATGAAAAGGGCTCATAAAAATGGTAGATGACGTCGCATGAATTTAGGATGCGATGTGGGATCCTCACATTGCACACTGAAGTATTTTTTTCAGTTTGTGACCGTGAATTATTATGTGTGCTTATGTGACCGTAATCATCACCCGACACCTCGAGTAGTGAGCCAGGCGATGAATGAGGCTAGCGCCTCCGGAAACGCCACTAAAAACATTTACCTGGTTCTCTGTCAAGTGACCTTCTAAGACACCTTACAAAAAGTATAGAATTGCAGTCGACACATTGTTTAGTCAATTTCTTTCTGTAACTGTTCTCGATCGCAAGCAAGTGTTGTGTATCGCTGTCTGTGCAGTATTGATCACTCTTGTATCTGTCCTATTAACACCGTAACATTATTGCTCAGGGAAGATCTCTCGTCATGACCCTATTGCATATTGTGTATTACAGCAGGAAAAGTCCACTAATGTCAGCGCAGGTCGCACTCTCACGGTTGGCCGTGGCCTCAAATGTTATCCAACGAGTAGTTTAGAACATGCACACGCCATCTCGCCGTCCAAGCGAAAGCCTCTTACTTGGATTATGAGAACGGCCTTGAGCATAGTGCGAGTTCGCACCGGCCTAAAAGTATTGCGAAAAGGCGAGGCTTTTTGTTCTGGTCACAATGGTAACGGCTGCGCGAGGTGCCTGTGATATAGGATCGGGTCAAGGGAGTACTAAACGACGTCCATGACACGAAGGAAAAACAACAGAGTGAGAAATGGGACAGCATTAGAATTTCGACGACTGTTGACAAAACCCTTATTAGGTCTGGCTGGTACGTCCAACAAGGAAAACCCAACAATCGGACGTCACAATAGCACCTCTTTGTTTTTCTGCAATGGAAGGTTCCTCGCACTCCTAAAAAGGGATTTATGCCGAACAGATCTGAATAGAAATGTCACACACTGATTAAAATCCAATCATATGAAGCTTTGATTGATTGATTGATTCATTCATTGATATGTGGTGTTTAACGTCCCAAAATCATCATATGATCATGACTCATCATATGATCATATGAGACGCCGTTGTCAAGGGCTCCGGAAATTCCTTCCACCAGGGTTTATTTAACGTGCACCGAAATCTGAGCACACGGGCCTATAGCATTTTCGCCTCCATCGAAAGTGCAGCCACCGCAGCCGAGATTCAATCCCGCAACCTGCGCGTCAGCAGCCGAGTTCTGTGCTAGTGGCTTTACCCACTAGGCCACAGCTGTGGGGTGTATCATAACAAGCGGAATTTGGTTTGGTAGAAGTAAATACGGGACTTAAATTTATGTGTAATAAGCACATCTCGGGTTGTGCTTGCCAAAACTGCGATGTGATTATTACAGACGCCGTACTGGAGGGCTCAGAAACACTTTAGCAGCCTGGCTTTCTTTAACGTGCTCTGCTATCGCAAAGTACACGGGATTTTAGCATTTCACCTACATTAAAATGCCGTTGCCGGAGCCGTCATCAGATCCGTGGGCTTGGGTTCAGCAGCCGAGAATCGGAACCACTGCACCACTGCGCTCAACAAGCTTTGTGTATGACTGGACGGTGGTCGCTGCGCCCTTATATATATATTTTTTTTTGCACGACAGAGTACACCGATAGGACACACCTGATGCATCACACAAAACATAAAACAAGCACAAATACACGCCAGAGAATAAAAAAAAAACGTGGTTGATGCCTCCGGCACCGAATTCGATGTAACGGGAAAGTAAGACTTCTCCTTACAGTAGTAGACCATTGTGTACTGAACGTTGGTATAACAAAGCTTACATACACTGTCCTTGTGTTTGACAGCCAAAGTGCCGTCTATTGTAAGCGCACCTACGTTGACACTTGGTGATACATCTCCATCCCGATGACTTACGTCGATGATTATTGATCAAACATACTGTTGTGGCCATGGATGCCTGTGCTAACTGTTAATGGATAAAGCTGAACCAAAGAAAGCCGTGGATAGCCACAAGAGCATGACTGATTGTACGCCAAACCAGGACTAACATCGCCTACCCAAGGCTTGTTAGAGTTATTGAACGCCACGGCGCAATTAAAGGGAAACCCAGCACTCGTTCTCTTTCCTATTAGGACATGAATGACTTTATGAAGTTCGACAGTTCAAGACTGATGCTGGTTGCTCCCACGTCGCGTGGACACAATTTTTCGTGGGGCGAGCGTAAGCAGGGAACGCGGAGTTACATCCAGATGACGCAGGCAGATGCTCTATGCGTTGCATAGCTATTTTCGGTATGCAAGGATGCTACGAGTGACGCCTACGGTAAGGTCGGAACCTGGTGGCGGGTCAATGCGCAAAAAAATTGCAATTCTCGTATTGGAAGCTTGCCGAATCGGACGGACGCCTAGAAACAAATACTGAAGGAACTAATAGTAGATGTCGCTGCCATGATGCATCCCTGCATTTTACTAATAGCACTGTGATAGGGCAGAGATAGATGCGAATGGCGTGTTTTTAAGGCCTACAAGGTATGTGACCACGGCGCATCGGATAACGTACCCGGCAGCTGTTGTCGCCGACTTTTTGGACGTGGGTTCCCCTCCCGTTCACGCAACTTTTTTTTTCTGACCATGAGTATTTTTTTCGACGTCATTTCTCTGACAGAGGTATGCCACTGAAGTCTTGGTGGACCCCGGCATAAAGCATTGTCGTTTTATAACGAAAGAAACTTTGCTAACACAATTCTAACAAGAGTATCAATTCCCCTACGATATGGTTTATCCGATCAAACAAACAATAGATGTTGTTTTTGATAAACATCACTTATGTATGGGACGTACAATCAACGTTATAAAACATAAAAACCAAAAAAGACACTGATGTTTGTTTTCGCACAATACATCAAGTTTCGGGCAAGTTTTGCCGAGCATGTAATTTCATTTACCCCTAAGTAAAAGGGGAAAAAATTAGACAACAGTTTATCTCACCATATATGAAAGTATTCAACGTCGCTGAACAAACTTTATACCCATTGCATTCAATATATTTATTTTCAGATGCTATTTTCAAAGTTAACGAAACCGACATTGTTAACTACCAAGCTTGGCGCATTCGCAGTTGTCTTAGCATGCATGAAATGTTTCTATTAAAGAGAAAGTTGCGATGAGATCACAACGAGGGTCGTTTTTGGAGCCGCCACTGCCACCCTGCCGCGGAAGGTGTCCTGCATAATAAAAAAAATACCAAATATTAAGCGGTGTTCGAACCTGGGGCATCTTCGTGGCAGTCCACTATTCCATCTCACAGCATGTTGTGGCACGACGCTACTTCGCCGCCTTATAAAGGCGTTTGTGGGTAAGGACTATGACGTGGTAGAAGATTAAAATAACAACCACGCGTCACGCGACGCGAATTGTGCTACGTATCACACAATACGCATCGCAATGCTTCCAACCCATTGCAAATGGCCGTGCCATAATTCAGCATCATGAGCCACTGCACGTTCGCCTCAGTGGATCAGTGGCTGAGGTGCTTGGCTGCTGACCCTATGGTGGCGGGTTCGATCCCGGTCGAGGCCGTCAAATTTCGATGTAGTCAAAATGGCAGAGGCCCACGTACTGTGCGTGTATATACTGTGCGGCGTCCCTCATGATCACATCGTGATTTTGGGACATAAAAACCCCCAATATCATTATTTCTGCCTACAGCTCACCAAAAATTATGAAGGAATAAATAGCGCACGGAAGAGGCTCTGACCCTCGGTTGAACCTATGGACTCCAAATTGTGAGCCCCTATAATTCCCTTGTAGAGAGATACTTATTTATTAGAGAGCGGAAACTACCAATTAACTGAGTTCTATATACTAAATATAATTTTATATGCTAATCTTATATGCCAAGTTGTGCCCTTCCTGCAATAATCCTTAATGGGACAAGCAGTATGCAATAAGTGAATAAATAATTAATAAATAATCAAATAAACATCGTATATACCTACCTAATGTTTAAAAAGCGCAGCCGCTTTCTTCGCATTAGCGCGGAGACATTTCCAGGTATCTAATACAAGAGACCAACCGCGTTTCATTATTCTTTCTTTCTCAGCTCAACTGCAGCAAGTGTCGGAGTTCAGCCTGGCCAAGCTGCTGTGCGCCAATGCGGATGAGCCGGACTGGATGGTCATTCAGAGGCACGCCCTTCTCAGGCCCGACTCCGTCTCGTAAGACTCGGTCATTCAACTTGTCACGCGTTTTGTACTCGGCAAATGCACACGGTGTGTGCTACTCCAGTTTAGAGCACTTTGAATTTTGGTATATCTGCACCCGTCCTTGCCTTGTATTGTGCACATCTTTCTTTGTGAAAGAGCTGCCATGCTTCTCTGCATGGTGTACAGCATTCAAGCCTTGCCTTAACACAGCAGAACCTTCTTGAGTGCTTGCGAACTGTCCGATCGGATTGTACGCGCGACGCATGAGAAGGACTTATTAGACAATTTTAGTGTCGGTTACCCAAAGCGCCTGAACTTGGCAACGTTTAACGCTAGAACCTTATCTAGTGAGGGAAGTCTAGCTGTACTACTCGAGGAGCTAGAGAGTGTTAAATGGGATATAATAGGGCTCAGTGAGGTTAGGAGGACAGATGAGGCCTATACGGTGCTACAAAATGAGCACGTCCTTTGCTACAGGGGCTTGGCAGACAGAAGAGAACTGGGAGTGGGGTTTTTAATTCACAGAAACATAGCTGGCAACATAGAGGAATACTGTAGCATTAATGAAAGGGTGGTAGGTATCGTAATTAAACTAAATAAAAGATACAAGATGAAGGTAGTACAGGCTTACGCGCCTACATCCAGCCATAATGACGCTTCAGTTGAAAGCTTCTATGAAGACGTGGAATCGGCAATGAGTAAGGTAAAAACACAATATACTATAGTGATGGGCGACTTTAATGTAAAGGTAGGGAAGAAGCAGGCTGGAGACCAGGCAGTAGGAGATTATGGCATCGGTACTAGAAACGCCAGAGGAGAGCTACTAGTAGAATTCGCAGAACGCAATAATTTACGGATTTTGAATACCTTCTACCGAAAACGAGAAAGCCGCAAGTGGACATGGAGGAGCCCTAATGGCGAAAATAAGAACGAAATAGACTTTATAATGAGTGCACACCCTGGAATCGTGCAGGATGTGGAAGTGATTGGCAAGGTACGATGCAGTGACCATAGAATGGTACGGTCTAGAATTCGCCTAGACTTGAAGAAGGAATGACAGAAACTGATAAGCAAGAAGCCAATCAATCAGCTAGCACTGAGAGGGAAAGTACAGGAATTCAGAGTGTCGCTGCAGAACAGGTACTCGGCTCTTAGTGAGGGAACCAACCTTAGCTTAGATACAATGAATGATAATCTGACGAGTATCATTACGGAGTGTGCAGTGGAAGTTGGAGGCAGGGTAGTAAAACAGGACACTGGCAAGCTTTCCCAGGGAACGAAGAACCTAATTAGGAAGCGTCAAATCATGAAAGTGTCAAGTACAACAGACAAAATAGAACTGGCAGAGCTTTCGAAGTTGATTAATAGACGTAAGGTATGCGATGTAAGAAGGTATAACATGGAGAGAATTGAACACGCTCTGAAAAACGGAGGAAGTGTCAAAGCATTGAAGAGGAAACTTGGGATAGGCAAAAGTCGAATGTATGCACTAAGGGACAAAGAAGGCAAAATAACTACCAATATGGATAGGATAGTTAAAATAGCGGAGGAGTTTTACAGAGATCTGTACAGTAGCCGAGACAACCACGACCTTAATACTATAAGAACTAGCAGTAACCCAGATTACACCCCACCAGTAATCATAGAAGAAGTCAGAAAAGCTTTGGAGAGCATGCAAAGAGGCAAAGCTGCTGGTGAGGATCAGGTAACATCAGATCTGCTGAAAGATGGAGGACAGATTGTGTTAGAAAAACTAGCCACCCTGTTTACGAGGTGTCTCCTGACGGGAAGGGTACCAGAGTCTTGGAAGAACGCTAACATCATCCTAATACATAAAAAAGGAGATGACAAGGACTTGAAGAATTACAGGCCGATCAGCTTGCTCTCTGTAGTGTACAAGCTATTTACAAAGGTAATTGCTAAGGTAAAGAAAACATTAGAATTCAATCAACCAAAGGAACAAGCAGGATTTCGAACAGGCTACTCAACCATTGACCACATTCATACTATCAATCAGGTAATAGAGAAATGCTCAGAGTATAACCAACCACTATACATAGCCTTCATAGATTACGAGAAGGCGTTTGATTCAGTAGAAATATCAGCCGTCATGCAAACACTGCGGAATCAGGGCGTAGATGAAGTATATATAAACATTCTGGAAGAAATCTACAGGAGATCAACTGCTACCATAGTGCTTCATAAAGAAAGCAACAGAATACCAATCAAGAAGGGTGTAAGGCAGGGGGGCACAATTTCCCCAATGCTATTTACCGCGTGCTTACAGGAGGTTTTCAGAAGCCTAGAATGGGAACAGTTAGGGATAAGAGTCAATTGAGAATACCTTAGTAACCTGCGCTTCGCCGATGACATTGCATTGCTGAGTAACTCAGGGGACGAATTGCAACTCATGATTACAGAGTTAGACAAGGAGAGAAAAAAGGTGGGTCTTAACCCTTTCGGCCCTGGCGGTGTCAATTGACACCAACGCACAATATTTTCCCTAGCATCTCGGAAACGTAACCAATACAGCTCATTCTTGGGGGCATAGTTCTTCAATGATTCCCACTGCAATTGACAACAATATTGTGGCACGTTTGTGAAGGTAGAAGCCACAAAGAAGAAGAAGCGTGAACGAGGTCTTCCGTGAAGCCGAGGCGCGTGAACTGAGGCGGGTAAGCGCCATTTTCGGGACAACGTACCGAAGCTGTTTCAGTGAGTATTAGGCTGAAAAGTAAAACGCTGGTTTCTATTTTGTGTGCACCATTAATTGGCAGAAAAAACAAGCCACTTTTTTCATTTTCCAATCACTGGGCCCTAATTACCTAATTTGATGCCACGTTAATTATTCCGAAAATGCTTGTACCAGTGGCTCAATTTTTTGCTTGTAGTCTTGTGAGGTCATAACTACAAGAAAACGCGCGCAAAAAGTGTATCTGACCAAAATAAAAAATTCAGGGCTGAAAGGGTTAAAATAATCTGCAGAAAACGAAAGTAATGTACAACAACCTCGGCAAGGAGCAGCGCTTCGAGATAGGTAATAGTGCACTTGAAGTTGTAAAAGACTATGTCTACTTAGGGCAGGTAATAACCGCAGAGCCGAACCACGAGATTGAAGTAACTAGAAGAATAAGAATGGGGTGGAGCACATTCGGCAAGCACTCTCAAATTATGACAGGTAGATTGCCACTATCCCTCAAGAGGAAAGTATATAACAGCTGTATCTTGCCGGTACTTAGCTACGGAGCAGAAACCTGGAGACTTACAAAGAGGGTTCAGCTTAAGTTGAGGACGACGCAGCGAGCAATGGAAAGAAAAATGGTAGGTGTAACCTTAAGAGACAAGAAGAGAGCAGTGTGGATTAGGAAACAAACGGGGGTTAAGGATATCATAGCTGAAATCAAGAAGAAGAAATGGACATGGGCAGGGCATGTAGCGCGTAGACAGGATAACCGCTGGTCATTAAGGGTAACTGACTGGATTCCCAGAGAAGGGAAGCGGGTTAGGGGGAGACAGAAGATTAGGTGGGCAGATGAGATTAAGAAGTTTGCGGGTATAAATTGGCAGCAGCAAGCACAGGACCGGGTTAACTGGCGGAACATGGGAGAGGCCTTTGTCCTGCAGTGGATGTAGTCAGGCTGATGATGATGATGATGATGACCCAAAGCGACTTACGTTCGCTAGATCAATGTATTGCATAGTACTTTCCGCCAAACCCGTGCAAAATGCAAAGAGCGTATAGGCTCACGCACGGAAGCCTCTCTGGGACTCGGCGCTAAATCTTTAAAATGTTAGATTAAATGAGAGCTCCAGTGATAATGTTCAAATGTACAGCCTGTTTCAGTTTGAACGCATGGCACGCAGTATGACCTGTAGGCGCGTGCATGTGCATGCTGCCGTAACAGACGCCGGGGTTTGTCACTATAGAAAATTTTAGTACTGCGGAATGGTGCTACGTACGCATCACGCAAGCGCCTTGCGTTACGTGGCGTCGTTTGCCACTAATCGGCTTTTAGTACGCCGTAGTACCCGCGTACATAACGAGCGTGAAGCGTGTTGCATCATCTGGTAGATCGAAATAGAAGCACGTGTTGTTGACAGCCAATGTGAGCCAATCCAAGTGTTATAGCCAGATTATGGCCATATTTTAAGCCACAGAGCCGGTCGGTGCTTGCCTTCGATGCCGCCATTTTGCAAAACGAAGTCTCGCGCTGTCGCGAACTTGTTCGAGAGCGGCGCGATCAGCTCATACGTACGTACGCACGCATATCATGCGTGCGTACGTAGCGGCTGCGTACGTAACGCGACACGTGCGCGTTGCGGTCTGCGCATGCGCACTACGCAGAACGTGGCGTCCTTACGTACGCAACGCCGCCACGTACGCAGCGTACGCAGTACTAAAACTCTCATGTCCCTCGGGTGAGAGCGGACGCACGAGCTGCGTGCCGGCATGTGACGGCAGCCTTGGTCGCACCACGATGTAAGACGCTCTGAGATTTCCCCTAAGTGCAAAACACACTATGCATACATCGGCATGTGTGCAGAAGCCCTCATTTTCTCATTATGAGGTTATCGATCGATGACAGGCTATATCGTACTCGCCGCTATCACAGTACTTCCCAAGTTCACCAAGCAGGAACAATTTTACGGGGACGGAAATTACATCGGTGCTCTCGGTGGCTTGTTGCCGTCGCTCTCATTCTCCGTAGAAACTCCACATCGATATCGGTGCCCCGCCCATCGGAACTTCGACGCGCGAACAAAACCACACAAGCGGTGGTGACAAATGCACCTGAAGCAGAGTTGAAACGAGCTGACTATCTCCGTCGCACGAAGCATGCATGCGACCATATGGCGACGCTCTCGAGGCCTGCAGTCGATGTCTTCTCACGCACAGAGGAAACATCCCGCCAGTCAATTCAGTAGAAGGGGAAAAAGGCTGTGGTTCTTTAATTCCACAGCCTTGTCAGGTTTTTAAGACCACAGATTAAAGACCACCAGCGGCTCTTTAACGTGCACCCCAATATGAGCGTGTACATATGGGCCTACAGCATTTTCTCTTCCATAGAAAATGTAACCACCGAGGCCGGGATTCAACCGCGCGACCTGCCGGTCAGCACAGCTCAGTGCTTTAGCCACTAGACTACCGCAGCGGGGCGTTAGACATTCGGTGACGAGGGCACTTCTCTCGCCTCGCTTGAAGGAAGAAGGCCTTCACGTCGCTCACGGTGATAATTCTGATGCACCAGTAAAAGACGTATATAATAGAGATTGCTCTTACAATAAATAAGGTCGCTTTCCTCAGTGTTCAAGCTCTCTTCGGTGGTTTAAGGCCACCGATACTGAAGGAAGTGCTTTAACCACGAAATAACAAGCGCGACATTGTATATGACCCTTGCCCACACCTATACGTACAAGTAGTCCACGAAAATGGCTCGAGGACATTTCCGACATCGTGTCCCCTTTGCCCTCTTGTCGACCAGGCTAAGCGAGAGGGTCGCAATATTCTCACTGATTTGTTTCGTCTCAATCAAAAACTCACAAAAGCGAGTAACAACAAAAGCGCTAGTGACTGCTCAGTATGTTGTTTAGTGAGACAAAGTGGCGCGCCGCTGCGTCAAAGTGAAGCTAAAGCTGTGACTTGTGCGCCGAGATGCTCGGACGCAATACCCTTATAACGCGCGCTCGATTGTTAGCCTACTGTGAAATGCATTAGCCCCCCACCCACCCCAACACTACCCTCTCCCTCCCAAAAAAAGCACGCACATAAAAGTAAAACAAATACTATATAAGCGCTGACTGTCGACTAAGAATTTCATTGTCCCACGTTCTCTATTCGGGAAAAGGTGCGCATTTATAAATTAGAAACAAATCACATTTTTATACCTGATTTCTCTGAAAAGTCATTGTTAAATCTGGTTTGTTACACAAGTTAGTTTTGTTAATTTGGGTTGTCGACTACACCGAATCCAATAGGTACCCACCGAGGAACTTCGTTCATCCGATCCAGTATTAGCTGCATTTATTCATAGTAGCAGACTCAACATCTTCGTACTTCCATGAACCTAATGGGTCAAGTAATTTGCGGTTAATGGCTACGTGCAGTCTAATAACGTGAACACTTGGGCGAGTTGGTGACGCATGGGTAACCACAGCGCCATAGGCGAGCATGATAAAAGAAAGCGTCTTGTTCGTCCTTCATGCCACCGTCCTCATCTCCATGGTGGCACTGCAGTTCACGACGTCTAGTTTCTTATATTCGTTTCTGGTTTCTATTTTCGGTTGCTGCTTGCTTCTAGCCAACACTTCACTTTCTATTGTAACGCATCTAATGCCTTTGTCACATGGGTAGTATAACCACAGTTAAGTACGACGGCCATTAAGTCAAACGGGAATCGTACCTGGTCACGTGAAAACCCTAATCGAAGTCATTTTACTAACGACCGTTTTCGTAAACGGAGGTGGGAAACTCCTGTAAGCGCCGTTAACTACCAAGACAGTGGCCTCCATCTCGGACGCGAGCAGCTCGGCTGTCAACTGGACCATTGCGACGATGCAGCAGTTACATTTTTGGGGAGATATATTATGTGTATAATAACTGCCACGCAAGACTTGCTATTTTAATTAAGCCTCCACCTTGACCACGCAGCAGCTACCGAGGCGCGATGCTGCGCGTCTTGGTACCTACCACGTCGATTCGGCGCGTTGAAGAGGAATCGTTTTCTTTTTTTGCGCGGAATGGCGTAGTTCTTTAACTTGTGCCATCATTTGCTACTTATGACACTAGACATCTTCAACGTCGGACCTAGCTAAAGCTAAAGTTGTGTTACCCTACGTGCACACAAGCTTGTCCGTACTGCAAACGTGTGACAGCGCCTCTGGCTTGTTTAGGGTAACTGTGGTTTCGTCCACTAACTGCAGTTGGGTATAAGAGAGGCTAAGCTCACCCGTTGACAAGGGCATAAGTAAGGCTTCTAAAACACGTTGAGTTAGAACTTATTGTCGGACGCCTGGTAGTCACGCCGCATTCAGAAATAGGGAAGAAACACAAGCAAACGCACCGAATTGTGCGCATCTCGATGTTCACTTGAAGGTGAAAATGCGGAGTTCTCTGTGTAAATTCTCGTAAGACTCTTATAACGGCTGCACATTATTTTTTCTTTCTTTTGTTTTTGCTTCGTGCCTCTGCTATAGTGTTTGAAGGAAGTGGTGATGAATGCAGGAACCCTCTGATCCCGTGTGAGCTTCTCCCGGACACCGACCTGAGGTACTGGACAAGGGCTTCGGCCGCGGGCTGGGATCGCTAGCTTGGACTCGTTCTCTACCGGCGGTCATCTACAAGGGCGCATGCCACAGGTGAATATTTAAGATGACGCCTCATCAGGATACAATAGGAAAACATTGAGACTGGGGTGGGAGACGATAGTTAGGAGACGAAGTCATAGCTCTAGATCAAACTGCACTTGTAAAGTTGTACCGAACATTTTATCTAAACAGTACATCTAGTATATATCGTTATGCGTTGGAACTATCCCCATCGTTGTGCCAGAAAGACAAAACCATTCAAACAAATAAAAAAGTTTGGCCGATCCCACGTACCTTGGGAATCGATGTTATGTGGATGGGAGGTGGCTGTGTTGTATTTTTTCTATTAAGCGAGACGTTACGAAGCGAGGCTAACGATACGTACAAATGATTGCACAGAGATACCTTAAACTGTTGCATATGTTTTATATAACCAATTCTTAACAGATGTGAATGATGCCAACTGCAGCAACATGGATATTAGCAGCATCAGAAACGCAAGGTAACATGAAGCGCTGGTGCTCGCGAGTATGGTAGCCCTGGACACTGCCACATAAATCAACTTCAGCACATCGCACCTAACTAAAATGGCCGTTAAGCCAACGTGACAGTGGTATCATGGGAGTACATATGTAATCTTTATAAAATTCCATACCCAGCCGTGCAACCACAACTGACGGTTAACGAACGTTAGCGTCTATTTTCAAAGTAGTTCCGAGACCTGGCGTGGCTCTGTGGTGAAATGCTTTAACGCCACGCGGAATACTTGGGTTTGATTACTGATGGAAACCTGACATTTATTTTTCGCATTCGTCGGGTCAACGCTGTCGTTGTTACATTTTTTTTTCCAACGCTCTGCATTCAAACTGTTAAACTGTGTATGTCATCCCCTTCACCCTGGGAAGCCCGCCATCGAGACGAAGGGCAAAAAGCAGTCATCTTGAAAATTGACCTATTTCCGCGGCGCGTAGCGTAGTGAATTTGGCAGACGTAATTGGGCCTTCTCATGGCACTCTTAAGCTCGAAATTCCCAAATCTGGAATAGTATAAGAGGTTTAAACGGCATCTTCTCTATTTTTGGGGGCGAAGCTCTTTAAGCCGGGGATATAGTGAACTAGGATATACTGTAGTGGCACAACCGCCAGGCCGCGGATGCTGTCTGGGTGGCCCAAAATGACACGGACGGCCACTGGGATTTCTCGCGGTGCCACTGCGCCTTTTCATGTCAGCCAGCGAGCACCGACAGCATGTTCTCGATAGCGTGGGCAGCGCGAGAGTCAGTCATTGCGTGTGTGTGGGTATATGCGTGAGTTTGGCGCGTTGAGACACCGCCACCTAAAGAAACTTCGTCAAGGCCTTGAACCTCTACCGCATACGTCAACGGGGCGATGACGCTTGTTGCGTTGTGCGCCGTGTTGCTGCACGATGCAACCAACGCCGGCATGCCGCGGCGCGTAATATAAGCGTTGCAGTCTTTGCAGCATTAGTGTGCTTCGACGAGAAACAACGAATGTTGCATCATTCTCTGTGTGCCACCAGGCTCTTCGGATTGTGATGTGTGCTGCTTGTGTTTGAGCTGGTGTTCTTCAGCGAGTGACCAGGCTGCAAGGAGCTGCGATGCCAAGAAGGTGTTGGGACCACATTTCTGTGGAAATTGTTAATCTTGGCCGCGAGTGTACGCATTCGGATTTCCGACAGACCAAAGCGCGCAGAGAGGCATAGATACGGGCTATCATAAGGGATAGTGTCAGTTCAACAAAACATGCCAAAGTAAAAAAACGCTGCTTTTCTTTCTTTTCATGTGTTACATGTAGTATCGTGTTACCCCATGTCACTTTTATCTCATGCGCACGTTTCAAACTACGCGTTAAGGCCAATACCATAAACTGGAGGCATAATGCTGTTGCTTTCTTGTCATTCGCAGATGTTCAAAATAATTTTTAGCCCAAGTGATACACACGATAGGCCCATCAACGGCCAGAGAAAGGTCCTTAGTGCACACGAGATCTATGCGCTTTTTTTATTTCCCAAGTCCGTGGGTGCGCTTCTCAATCAGTGTTGTTGCGTAAGAGAGCGAAGCTTATGAACGTCTCTTTCAGGCCGGATTTCTGCATTTACACTTCTAACAAGCTACTCTAATGCACGTGTGCCATTGCTGCACAAGTATCGTGATAGGGTCAGTATCTCGTGAGATATCCCGTACCAACAAACATGTTGCTTGTGACATGTCGAAGCGGAGAACGGATTGCCACTGTTTCGCCTCGGGTTGCCGAAGCTGTAAGCGGTGCGCTCCAAAGGCGTCATTCTTTGCATCTCCCATGCTAACGCTCTGTTCAGGTTGTCCACGAACTAACCTTGTAATATTACGTCTGCTTGAACCAGGGAGCAAACGCACGTTTCAAGTAACCCCAGCTGCCGCTCTACAGGAGCCTGCGGTGGCCCGACAAAGCAGCCAAAGCTAACATTGATTGATTTGATTGATTGATGTGGCTGTACCGTTCAAAGTGGGTGGCGGCTAACGCCGCCTAGCCATAATACTTAGTGAACCAACAACTAGATTAATCTTTTTTTCCTCTAAATAGTCAAGTTGAGGTCTTTTTTTTTTCAATTCAATTCAATGAAACTTTATTTTCATGAATAGATATATGTAATTACAGGGATTATTTGGACCGATAGCCTAAAGTGGCTAGTGGACGGTCCAATACAATGTGCAACATAAAAAAGTATACAGGTCAGCTCTGAGGTAACAACATAAAAAAAACGAAAAACAATCATATAATACAGATAACACAGTAATACATTTTTTCCTGCAGAAATAAAATACAATGAAAATCGAATCAAACACACACATGCTTACATGCCTTGACTCCACAGAAAAAATGATTTACATGCCATGCTGGTACTTTGCAGTGAAGGGTTTATTTTTCACTCGTGCCTTAACTTTAGCCACCAATCATATAACCTCCTTCTAGTTAATTCTACCCGCTCAAAGCCTATTTTGCCCTCGCTGTCTCCAAACCCCAGTGCTTTGAAAAACACTGCGCCATCACCCTGAACTATTGGGTGAAGCCCTTTACAGAACATTATCAAGTGTTCGGCAGTTTCTTCTTCCTCTCCACACGCACTGCATACCGCGTCTACCCCTTCGTATTTGGCCCGATATGTCTTGGTTCCCAATACTCCCGTCCTGACCTCAAACAGTAGAGAACTACCCGAGTATTATCATAGATCCTTTCCTTGGCAATTACGTGCTTAGAAGTTCGATAGATCTCTAGTGCGGACTTCTTAATCATGCCGATTCCCCACATGTCAGTGTCCGTTTCCTTCACCTCCTTCTAAACTGACAGTTCTTTTTCGTTTGGCCCCCTGCTATTTTCTAATTATTTACCCGTCAATTTCCTGGTTCGCTTCCTTCGTTTTGTATTGACATTCTTCATTTACAAGTAGCTGAAAACATTCCTAGTCCAACAATCCTCCCCCATTTCTCTCAATCACTTCGCAAATTTTATCTTGTTGCTGGCTTCCCTGCCCTTAAATTATGTACATCCCACATCACCTTGTACTCCCTGATTTGGTGTATTCCCGTGAGATCCTAAGGCAAGCCTCTCTATTCCTCGTTGCTTAATTTCTAATATTGCTTGAACTTCTGATCTCATGCACAAGGCCGCTATGCCGAACGTCAGACCTGGAACCATGACCCCTTTCCATATTCCTCTCACAACATCATACCTAGTGTATTTACAGTGCCCTGTTTTTCACCACTGCTGCATTCTTGTTACCTCTAGTCGTCATGTATATTGACTTATTGACTTGCTATTTGCCATAAGTTGCCGCTGTGTGTTAAAATCATGGCAAATGTTTCACGTGGTTCAAAAGCTTTTGTCACTTATATAAGTGTATATTTTTTGTCTTGTATACTCGCGGACAACTTTTCTTGCCAATGAAAAGAAAGCTACAGAGGTGGAGCTACTGCGCCAAGTAGTACGGTTGCGCTTGTGCTTCGAAAGACGGCCACGTTTAAATAATTACACTGCATTTAATTTATTTCGTCTGCTTAGACAGTCATTCGTGAGTGAAATTCATCACAAGCTTCTTCAGGGTGTTGACGAAATAGCTGGATGGCGACGAGCACTCCGCCGAAGACGAAGACACCGTTCTGACAGTGGGGCATACGTAAACGAGCAACGTTCTTTTTTTTTGAACTTATTTGAAAAGTCTGCCCTAAGGCATAATAATTTCTTATTGAAAAATACACATACGCATTTTTTTCACTTTTAAACTCTAGTAGAAACGGTGGTGTGGCCAGCGAAGCCAGTGGTCAAAGTCGGGTGGTCGGCCAGGCCTGAGACATGTTGTATGGAGGTGGCGGCAACGACTTAATTGTAGACCAGTGCAGGTCCACAGTAAGTGTGAGGTAGTTACATCTTGGATTGGGGCGTCACAAAATGGGTATGATGTGCCATATGAGCCTCAGTACTGTCGCGCCCAAAGGGTGGTCACGGATGGGGTAAGTGCAACCCCAACACGAAGCATCCGCAACTTCTCATGGCGTGTTAAACCACCAAAGAGGTGTGATCCACGCGGAGGTTTAAACGCTCGTGTGGCACACCAGAGGCTTTCTTTTTCTCGGAGCATCTTTCTTGAGCGTCCTTAGGAAAATGCGGTAGCGGGTGTGGTGCAACTTGAGGCTGAGTTGCCGAATCAGCTTTTAAAAGGTCCGGGAAAGCGGCCCGTGGAACCCTCTGAACACGTACTTGCACAGATGCGGAAGACGCAAGAACGCGAATAGTATCCGAGAGTGACGTAGAGCGATAGACTCGTCATATATCGTGAATAGCTTGCGTCGAGTCTGTACGAATGATGAGCTGAGAGCATCTGCTACTTGTAGAAGAGGTAGCAGCGCTGCCTTTCTATCACGCATGGCGGCCAGCTCAGCAAGGTGAGCCGGCGGTGCAGGATCCACAAAATATGAGCATGTCTGGCCAGCCTCTGGTATTAATGGACATTTAAGAGTGGCATGAATGGTGATGCCGCTCGCACTGGCATCCATATAAGCGACGACAGTAGCGGCATGTAGGTTATCTGTACGAAGCAGGAGGAATACTTGGGCGTTCGCCTGGCGTAAAACTGCGCTGTAAAGGTGACGAAGGGGTTTGTTTTCAGTCAGTTGCATTTTGTTCCACGGGGCATTAGTGGTCGTCTCTGAAGGTGTGTGGTGAACTTTTTTGCCCATGTTCCTTGCCAATGCAGCAGTAGAACAGAACGTTGATGGCTTGAGGTTGCGCGCACAGCGACGCTGATGTACTAATTCATCAATTGTGTTTTGTTGGGACTCCTGTTGAAGTGCTATCAGTGGAGTGATGCGTGGCCGTCCAGTTATGGCACGCATGGCTTCATGGTTGACCGACTCTAGACGTGCCCACTTTGCCAGCGTTAGGTGATGAAACTGAGCAAGGTAAACGAGCCTTGGCTGCAATATCGAACGGTCAGTGAGGCGAGTAATGTTGGAATTAGCACCACCAGATTTCTTCGCAATCCTTCATATGAGGTGTACATTTTCTGACGCCTGCTGCTTGGCACTTTTGACCCCAGGTCCTGCAGATTCGGTGGCGTGAATTTTCAGGCGAATCCCGCGGAGATCTGAGGCTTCTGGTAGTGGCTGCTGATTCAAAATTACCTGCAGAGGCCAGACACCCAGGTTATGACTTTCATAACTGCTCGCAACCGCCACGAACTTCGTTTTTTCGGAGATTTCGAGACTAACCTTGGTGCATTAGTTGTGGTTTATGTCGAGTGCCTCCTGCAAATCTTGTTCTTGGCAGCTGATTGTAGGGTGCGCTTTCCAAAGAGTGATGTCGTCTACATACATAATGTATATTGCGTGGTGTATTACCGCCAGCTTCCATGCCAGTGGGAGCAGGGCCTCGTTAAAAAGAAGTGGTGCGAGCACAGATACTTGTGGTACACCTCTATAGGAAACAAGCTTTCCAACTTTCTGACCAGCTAGGCGAATGGAGAAGCCACGATTGTGAAGAAAGGCTTTAACAAACGCGCACACTCTGCTGGCAAACTTGAGTCAGTGTAAAATTTCTACAATAGCATTAGGACTGATATGTTTTACAGATGTCCATACACAGAATGGTGCAAATCTGTCGAGATCGACCTCCAACGAGAACCATGAATGAGAGGTAGGCAAAGCCATCCTCAGTGCCCAGATGCGAACAGAATCCAATTTGGCCTGGATGATACCAGGAGTATGTCTCGAACCACCACGTTATGAGTGAGTGAGTGAGAACAACTTTATTATGGTCCAGTGCAGACGCTGAGGTTGCCACGCGTCACCCGGCTGCTCCCACGTGGGGACCGGCAGGTCTAGCCTGACGGCCCTGTCGCGGGCACACTGGACGGCCAGGATTTGGTCCTCAAGTTCTGGGCTGCGCAGAAGCGCATCCCACTCGGGTTTGCTACAAGTCGGTCCGAGCGACCCGCACTCCCAGAGCATGTGTGCTAACGTAGTGGTCTGCCCGCAAGCGGCGCAGGCGGCATCTGGGAATTTCTGAGGATAAATTGCATTTAGGTATGCTAACGACGGGTACGAATGGGTTTGAAGTAAGCGCAACGAGACGGCCTGTGCTTTATTGAGTTTTGAATGTGGCATTGGGAATGCCCTCCTCGCCATGTAGTAATACTTGGTAATCTCGTTGTGTGTAGTAGGTGTGTCTTTATGCTCCACGTCGTCGGCATTGGAGCCGTCGCCCAGGTCGAGAGCAGCGCGGTCAGTGAGTGCGCGCGCTGCTGTGTGGGCCGCCTCGTTCGAGTTCAGTGCAACGCCGTTTACGGAGCCGACATGCGCGGGGAGCCAATGTATGGTGTGAGTGACAATCCTATCGCTGGTTCAAGATCCTGGCTGCCTATGTTGTTCAAGATCCTGGCTGCCTGTGTTGATATGCGGCCCTTTTTAAAAGGATTTGACTGCGGATTTGGAGTCACTGTACACCTCTTCACACTGACCATTTAGCAGAGCGAGTGCGATGGCCACTTGTTCGGCCACCTGGGGATTCGTTGTGCGTACCGTGGCGCAGTTCGTAGTCGAGCCCGTCTGGTCCACGACCATCGCTGCGAACTTTTTGCAGTCTCAATATGCTGCAGCGTCAACGAAACTTGCATTTACGCCACCTTTTCCTAGTTGCTTCAGTAGAGCCATCGCCCTTGCCCGACGACGTCCCTCATTGTGCACAGGGTGAGTGTTGCGTGGTATTGGTCTAACAATGACGTTTTCCTGTATATGTTTTGATATACGTTATTTGTTTCCAGCTCCATTGGGTTAAAACCTAGCTCGCCAAGTATGTGCCGACCAGCCGTCGTAGTGGACAAGCGAGCCAGCTGCGAGCGTTGCTGCGCTTCCGCTATCTCGGCAGCAGAGTTGTGCACACCGAGCGCGAGCAAGTTCTCGGTGTGTGTGCGTACGGGAAGCCCCAGTGCTTCCTTGACGATCTTTCTAATAATCACGTCGAGCTTGTCCCACTCCTACCTAAGCCAGTTGTGCATGGCAACGGTGTAGGTAAAGTGGCAGAGCACAAACGCATTGATGAGCTTTAACAAATTGTCTTCCTTAAGGGCCTCTATGTCTCCCGGAGACTCTTTTGACGAGTCGAAAAGCGTTGTCAGTCTTGGCGACAATCTTCCGCAGAGCGGTGCTGTTGCCACCCTTCGCTTCAATAAACATGCCGAAGATCCGGATGGTGTCTACGCTCGGGATTTTCTCACCGTCACTCGTGTAAATGTGTATATCGCTTTCTTCGACGGGCTTCCATCCCTTAGGTCGGCCACCTCGTTCTTTTCACCACGTAATGCGTGTCGCTAGCATACGCTCCGTACCATTGAGAGACGTTTTCAAAACTGTAAAAACGCTGAATGGCACTGCATGAAGAAAATAGTTATGAAAGTGTCATTGATGTGTGCTGCGTCTAAACTACACACCGTAGAAAATAAAGCGATGTTGTGTTTTTATGATCTTCGCATGGAAAATACGGACGTAGTTGTGGTACAATATTCAGCAGTGGTTACACATGCCCAGTCGGGTTGCGCAGCCTTCCCTTTATTGCCAATAAAAGTTTTCCGCGTGTATAGCTTCAATAACTTTTCACATTCATGTTCGCTTTCATTACTGCGGAGCGCCGAAAAGCACACGGCTTCGGCTATTCGCCGAACGCTTCCTGTGTAGTTTGTACATATCGGTTGAAGACAATAAGAGACATTACGCTTTGTTTTCACAGGTTCGACGCCCCGACCACTACAGACTTGGCGAAATCAGCATCGACACCGGACGCAGCCTGAAACCTGTGGAAGCAAAATGAAGTGCCTTTTCCGCTTGCATATCGAACGACGGCCAGTGCACGGGTGGTATTATCGCTGTGGTGGCGTCAAGCACACACTGTCTCTCCTCTTTGGCGGGAAACGAAATATACGAGAATAAAGCAATTCAAGGCGTGTATGGAGAGACGTCTTTCTTGGCAAAGCCCTCAAATTCTAACAAATGTTTCTGGTTCGGTGTGTCGGTATATCAAAGCCAATAGTGACATTCAGGTTTGTGTACTCTCCGTCTGACTATGTAGCGTGGAATGACTTCCCTAACCTAGATTTATGTTTCACAGCGCAAGCTCTTATGAGACCATAACAAGGGTCGCCTGCGTGTATTTGTCCACCGCTGCAGCTGCTGGTGTCCGTAACCAGTATCGCTTACAAAGGGAGAAAAAAGAGCCTTAATAAATAAAAACACGACGGACTCAGCGGGATTCAAAACCAGGTCCCCTGCGTGGCAAGCCCAGTATTCTACCGCCGAGCAACGCAGGTGTTTGAAGGTTCGTTGTAAACTTGCCTTACGTACGCAGGCTTAACGTCGAGAAAGGAATCGCATTAGTATGAGTAATAAAGCGCTTTAGAACAGCAAAGGAACAGCCCTTCGTCACACAATGCGAATTGCGTAACGTGTGCGTTGGTTTAACGCTCCAACATATTACAAAAGGTTGTTCTTCTTCTCATATTAACTGCAGCGCTGACTCACTTGAGGCCTAATTCTGCATCGTCATAAGCCACTGCATAAAAAGTTTGCACCGAATTCCTTGCATCTGCGTAGCGGGCACCACGTTTCTCCGAAGAATGACGAAGGATAGCATACTGAATGCCGGCCTACATCACAAAAATTAACATTGAGACGTAGGACTGAGGTGGATGCGTGACCCTGTCGTGTTCCGCAGGACAAAAATAAAGTTATTTTTCTTCCTTCCTTATTTGTTGCGTAGTGGTTACCCTGCAAGTGTGCTTGTAGCAGTTACCAAACGGGTGTTTAGAAAAGGCTGTGAAAGGCCGCTCGTCCACCTTTCTCTGTTGTTGTTCCATGCGTTCTGCACAGGCCTGGCCTTTTTTTTTTGCCACGTCATGTCGACAGGCAGTTTTAAAACACGTCAAACGTCTTCGCTTTCTTTTTACGAATGTTTGTTCATTTTGGGCTCCACGGGTTTAATCAAAGTAGAACGCTATTCTTCATTGTGGTGTATCATTTATCGACTCACAACTTTTTAGCGAAATTGGTATTACAGTATAAGTCACGCCCCTTCATTTCGTCTTCGAGAGTCAACTGCTCGTACCATGTGTTGCACAAGCTCCACTATCTTCCCACCTTTGACCAATCAATAATTCCACGCGATGACGTCATGATGTCCTGTTACGTTGTTGTCACAAGTGCCTGCAATCAGTGACATAATTATGACCACATGGGGTGGCGTTACAACATAACGTCACCCTGTAGGCCGCGTGAGTTGTTGCACCACTTCATTCGCCCTGCCATGCTTCTCTCAAGGCTCCCAGTGCCCAACAACCCACTTCAGTCTAAAGCCTTAAATTATCGTGGGATGAACAACAATAAAATAGCGTCAACAACTCTTCATTCTCTTCACTCCTACACAAAGAACAAAATCAACCAAACCAAATCTGGTGAAACATTCGTGCTAATCATTCGTCATACACTGCCTAGCATTCATAACGACGCAGTGTTTTTCGTTACAGTTGTTACGTTCCGCAAAACACGGATACTCATAGCGCACTATGTTCACTATAGTTACTTTGTGATAAGCCTATTTTAGTGTGACACACTGTGGTTCTGCAATAAGCCGTTGCCAACTGCTGCAGCTTACCACGCTGCCGATGTGGCATTTGGCGCAAGGGGGACACGTCTGAAAGAGTGAGTAGGTCCACAAATTAGTGCAGTGGAGACCAGCACTTCAATTGTCATCGACCGCACAAGCGGGTACACCAAACCACAAAAGTAGAAACACACTAATTGTGCTCTTAACAATGTGTATTCGCTGCAGTGAAGATATGAAAAGTACACTCTGAAAAAAATGACTAAAAGAAGTAGGGAGGTTAGTCTTTTTGGGGACCAACGAATTTGCTACAACTATTTGTCCTTTTGGTGACTAACTGCAAGAGGATAAACTGTTAGTCCTTGAAGAATCAACTGCAAGAGGACCAAGGAATGCTCCTGAGAGGACTAATGGTTACTGATTTAAGGACTAACAACTGATTTTCGGAAATGGTCTCTAACAGAGGAAATGTTACTTTCGTAAGGACTAACTGTTGACCCCGAAAAATCATTCCTAGGAGAGGGAGTGTTACTTCCTCGGGATAAACTGTTAATCAATTTGAACAGTTCTTCAAGGAAATAATGATTAGTCCCCCATTCATTCACCTGGCCATCTTTACCCAACTGACAAGATATAGCTCAGGTAAGCTACGCTTTACTCAGCATTACATCCGTAACTATGTGTATAGGAAAGAAAAATTGCAGACACCAATTCAAAGCTAGAAACCTTTATTTTTTCCACCCAGTGTGTCATGCAAACCAGGAGGGATGGCTGTCGGCTGCAGTCTGCCTCTTACCTGTGAGAAATGCGAGAAAACGTAGTTATAAAATAAAATGGCTTGAAGACCACGACTTGATCACCTAATTCCCAATATTTACGCAGTCACATGCATGCTCATGAAACATGCTAAAGCAGGCTGCGCACAGTGCTTTTTAACCTTTCATATTATTTGTAATGTAATGTGCCAAGGCGATGAAAATGAAAAAAAAAACTTACCTTGAAAATTGACGAGGCATGTGGTTTCTCGAGCCAGCTAGTCCAAAAATTGGCGATCACACTTCTTGGTGACGGCGTCCATTCTTGAAGCTTTGCACATAAGAATCCGCAAAGGAATCTTGCATGCAAGCTGGGGTGTCCATTTCTTCGCAGGAAAGCTGCTGTGTTCAGTACATTGAACAGCCGTTGCACAGGAACACAAATACACGCGGGACCATAATTCCTGAACATGTGACAAAGTATGTCTTTCACAGCTACGTTGATAGCCTATGAAGCGGCACTCGATTTCCATGGAGCAAAAAAGATCACCACGAGTGACGAACATGAGCCACACTCTTGACTACATGACTATATGAGGGATTCCAAAGATGTACAGCGCGGATGAATACAGATTATACGCGCTGAAATGTCCGTCAGACTTGCATCGTTGTTACCGCTAGTAAATATTGTGAACTTTATTGAACTACGTTTTAAATCGTTATAATGGTCGGCGTAGTATATTCTGCCCCGACAAATTATTCTTTTCTCGCTTTATTTTTTTTTTTTTCATCGTAACTGTAAGCGGGCTGAGGAGCCTTAGCATCCCTTCACTGTACCCCTGAACATACAATTGCCACCACATTATTCCCCTCTGCATCCTCCGCCTCGCGCTACCATCACCCCGACAAAGTACAAGGGTGAATTTCAGAAAAATGGGGCGCACCTGACCGACAGGCAGACCCTTGAAAGGCTGCTGACCCGTCCACACAGCAAGGGCTGTAGAAAAAGCGTCTTTTCATCCCTTCAGCCCCTACCGGAGGGAGTATGTGAGCCGTTCGTTCTCTCGTTAGTCCTCCAAATTTGCACACTACATGCTCTTCGCCACACTTGGTCTTTTGGTGGACTAACGACACGATTTGAGGGCTTAAGCTAACGTTACTTCCCCATTGAGCTGGATTTTTTTTTAGAGTGTACAGGCTGTCCTCATCGTTCGCAATTGCGTAAATGTGGAAATCAGAACCCAGAGAGCCACTGATAACTGTGTAATCTCGCCACTGTTAACTAAAAAGTACTTAAGTTTCGAAGCTCTGAGGAATGCAATGGTAGACGGTCTATATAAATGGCTTGCCGTTAACACTCCAAACAACGTGCGCTTTGTGGAATAGTGGTTAGCACGGTGCGCTGACAATTGAGAGGTTACTGGTCAAATTCCGCGCTACTACTTGCCTTTTGGTTATTTTCTCGCAATTGTTTGGTATATATATTTTTAAGCCTCACTTCCGTGACGGAAGTAAGGCGCCAGAGCCGTTAAAAACTCCGGCATAAAACACGTTTGTGTTAAAAAAAGCATTAGGATTAAGTGTGGCATGAGAGAGCCTCGTAGCCCTAAAAGAAAAAAAATATAGCTGAGCCATGTCAAAAAGGTAATGAAATAGCTGAAAAAACATCAGCCACTTACAAAACCAATTCTAACTCAAACCAATATCTGGTGTTCTTGGGACTATGCCATTAAAAAGATATTGCAATCCTTGGGCCATTCATCACAGTTCTTACCACAGCCGTCATGCTGTAAACCTTCGAAATCCATTCTCCGGAGACCCATCTGCTACCAGACTCCCAAAGGAACAGTCCAAAACCTGCGCTTTCAATGAGCTAGTTTATAAGTAATCCAGACTGCCTGCGTGGAATGATGGGGTTATGCGGAACCTGAATCTCATTTCCTGCATGCGGATTTCATTTAGGCGGACACCACGGTATGCACTGCTGTGTAATATGCGACCTATTTGGCCATTCTCAAAATGGGTGTGCGTGTGTACGTACAACATAAAACGCATGATGAGTCATTAATTTTTTGCGTCAAATTTACGTAGTATAGCTTCTCATATCTGCTACAATAACCACAGATGACAACATCAGACATAAGAAAATTCGTCCGTTGTAGTATACCCCATTCACTCTCTCTCTTCCTGATACTAACTTATATTGTGTTATTTAGAGATAAAATCTCAACGTTATACTACTGAAAACAGATGCTTAGCCAAAGAGCTCCTTCAACTTTTGTTAACAGCGGCCACATACATATCTTGTAATTATCGAGCCGCACCTGTGCCGTGTTTTCTTCCAGTTGGGTTGGTTGTTCCCAGTATTTGCAATTGTATTTTTAATGGGATTAAACTACAAAAAACATTACTCGTTATCTGAGCGTAATGTTCACCTAATACACGGATAATAAGAGAAGAAATTATGTGATGCTTACCAAAATGAGCATGCGTCATAATTTCAAGCTACTAATGAAGTTTTCGCACTTAGGAAGAGACAGCTTCCCTGGGCATCACGAGTGTTTCATTAATGTAAACTCGTGCATTTCACTCTTATCTGCCATGATGAAATACCCACAAAGAGGGATTATCTTTGCCGCCAACATTAGCAATACTGGATTTCTCCTTGTGAGGGCGTTTGTGGAAACGCTGTATACAGTGACAATCCCATTTCAACGATTTCTACTCATTTCGAACTTTGATCTTTTGCTAAACTTCTGCTTTTCTTGAATCGATAGCAGTCATTGCTCGTACGGCGTCGATGATAAAGACATTTCCGGCCGTATGAACTAAGTTGCGTGTCATACAGCCGGTTAGCGTGCAAACATTTGGTTTATGGTGAAGACAAGAGTTTGTTTTACCTGAACATCCTTTCTCGCACTACAGGCTGACGTGGAAACTGGCCAATGAACAGAGTGTTTCTCTCTATTGATTACTCAATTAAGCATTCTACATTCATTATTAGTAATGTTTACTTTGCTTCTTTATTACTTTAGCTGCTAAATTGTCCCTTCTGAGAGTGAGGCATTCAATTAAATGAGACCAGTGCGTAACCAGCATTGCGGACAGCCAGGTGCGACTGAAATCGGACGTGATTTCAAGCAGTGTAATGCATTTTTTTGGCAGTGAAGAGTTTGAGCCATACATGATCACCGAAATGACGTCAACACACTAGTAACATTTTATTACCTTCACTAGGTTGCAAAAATATATTACGCCACATTTATACAATACGCTACACTTCTAACACATTAGCTGAGGATTCTAGAAGGCATAATTACATGTGACGCACTCTGAGCGCCCTGCGAATTATTCATATATACGTGTCATGTAATTCGTCTAAAAATGCACCCTTCCATTTAACGTTTCAAGAAAGGCCTGTTTGGCACGCATTGACTCACCAGGTTACTGAAATATATGCGCATTTTGCACACGCATAAGCAATAAGCCTCGCATGAGTGCCGTCACCCAGAAACATTGAAGTGGATGCGGCTGGCGAACTCACCAGTTACCATTCACTCATCCACCAAAGCGAGCAATGTTTTTTTTTTTCAACATTATTTCATTGTTTCCGTCGATTTGTTCAAGTATTGAACATTCATAACCGTATGTAAGTGAGCCGTTGCAGCTGAGATTGAAGCATTTTCTATATAACTTCGAAAAGTCGCTCTTGTGCTAGGTTAAATCCTTGAATACTTTCAATTTTTTTATCCTTTCACGGTATAGCTGTTTTCACTTTCTTCTACGCCACTGTGTTTTTTCTGCGCTGATTTTCTCCAAGCAACGAGCTTGCTTTTCTTTTTTTTGTTTCTTTCTGGCTCCTGTGGTGCTCAGATTTTTTTTTTTTTGACACCTTACTTACCAGCAAAGCACTTAACTCTAACCACTTCTTTTGCTGCGTTCCGGTTGAGCAACCGACACATACAGAGGTTCAGTTCAAAAAAACAAAACAGGTTTTCGGCTGATTAGTTCAGAAAGCTCAGTCGTTTAAACAGGCTGGCTTGTAAACCGAAAAGCGGTGCATGCGAGACTGGAGCAGTTGACAGGAAGCCAATGAGCTTGTCTGTAGTACGTGCCGAATCGAAAATATGGCCGGGACTTCCAGGGTAACCGAAGCACATGCAGCAATGTATGCTTCTTTTCAGAAGTCATGGCGCCCAGTGCCTACATTCCAGCACTGCTCCTCCTCACAATGCACCTAATCGCTCACTGAGCTACACGTTTATTCTGAATCGAGTCTCTTAGAGTACGGGACACATCGTCTTAAGAAAGACGATGATCCATGCTTTGCTTCTGCATTTTTTCTCCCATTTCGGCAATTTCCTTTCGGTGAGGGTGTGTACACATGTACACGCCAAATTCAATGGCACGTCACGAGCCACGTATTTCATCGAGTCGTTTGAAACTCGATGTTGAATACGCGCACATACGTGTGCTAATTATTCTAGCATCAGCCGGCTTCAGTATTTGCATAAAAGAGTCCACTATTAGGCACGAAATGCAAGCATTGATTTTTTTATGGTTTTATTTGTTTCCAGCGAAGAAAAAAAATACTTTTCACGTTATTCCTGGAACGCGTCACGTCGAAAAATTGTCGAACATGGTAGTGTATCCAGCAAAGTCACTTCTGCAGCAATACGCAGCACAACGAGGTTAAATGATCGCCAGTTGTCTACTCAAGAGGCCGAAATAAAGGTGCACAAGTTTCAAGCTATTTGTGAAACACAAGGTGTGTGACGTTCCATTGAAGTTGGCGTGTACACTTGTACACACGGTGACTGAAAGGGTTTTACTAAAGCTCGCACGAAACAATGATGTTCTCTATTTTCTTACTTGGGGTGTAATACTAAGTGCCTTGAAAGTATACCATGCGAATCTGACGCGTTTCTGACAGCGTATCATGATTCATGACTGAAGGGGTTATTTAAAATTACTTGCGGATGGGTGGGTGAGCAGGTAGTGCATAGGTTTAGGTTGAACGCAAAACACAAAAAGAAAACCCGAGCAAACAAAGAAAGTTCTGTGTCCTCGTGTTTTTGTATACTGCAATTTCTTTACGCTAAAGATAATAATGAACGTTCTCGATTGTAGTTCGCTACTTTTGCATACTTCGTCTGTCTTGGAATCAATGATGTCAATGACATTACTTTCTTTTATTCCTGTTCTTAAACAGTGGAAGCCATTTTTTTTCTCCTATAATGCATTAATTTTCTCCACCACCTTCTCAAGGCTGCAAAACCTTTCAATACATACTATTTTATTATGTGCACCCTAGAGGGCACTCACGGTTCTACCACACGGATACCATTAAATCAGGGATTCTAGCCATGTTGTTGAGTTGAGTTCAATGAACTTTGTTTGTCCAACAAATGTCACTGTGCCCGAGGCGGGGCTGCAAGGGACAGATCGTTCGAGAAACATCTTACGAGATCTTCGGCGACGGCCCTGGCCAGCTGGACGGCCCACACCTGGTCTTCGAGGGCCTCACTGAGAAGGACGGCTTGTCATCGCGCAGCAAGGCGCCCCGTTTCGGAAGACCCTTCAGTTGACGTCGTCCTTTCTTGTGGCCCATCTTAGTCTGTACTTTATTATTATTCATGTACGTTATTGTTGTAAAGGCACGTTTTGTAATGTACTTTTTTCGGTTAAAACATTTATTGTGAAGCATTTATTAACAAACTAAAGGGTCGTTAATGAATGCGCATTTCTTTCTGTCCCTATATTGATTACCCAGTCACCTACGCCTTGGCAGTCTGACGGTTTCCTCATTAGCTGAGTATATAAGTGTATGATGAACATGTTTCACAAACCACGGCATCTTCACCATAGCGTGCCTGTCGTATACGCCATGAAACTTTTCCCTCGAGGTGTGAGCTTCCAGTCTGTTGCATGCAAGTATGCGCCACATGTCAAGACCAAAAAAAATGAATATAGGCACCTAAAGTTCGAATACAAACTCCCTCGTACTCCCATCAAGCCATGAGCATCAGTGAGTCAGGCTGAGTAATACTTCGGTCGAAAATCCTGGAAAAGTAGAGAGTTTAGGAATGGGGGCCCGAAGCAGCACGGTGCTCATTAAATTTGTCAACCAGGGCACATACGCAATACCCAAGCCACCCGTGGTCTCTTGCACTCGCGTTGACCGAAGACCTTAAAACAGAAAGCTATATAGTGTGGGTCCCCGAAACATCTCGGGTCGCCAGCGAGACGACGCAGGAACTGAATGGGTGGGTGCGCAGTGTGAGCCGCGTCCCGCATAGCTTAGATTTCGCAACATGTGGCGCCCCGTTCCTTTGACTTAACGCAGCCTGGGTTTGACCTAATTCACAAATTGTGCAATTCCTCCAAGCGGGAAAAACAGAAAAACCATCCAAGGGACGCGTACACGAAAATAGAAGACGACATGCATCGTGTCTCCAGCGTGTGTCTGTCGTCATTTATTCTTGTGTACACGTCGCTAATTGTTGTTTTTTTCGTTTCTTCAAGTATATACCAACAGGCCCAGCAACATATTCTCCTTTTGAAACGTAAGGGCAGCCTGCCGAACGCAGATTTGGAATCCAATGTCTTGGATCCGCAATTCTCGTGACCTGCGATGGAGGACAATAGCAGCTATTTCTTGAGATGTATTGGCACTCGCCTCGGTAGTGTCGTGGATATGGCGCCCGACCGCTGACCTGCACGTCGCGGGATGGAGTTGCAACGCCGGCGGCTGCATTTTCGGTGAAGGCGAAGGCGAGAAGCCGGAAACCCATGTGCTTATGGAGTTGCATGTTGAAAAACCCTAGTGAGTCTTTCAAACGTCCAAATAGTGTTATTGGGAGGTTGAATGCTAACGACTGTTAATATTTAATGTCTTTGGGGCATTTATGCTTTCTTAGTTTTATGATAAGTTTTCTCATTTATTCTTTGTTTTGTTTCTTCAAAAATTGGCCCTCCTAAGTGACCTTGTTGCCATCGTTCCTTTGCCCCCGTTTTTCGTGAGCTGTAAGCCATGAGCGTGAACAACCAAGCATTCAAAGGAATTACGCCCTTGAGCAAGCCACTGGCGTTTGTTTTTGAAACAATGTCCGACGCGCACGGGTAAACCCGCACGCCATAAAAAAGCCCGCACTTTGACGTGACCTCCTCACCTCCCTCCGATTTTCCTCCGGCTCATACTTTGCAGGATCGCATGTGCATAAACGATAACCGTGACTTTGTGTGCATGAATAAGTAGTTGTATGCGTACTCTGTGCTCATGCGATGACCGGCCAAGCGACGAGGTCCTTTGCTACAGCGCCGCGCATATTGCGGGTGTACACATTCAGCCGGCAACGTTCCAGCAAAGTTCAAGGTCGCCCGCGGGGATAGTCTGCGTCTTTTGTAATCGGCACGGAACCACCGGATGCTTGTGATACAAACTGCACTGAGCCACGAGTACGGGTTTGAAAAATCGGCCGTAGTTTCTTCGTTGGTGTTTACCCGTTTCGTTGCAGTGACCCGGAGGTTCGGGAATTGATCAAGAAAAAAAAAAAACGAGTCATGATGAACGCACCCTGACGTCGTTGATTATGTGTTCGCTGGCATTGATGTACTTGCGGTTGCCCAAGCGTAGGGCGTCGTGATTTCCCTGCCTTTTTACCTGTTCGCTTTATTGATATATAAAAGCACACAAAGGTGCGCGGCTAGCTAGAGGGCTATCCCGACACTATGAAATAGATCTTGAGTTAAGAACCGGATAATAAAAAAAATAAAAGTGGTCAAGACAATCTGTGTGCAAGTATGGTTACTAACATGCAAAAAATCTATTTGCGGGACGAGTTTTATTAATATGGCCGGGCGGTCCAGATGACTGTGTAGACTCCCTGCATGTTATTGTTTTCATTGTAGTAGTAGTAGTAGTAGTAGTAGTAGTAGTAGTAGTAGTAATAGTAGTAGTAGTAGTAGTAGTAGTAGTAGTAGTAGTAGTAGTAGTAGTAGAGGTCGAAACTGTTGTTCCTGTTGTCATCGTCGGGATCATTTGTGTGGTTCGTAGACAATGTTCACAAATACAAACGCAGCCACCCCATCAAGATGGGCGGGCGGCGTTAAGCCGAGTGTTGAAGTTTCGCCGGGTAGCTGAAACGGTGGACAGACGCCAACAAACAGGCAGACCAAAAAATTCGACGTTGAAGTATCTCAAGAATGACTAAAGTTTTCAAAAAACCAACAGCACTACATACTACATACATGATATCTGGCGTATAATGAATGAGCCGAGTCTAAGGCCAGAGACCAATAAGTACAGTATGTTGAGAAAAAAAATGTTCACACAGATTACCGGGGTCAGAGAGTAGTTTCTTTCACGCAATCACATATAAAAGATGGAAGCGACGGTGGCTTTATCAGTGGATGTGAGAGTACTTCATGAACGAAAACGGCCTTCATCGGCCTCACTCGTTACAAAAATCTCGCTTTCTTTTTGTGAATGACCTTGACCACAGTTCTCGCGTGCTGCTCGCAGTATCAGTGGGTTGATCGCAAACAATTCCTTGACTGCACCCGTGCACCACACGCAAACTGCTCGAGCTAGCTATGTGGGGTTTAACGTTCCAAAACCACCATATGATTATGAGAGACGCCGTAGTGGAAGGCTCCGGAAATTTCGACCACCTGGGGTTCTTTAACGTGCACCCAAATCTGAGCACACGGGCCTACAACATTTTCGCCTCCATCGGAAATGCAGCCGCCGCAGCCGGGTTTCGATCCCGCGACCTGCGGGTCAGCAGCCGAGTACCTTATCACTGGACCACCACGGCGGGGCGACTGCTCGAATAGCTGAACTATGGTATGGGCGCACGGATAAGACGGGATACAACAAACCACAAAAAAATGGCCGATCCAACGTACAGTGGGAATCGATAATATGTGAAACACGACTGAGAAATGTTGATATGTCACTTGGAATGTTACGAGGTTGAGGTAAGTGATGCCGTACATGACTTCTGTGTCAAGATTAATGTTTGGATGTGTCGTTTACTTTTGCCATCTATTCACGTCACGTTATACCAAATTTAGCATATGTGGAGCTAGCGAAACGGCCGCGAGCACGCTATGAGCATGGTATGTTGTCATGTTCTTGCATGACACGCTTGTCAGGATTATCATATTAATCCAGTCATGTACTTCCCTCATCCATTGACGTCGCATAACACCAAATTTGGTATATATGAAGCTAGCAAAACCACCACCAGCGCATGACGAAGGGCCAATTATACTCCCATGTAGCGTTGACGTGTGCGCACGCTGGGCACAGTGACGCTACGTTAGCGAAACGCGAGCACTCTATGGTCTGACGCCAGGCATGACCATCATCCGTCGGCGTGGCCCGACGGCAACCGGTGCGAAATGCGACATGCTGCATTTCGCGCCGATCGTTACTGAGACAATACTGCATATCCCTCTTTTCGTGACGGAGGGACGCCGGACGCGCTGAAACGCGCATGCGTCAAAGCAACGCAGCATGAGAGTTACGAAGGCGTATATAGTTAACAACGGCGCAAAAAAAAACACCAAAAAACACGGGACACCAAATGATGAGAAAACAAGTATGGGTGCCGGACTCGCAACAAATATTTAATAACGTCGGTTCACACATGTATGTATGCAGGCACGTGGTCACAAAAGCCACGCGATATAAGACTCAAAGTTTTCTCATTCATTACTGTTCAAATAAAATATTTTTTAAAACTACGAACGCGTAGTTTCAGCGTACATTTATGTCTCTAGAGCTCGGACATCCATGTCGTGGCTGTGGTTTAGCTAAAACCTTTTTGTACTGAGCATCCAGAAACAACGTCGGTCACCTAGCTGGTGCGTAGAACCAACCTATAAGCACACATATTAGTCTTCGGAATCGTACAGCGTCGCTGTTTCAGTGCGAGCTTCACCAATATTTCTAGCCTCTTCGTTTTTGCGTGCGACAGTTAGTGTTGCTACCGTTTCTTTCTTTACGTTGATTATTCTGTTTATTTTCCACGCAGAGCGACATCTTTATTTTCTTATCTTCAGGCATATAAATAGCCTCTGTGCGAAATGTATGCCTGGTGTCATCCACCACAATGGCTCAGTAATTACGGTTATCGGCCACTGAACCAACCCCCGAACTGGTTCGATCCTAACCGCGGCAGTCGCATTTCGTTACAGGTGAAATGGTAGAGGCACGTGCACTGCGGCATTTCAGTGCCCGTTAAAGAACACCAGGTGGTCGACATTATTCAGAACACTTCAATGCGGATGTTCTCGTAACCTGATTCACTTTGGGACGTTGAACTACATAAAACAGCACAGACCAACCAATACATAATCAGTTTCTTGAATTAGTGCCCTATTCATTTCGGAATTCATTCCCAGAGACAATTCTTATACACTTGCGATCCTACGTGTGGCAATTTGTTTTTGTTATTTCTTTCTGTGTTTCCACGTTACTCGGCACTATAGTTTTATAATAGCAACATAACGAGCACTTACGTAAACTACTGTGTCGTGTTCTGAAATGTTTAAATGATAGTTTTAGGTTTATTAGTGCAAGGGGCCATATGAATATGGCTTATTATAAAGGTACGCAGAGCACCCCATGGAATTAAATGTTTATTTTTCGGACACATTGTGAGAGACGTGCGTGACTTTTGGGGGCTGTTGCCGTTGCTATTTGATTTAAAGTATTAAACGGTTAGTAATCACTCACTCGTTCCAGATTACAGGTAACTAAAGAAGTAAATCTATCAATAAATTCATCAATATGTCAGTAAATCAACAAATGAATCAATCAATTCATTTTTTTTATAACTTGTCGACGCACTTTGCAATACAACAACTTAAGGATATAAGAACAACTTTCTTGTTATAGTGCTAGTAATACTACTAAGAACAATGTGCTCTGTATATTTCATTTTACAGCCTCGAAAAGATGCTGCGACTGGAGATTCGTTGCTGTAGATATCGAAGTATGAATGGTGACGCTAGTATAAAATTATTTATTAAAAGCGAAGCACCTAATTTCTGTCTTCAGTTGTGGTCGTGGTATAGAACCACTGCTTTATCAAAACATACGTGAAACACAAAAAAATTTTACTTTAACGTGAATACGGGTTAATTATAAGGCAACAGAATGCTGTTGCCGGTGAAAATAAACTGTCGAGAACAGTATTGATGAGTGGGCTTCTACTAAAATGTGCTTCAATCAGGGGTTTTCAGCCATATCAGGGCCATGAACCCCGGCTAAGCTACATTAAAAGCCAAGGGACCCGCCTGCCAGGCAAACTTTTTCTTTTCATTTTTATTTTCAATAAAAATTAAATCACTGATATGAGCTTATTGACGCTCCGGCGTGAATAATGAAAGTTTTCTGAATCAATCACACCTCGTGATCGCCATCTAAGTGAGCTCAGTGGGCAAGTACACAACTAGGGAAAGTTTATCAGTGGCTCGCGGAACCCTGAGAAGGCACCTGCGGAACGCACTTTGGAACCCCCGGCCTGGATGCTGAGGATCCTCAAGCAAACCTGTAACATAAAGGCACTCTTCGAGCCCTATATGTCCCGACCAAATACCTATATAAAAATGGCATTTCACACAACTGAAATGGCGGGTTTTACGAGTTACTTTCAAGGAATATCATCCTTGAATTTTTTAACACGACTTGAAGCAGAAATAAATTTACATCTCCATGTAGACTTTATGTGACTCAATTTACAATATATGGGGCAATGCTCGGGTCACGTACAGCTACTCGTCGTTACAGTACCCAGAGCTTCGTCAGCCGTCATGACATACTTCGTGGAGATGCGTGAATTTATTCGCACCTGACCGTTGGAGCCTGTCGTGACCTCCAATCCTTGCGACCTCACATCAATGAAAGACTGCATACTGTAAAAGACGTGGTCTAATTTTGTCGGAAACCATGTACACTCGTGATAGTTGGACATACGGCTCATAATAGACTTTGATACTGCGCAAAGCGCCTAGCAAGATAATAATGCTGTTTCTTAAATGTGCGGGTACATGGTGAGAATAACGCATATTCGTCTATCTCCATAAAATGAATTGATATGAAAAAATGGATGTGGTAAACGAGCTTAATTCCAGAGAGTAGTAGTAATTGTTCAAATTTTACGTCCGAAGACGCCGTGGTGCAGGGCTCCGGTAATATCCTGGGGTTCCTCAATGGGGTTCACACCTAGGGTTCTTCAATGTGGAATGCTCACGGTAAACAAGCATATTGCCACGAGTGAAAATGGGATCGTCAAAACTGGGATCTGTAGTATGACCTTCTGGTCACCAGTCAATCAGTATAACCACTATAGGCCACCACAACGGGTTATCAAAAGAACAAGCTGGTGAACGCAAGAAATAGGACGTGATGCCGCTGAATAACGACGTTCCAGGGAAAGCCGCGACGCGGAACAATTGCGGGAAATACCAGCGCGTGATAGCGGACGTCACCGAAAACAAAGATCGCTTGCACTGGATCCTTCTTCATCGCCTCATCCCGGTCTCCCTTTACATGTCATTGTCGAAATGACGCTACTTTGTTTCATGATTCCTTAGGCTGTGTTTCTCAATGCTATATAAAATAGTAGCATACGAAAACAGAACGCCAGGCGATTGGTAGCAAACGCTGAATGATTGCTTAGCTAACTTTCTGAAGAGATGCTTCATGGAATCCATTATTATTATTATTATTATTATTATTATTATTATTATTATTATTATTATTATTATTATTATTATTATTATTATTATTATCTCTTCGCGTCCTTCTGAGATTTTACCCACTACTTTCTATGGCTTCGAGGCCCCTAATGTACCCGTAGAAACTGTAAATTTCTAGAACGCACTGGACTCCAAGAGAAGGCAACCGGGTGAGGGAGAAACAGAAGGTTAGGGGGGGGGGGGGGGGGCAGATGAGATTAGAAAGTTTGCGGGTATAAAGTGGCCGCAGCAAGAAATGCACTGAGTCCACTGGTGGAACATCGGAGAGACCTTTGTCCTGCAGTGGGCGTAGACAGGCTGGCGATCATCATGATGACGATGATCATGATGATGTTGATGATGATATACAAGGGCCAAAAATCACTGAAAGGGAACCGTAACACGTACCCACTCTTCATTCTCCTGGAGGTCTCCTTGTCAGCCTCCCGAGAAGATTGTAGCCGTTGCATGTGAGAACATAGCGTGTCAACACAGTCATAACTCGTCAGCAGCGTCGCATGATCTCATCTTCCCTTTTATTTTTGAGAAAAAAACAAGACGAAGAGAACAGGAAAGAATATACAGCGCTTCGTGTCCTCTATACGGCCTGTTAGGCTTGTGTTTTCCGCAAAAGACAGTAATTTCCGAACTGTAAAAAAAAAAATCGCAGCATATCTATGGAGTGAATGACGATGAGCGAGGCAAAGCGTCCGCCCCTTCGTCCGTGGTTTCGTCCATCCGTCCGTCCCAGCATCCATCGTCCACCCGTGCGTTTGTCTGTCCGTGCATTCATCCATGCGTCCAACCAAACACGACCTGCCAAGCGCACTCCTCAACGTGCGGCGACAATCCAGAAGAGTGAGAGATAATGGGAGCAATCGCCCCTTCATGGCACTCGAACCCATCAACGCCCCGTGCAGCAGCCAATCGAAGTGCAGCTGCACCTCCAACGCCATCTATTGTATATTCGCCCAACCACCATATTGCATGTATCTCTACGGGACAGTGCTGTCTAGATAACTAGACGAAAAATGGCGATAACGACATAAAATTCGTGCAGCGCCTTCTAGTATATCGTCATCCAACTCCAGTTTGTACGCATCTCTATGGAACAGCGCTATCTGTTGAATGACAAGGGAGACGCTACTGGGGTGGTATGCCGAATGGAACACCACCCATCGGCGACCGGCCACGTGATTCTATTCGCAACTCCAAAAAACGCTTCGTGTGCTGGCAACACTAGCCTAAATAATAAAGATTGCTGCGTTTAACAGAGTCAAAGCGGCACTTTCGCTACAGTGTCATTTCGCTTAGTGTTGTGATGAAGTTTCTTATGTATTGAAGAGAAATTTTCACTACTGCAGCAACATCGACACGTTGGCGCGAGGCGCGAGCTAGGCCGGCCTGGTTGCTGGTGTGACGCTGCCCGTATACCCGGCCAGCTTTTGCTGCTTCTGTCCCGACGCTGCTACTGCTTTTGACCTTGCATTTACATTGTATTTTGGTGTAGAGTGCTGCGGTTTTCCCCGGCCCTGGAACTGCGTAGCCGAAAGCTGCCGTTCATCATGCCTGACGACGCTGTCTTCCCACCCCCAACGGCTTCGCCACGCAGGGGCTGTCCTGGGGCCCAGCTCTTGCGAGAACCCGACATCTTCGGCGGCACTGACGAGACAGATGTTGAGGACTGGCTGGAATCCTATGAACGAGCCAGCGTTACCAACTAATTGGACGATACCGTGAAGCTCGGTACCGTGATGTTTTATTTAATAGATGTCGCCAAGCTGTGATACAGAAACCACGAGGCGGATATCCCCACTTGAACGATCTTCAAAACATGCATCGCAGCTGTTTTTGGGCGCCCTAGGGTGCGCAAGTATTGCGCAAAACAACGCCTACGAAGTCGGTCCCAACAAACTTCTGAGGCATTTGCCAGCTACATCGAGAACATCCTCGACCTCTGCTGGTGTGTTGACCCAACGATGACGGAAATTTGCAAGGTACGACACATCATGAAAGGCATTCCTTACGACGCCGTTCATATGCTGCTCTCGAAGAACCCTGTCACTGCCTCTGAGCTCATCGAGCTATGTCAAAGTTTCGACAAGCTCCGACGACAGCGTCTTTTCCCGCGACCCCCTAACGTTCCGGATGACACCGTCTCAAGCCTGACTACCACCTCTGACCTTCAGTCACTGCTATCGCAGATCAAAGAGCTAGTTCGTGCTGAGGTCGCTCGTCAGCTATCTATGCTATCAACAGCCGGCCAACCACCGTCACCTCTGCCAGCAAACATTCGCCAAGTCATTCAGGAGCAAGTTTGCGTGGCTCTGCCATCTGCCCGCGACACCTCACCGTTGCCGACCCCTGTTGCCTGTGCCGAGGTGAATGTACCTCTAAACTATGCTGAAGCTGCTGCTCGACCACCTTTTCAGACTTTTACGTCACTACCATTAGCCGTGACGCTGCAACCCATCCCTCTGTTCACTCAGCTAGGCTCTGTCCAGAGTATTGGACAATGGCGTACACTCGACAATCAGCCAATATGTTTTGCCTGTGGCCTACCTGGCCACATAGCGCGATACTGCCGTCGGTGCGTGCCTGTCTATCACCAGAGCTACCACCAGGGCTACCACCAGTGCTTCGAACATGCCCCTTGTGTGCCACCGCGTCCTTCGTTCGCAGGTTCTCAGCACACCGACCTGATGTCATCATACGCCGACCATCACGCTCCTGTTAACCACCGCTCGCCATTGCCTCGACGCCGCTCACCATCACCGATCCGTCGTCACTCTTCATCGCCGGACCGGGAAAACTGATTGCCGCAGTTCCAGATGTTGAAACTGCGTCACCCGCGAAAAGACCACGGCTTCTCTCTTCACCGACGAATGTTCTGGACGTACATGTGGACGGCGTCGCTGCACTCGCTCTTGTCGACACTGGTGCCGCAGTTTCAGTGATCAGTTCCAGACTCTGCCGCTTGCTAAAAAAGTAATGACACCACTAGCAAGTATATCGCTTCATACAGCCAGCGCAGAGCACTTCAGTCCGGCCGCTGCCTGTACTGTTCGCATTGCGATTGATGCCCTCATCTACGTCACCGCATTGCTAGTGTTGGATTCCTGCTCCCATTACCTCATTTCGGGTTGGGACTTTCTCTCTACTAATAAGGCCGTCATCGACGGCTCTTACGCTGAGGTGGCATTTGAAGTGTTTGACGACGCTTCGTTATGAAACGTTATTGAAACTAGACACAAACAATTTGTTGCTGAAGACGTTACCATACCACCGCACTCTTTTGCCGTTCCCATGGTGTCTTGCAACTCACTCTCCGAGTCAAGTGCCCTTTTGACACCATCTGCCGTTTTCGTTCATCGCAAGTGTTCCCCGCTACCGTATGCCATTCTGAAACTTCATGACGGTGTCAGCAGACTGCTCATCTTGAACCTTTTGTCATGTCCTGTAACACTGCTTCGGGGTGAGTACGTCGGGCGTGTTTACAGTTCCAACCCTTCTGCAGTTATCGACATGTACACGAAGTGACCGGAGTGACCTGTGCCTCTTCGCCGCAGACTACTAAGCCTGACGTACAGAGCAGCTCTATCGCCGACACGTTAACGGTTTCGCAACGTGTTCAGCTTCTACGACTCCTGGTCAAGTTTCATTCTTCCTTTGACTACCAGCATTTTCCCCTCGGCCGCACGTCAGCTGTGTGTCACCGTATCAGCATGGGTACCAATGTACCACTGCGTCAAAGACCCTATCGCGTGTCCACAGCCGTGCGCCAGGTTATCACTGTCCAAGTAGCTGACATGCTCAAGCGTGGCATCATCCAGCCTTCAAATAGCCCCTGGGCATCTTCAGTCATTCTCGTTAAGAAGAAAGACGGATCAATTCGCCTATGTGTTGACTACCACCGTCTTAACAAAATAACTCGAAAGGACATTTACCCCTTACCGAGAATCGACGAGGCTCTTGACTGTCTTCAAGGTGCGGAGCTCTTCTCTTCTATTGACTTACGGAGCGGCTAGTGGCAAGTCCCTCTGGCACCTAAAAATTAGCCTGAGGCAACCTTTGTCACACGTGATGGCCTTTACGAATTTTGTGTCATGCCTTTTTGTCTTTGCAACGCGCCCGAGACATTTGAGTGGATATTGGACAATAATTTGTGTGGCCTGAAGTGGAAAACATGCCTGTGCAGCCTGGATGACGTGGTTATATTTTCACCAGATTTTCCTAAGTGCCTCCGCAGGCTAACTGCAGAGCAGTACTGCAGTACTGCCGTGCCTAACTGATGCCGGCCTTCATTTCAACCTGAAGGAATGCCGCTGTGGCGCAAGTAAGCTCACCATCCCCGGCCATGTTGTGTCAAAAGACGGTATTCTTCATGGCACCGCCAAGCTTTGGGCACTTGCAGAGTTTCCTAAGCATGCGTCTCTGAAGCAACTGCGCAGCTTTCTTGGCCTCGTATCTCCGCCACTTTATTCGGAATTTTGCGAGGATCACTGCCCCCTTGACTGATTTTCTAGGGAGTTACTCGAAAAGTAACGCGTTGCCAATGACAATGTTTTCGAAAAGTTGTGCCGCCTGTTAACCTCACCGCCAATCTTGCGTCAGTTCGACCCGACTGCTCCGACTGAGGTATACACCGATGCCAGCCGTGTTGGACTCGGCGCCGTGCTCGCGCTGCGTAAATCGGGATTCCAAGAGTACGTAGTCGTATACGCAAGCCGTACCCTCACCAAAGCGCAGAAGAACAATTCAGTGACAGATAAACAGTGTGTGGCAATTATTTGGGCTCTATGTAAATTTAGACCATTCCTATGTGGTCACCCGTTGGACGTAGTACCCGATCACTATACGCTCTGTTGGTTATTCACATGAAAAGAGCCCTCTGGCCGGTTAGCTCGGTGGGCTTTGCGGTTGCAAGAGTTCGACATGCGTGTTGTCTACAGGTCTGGCCGACGTCACACTGATTCCGACACCCTATCGCGTTCACCAGTCTCCTCCGAAAGCTCTGCATGTCTATCTGCCGTGGACGAAACGGTTTCGTTCCCAGCAAACTGCGACATGGCGTCTCAGCAACGTAAGGAGGACTGAATCAGCGCACTTTTGCAATTAATCTCGGACCCGTCGACTTCTCCATCTTCTTTAACATTGCACCGTCAAGCGGCTCACTTTGAGATCTGTGATGGCCTCCTTTATCGCAAGAATTACAATTCTGACGGTCGAAAGTGGTCATACCTCGCCATCTTCGCTGTGTGATATGTCCCGCTTACGACGCTGACTCCTAGTGCACACATACGGGCGGCTTCAAAACATACGCTCAGCTTCCCTCCCAATTTTATTGGCGAGGCATGTACACCTTTCTGCGCAATTACATTTAGTCATGCCCGCAGTGCCAACGACGCAAAGCTCTCCCTCATCGCGCTTCTGGTTAGACCCAGCCAACCCTTGCCCAGCCAAACCTTTCAACCGCGTCGGAATCGATCTGTATGGGCCTCTTCCATTCACGGCTTTGGAAAACCATTGAATCTTTGTCGGTGTTGACTACTTGACGCGATTTGCAGAAACAACTGGTTGGCCTGCTGCCACAGCATGCGACGTTTCATAATTTCTCCTGCGGAACTTCATTCTTCGTCTCGGCGCAACGCGTGAACTTCTCAGCGACAGAGGACGTGTCTTCCTCTCTGAAGTAGTCAACGCACTCCTTGCCGAATGCCGTATCATTCACCGGACTACCACCACCTACCATCCGCAAAGGAATGGCTTGACGGAAAGATTCAACCGTACCCTATGCGACATGACATCTAAGTATGTTGCCTCAGACCACTCCTCATTCTGCCTCTTGTGACGTACGCATACTGGTCCGACGCGATTACTGGCCTTTCACCAATTTTCCTCTTATAATTCTGGGACCATTCCATCACACTAGATACCATTTTGCCCTACCAATACTATTCCTCCGGGTCTACACCCATCTCTGAAGCTGTCAGCCGCGCCAAAGAATGCCGTAAGCTGACCCATTCGTTCACAACCATCGCAAAAACCTCGGCGTGATGATAACTACACATAACCTAACTTTGTTCCAGACATGCACCCTTGTGTGGCTTTGAGTTTCTGCCGTCCCTACAGGCCTTTCTTTTAAGTTTGTGTCAAAATGCCAGAGACCCTACCGCGTTGTCCCGCAGATTTCACCTGTTAACTTCATCGTGGAACCCGTTACGCCATCCACAGAACAGCGCTTTCGCGGTCGTGAAACTGTTCACGTACAGTGGTTGAAACCGCATTACGATCAGCTCGTACTCTGTTTTTCGTGAGTCACCAGGATGGCTTCTTTTCCGACGGAGGACAAATTGTAATGAAGGGGAGTGCCCACTACTGCAGCCACATCGACCCGTTGGCGCGAGGTGGGTCTAGGACTGCCTGGTTGCTGCTGCGATGCTGCCCGTGTACCCGGCCAGCTTTTGCTGATTCTGTCCCGACGCTGCTACCGCTTTTTACCTTGCATTTACATTACACTTGATTTTGCCATCGGATCACATTGCTGTGCTGAAAGTGGAAGTGTGGTGGCCATGGACCCCCTCATTTTTATCAGCATAAAGGATTGCACTGGCGAGACAACGGAAATAGCTGCGCTGTACGCGCAAACATCGAGCCTCTTCGGGGAACAGCGTCATATTTGCTTCAAGTTGAAAAACCTGTCCAGCGAGCCCGAGGTTAAAAATGGCAACTGCACAGTACGGGTATCTTTGAAAGGTGCCAGCACTTTTGCGTTGCGTGGCTACACTGTTATACAGGCAAGGCCTTATTAGTTTTCAAGGTAACTACGCTGCGACTGGTGCTGCCGATTCCATGTATCCCATTGAGTTCCGTTGTGCCGTCTTAAGCTCATTACGCAGGATAAACATCATCAAACGATAAACATGATGGTGGAGAAAAGGGTCCGAAAATAAATCGTTGTCGTTGGCTCGAAAAGAAAGAGAAAAACTGCGCGGCGCCGAATGCCACCTGCAGTCTCCAATCGCAATGCACGTGGCAGCCGCTTTTTTATCGAAGTTTATTGTCTTTGTTTCTTTCTTTTTTTCACCACCCCCCCTTTTTTTAATGGTACGATCTAACCATCGCTTTATGTCCATTGTAGTCACCAATCGCCTGTTCAAGCGGCCTTCGTGAATGAGAAGCCTTCGCTAATTTGTTCAACTTATATTTCAGGGCACTCAAAGTGCCGCGCGTTAGGTGGCAATCACGTTGCATTTTTTTTTCCAATTTCGAGCATTTTAAAACCAACCCTGAAAAAAATTAACCAGCGTTGTTTTCTTACTATAAATTGAAAATTTCGTTATTTCTGAATAAGAGTTACAAGTTTTGCCTTGAATTTTTTTGTAGAGTTAGTAGCTAAAAAGTTCATTAAGCAGTCTTCGTTAATTACCGTGCTTGGTGGATCAAAAAAAATTCCGCCATATCCACGAAGTGAATGATGATGAGTGGGTGAAGCTCCGGAGGTAAACCTGGTAAACCATGAATCCTCTGTACATTTTGCCCACTCGATTTTTTTACATCGCTCCCCCTAGCGTACGTCGCCGCACTAAATTGAACGATTGCCTTCAACCAATGACACGCGCCATATGTGACATCATTCCTATTTTATAAGATCTCGCGTCTTTCATCAACTACAAGTACCGCTTTCTAGTTTATAACATCTTGCATCTTTTCATCATACCACCATCTAGTAAACACTACAAGAACTAAACGAGAGGTAGCTACATACAGGAGACGGTACCGCCATCTAGTGAACACTGCAAGAACTAAACTAGAGGGGGCTACATACAGGGGACGGTACCGCCATCTAGTGAACACTGCAAGAACTAAACTAGAGGTGGCTACATACAGGCTACAGGGGACGCACAGCCCACGCCCTAAGGAGCTTCGCCCCTAAAAAATATTCTCACGTGCTACATAAAGCTAAGAACAATACTGTGCTAGCTGGCGACGCGTAGCACTCATCTTCAATTCTTTATTGCTTGGAGCTCTTTAGCTGAAACACCCTGCATATATCTGATTATGTGTGGGTGCTGTCGTGGTTGTCTCGTTACCATGACGCATATTAAAATGCGCACAAAAATACATTAGCGTACGACGAATACGATGAGAAGGTCGTGACATGAATAGCATGAGGTATTTGTCACGCACGCATTTAAACCCTTTTCTTTAGTCACATATGACATATAACACGACCCGTGGAAGGCGGGTGTGAGCCACTAGTGTTTTCCAGTTTGTATGATACCAGCGACGGTGATTACAGATTTCCTAAATTTTTTACGTGATCATACAGCACCTGTCTCAAAAAAGGCGTGGCTGGCGTCGGCAGCGTTGTCCACGAGAAAAATATGCGAGTAACAGAAAGTGAAAATTATTGTTAGAGCCGCAATCGAATCAACGCAATGTTTGCCGGAGTTAACTATTCATCCACAGATTTACTTCTGTGCTAGAAATTGTTCGCGTAAATTCTCTATATTAGCCAAATGTGGCAGCAACATCAGACTGTAGTGTTCTCTATCGGCGTTTGTAACAATGTAATGAACATTCCCGTATCTACTTCTCGGTACCTCAGTGGTACGGCCTCAGTGTCGCCATGAATTGCGTAGCAATTCTAATCAATAAATGAGCTCAAAGGAGTACGTTAAGAACCATTTCTTACGATGTACACATCACTGAGCCATAGTGTACAGTTCATTTTGGGAAAACCGACATCCATGCCTTTATGATTAGAACTGATGTCCCGTCGGAGCATAATGTATAGTGTCACTTTTTACGAAAGCGAACACGGGAGCTCGCGCGTGGCCTGCGCGCTCCGGCGGCTGCTGGCAGCGCGTTGAAGCGGGAGCGATAGCCACCACAGTCTCTTTTCGCGTCTTCTCACGGCGAGGAAAAGAACCATTCGTTGTTGACATGGAACCAGCGGCCAGACTGTGACTCCCTCCCCCTTGAAGGCGATTACGCGAGAGCCAGTAATCGCCTTGAAGGGGGAGGGTTTGCAATATTGCCGTTCTATATCAGCAACGAATGGTTGTTTTGCTCGCCGCGGGATGACGCGAAAAGGCAGTGGTGCGGTTGCTGTCGCTCCCGCTTGAGCGCGCTGCCAGCAGCCGCCGGAGCGCGCAGGCCACGCGTCGCCATGTTTCATTTTATAAGAATTGACACTGTACCGTTTGGCTCAAGGGTTCTTAAGTAGGCTAGTTAGCTCATGAAGAATGCAGCGAACCAGCACCAGATGACGAGACGAAAAACATACAGGTCACAGCACTGACTGTTAACTGATTTCTTTATTACAAAGGGGGAAAATATTAGGTACGGTGTACGAAAAAATGCAAAAACACTGTCGAGTGTACCATATCAAGTATAAAATTGATGGAAAAGCTAGCTGGTCGAGTCATTCGATAGCATTTGTGTCACCTACACATTTTTTTTTTTTTTTTGCTGTTCTACTTACTCTCTGCCTTTTCAATAAGAAGGGAGTCCATGGTCATCAGTGTGCCCTCTACATTTTTTGTCCCGTCATCAGATCCTGTTTCGCCACTGTGACCCCTCAGCTGTCAGTGTGTTCGACATGCCTGCTAAGCCCAAGATCCATCCCTTAGCAAAAAGTAAAGGCGGATAAGATACCCCTACCCTCTTCACAGAATAATGTGCTTTCTCAAATCGATTCTCTCCTACAAATAATTGCCTTATTGAAATAGTGAAATTCTACATAAAAAACTTCTGTTCCCCCCTTCCACTCACACCCCCCCCCCCCCCAAAAAAAACTATGGGCGTGCACCGATACATCCATAACTGCTCAAAATGCACAAAGACTATGGTCCGAATCTCAATGATTGACCATGTGGAATAACATAAATGTGGGCTGCTTGCGATAACTCAAGCAAAATTTGCCACAACGATGCACGGACCCGCTGTCTTTCGCTAGTTTCCTATAAATATACTAAAGGGAACTCTGGCGCTCATGTCTATGGAATCTGCAACGCACGGAGCTTCAGCCAACATGTCATTTTTATTTATTTATTTATTATGTATGTATTTATTTATTTAATTATTTATTATATCCTGAAATGTTTTATGTGGAGCTTTACATGATGGTTGGGTGACATAAAAAAGGCGGTATCGAAAGTCATGGTTAAGGAACAGCTGAATCTGTTTTTTGAGGGCATTCTTGAAGCGCGCAGAATCACGGATGACTGCCGCGTCTTCCGGAAGGCCATTTCAGTGTCGGGCGGTGCGCCTGAAGAATGACTGCGGAAATGATGGTTGCGCTAGCACGTGGCGGAGTCACAGCGTTTGCGTGACTTGTGCGATGGCCTTGATGAACTGAATGGATGAGCTGGTTGACTTGTGTGGCTGAGTGAAAGAATGTGTGTAAAAGACAGAAACGTGCAATACGACGATGAAAAACGAGGAAGCTTTACTGTTTTAGGGGCAAAGCTTCCGCTTACATAGATCTTATTTATCTCATACAGGTAACAAATCCTAATATAATTTTACTTCAAGAGTCTTGGTTTTCAGTAAACCAAACATTTACTATAAAATATTTTCGAAATTTTAGACTGGATTGGCCAGGTAGGGGAGGTGGATTATTGGCCCTAATATCTTCAGAAATGTATCATCATGTTACTGTAACTTTTGAACATATTTGTCCAGATTGTGAATTGTTAGGAATAGATTGTTTGTTACCTGACTCCAACAGAATTACAGTGATTAATGCGTACTTTCCGAATGGAGTAAGACGCACAGATCACCTAGATTGTGTTATCAAGAATTCTTCGTCAAATTCAATTTATTGGCAGAGAATTTCAACTCGCATAACACTTCTTGGGGGTCTAAAACAGATGGCTGTGACAAAAGATTGTGGAATTGGTTGCAGGATAATAACTTTCGCTGTCATAACTCTGGACAAGTTACCTTTTTACGCGGGATAAGCTTATCAATATTAGATCTAACTTTTTCGTGTGGCCTGTTTATATATTTCATCGTGGGAAACGTTTGATAATGGGACGAGTAGTGATCATGTACCGATTAACTATGAAATAATGCTACCACAAGTCACCTCTGCTATCCGGCAACAACGGTTCACCAACTATAAAAGTTATAAAACTGTTTTAAACTCCGCGGTCTCGTCATTGCGAGGACGCGTCGGACAGCAACGAGCTGCTTCATTAGTAGCGTGTCTAAGTGACTCTGTTCAGCCGGCAGAGTTTTCCGTTAAGTACGGCAGCACACCGTCAAATTCAACTTGGTGGAATGAAGATTGTACGCTTGCGTATAGTGACGTAAGGCGCTGTTTGGAAACGTTTACGGCACAACCATACTCCGAAAAATTGGGTTGACTATAAATTCCATGCAGCGCTGTTTAAACGTACAGTTGCCATAGCTAAAGATAAACACATTTCTTACTTACATTCGCGTTTATCAAACCTGATAAAAGATCTGCCCTGTACAGGTTTCTACGGAACAAAAAATCGACGCAGGTACCAGCATATTCGCATTCAGTAGTGCTGTCTCCTAAAGAGACATCATATTTGTTAGAGGGCATCGTGAAAGGACTTGAAGCACGTTTCGCTTCGTCATGCCTGAGACCTGTGACATTCAAGAGCGCCACCTCGGACTTTCAGGAAGTCACTATGGCTGAACTGGTAGATGTCATACTAACTGTAAATCAAGCGGCTCGCGGTCCAGATCAGATTACAAACTCTATGATTGGATTGATATTTAATTCCCATCCCGATGAGCTTTTGAATATTGTTAACTGCTCCTTACAGCACACATGGATTCCAAGCGCATGGAAAATTGCTAAAGTTGTGTTGCTGCGAAAAAATCCAAGCCTTGGATATGTCCTGGATAACATTGGCCCGATTTCGCTTACTTCAAACCTAGTTAAAATAATTGAAAACATTCTTCATAGAAGACTTAGTGAATTCATCGCTCGTCAGTACATCCTTTCACCAAGGCAAGTAGGATTTAGACAGGGGTGCTATATATGGTCGGCTCATGTTGATTTCGAAAGCTGAATTCGCCTAGCAAAAGTATCTGGTGAGCTTTCTGCATTAGTCACGTTAGATATTGCAAAATTCTACGATAGTTTGGAACACAGTACATTAATTTCAAAATTAGTGGACTGGGAGGTGCCCAAGTACATTATATTTTGGGTTCAGGAGTTTCTCTTTGAGAGACAATACTTTTGTTGCCACGAGAGAATTACTTCTGCCTCATATAAGCAAACAAGAGGTGTTCCGCAAGCATCAGTCCTATCACCTGTTTTATTTAATATCTTATTATCATCCATTCCCGTTCATAAAAATTTTCCTCTTTACGTCTACGCCGATGATATTGCTTTTTACTCGTCATCCCGAGATATGAATAGTTTGTATCAAATCTTACAGTCATATTTGAGTGAGCTTGAGGTGTGGCTTGGCGGGCTGTCTTTTTCACTTAGTGTTAGCAAATGTGCTCTGCTTGTATTCCCTCTAACCGTTCCCGTATTTCTTTCACTGCTTATCGGAATTATCCGATTCCACAAGTAACAGCACTAAAATATCTTGGCATTGTTTACGTGTACAATTTAAATTGGCAGCAATAAATCGAATCAAACACCCTTGAAGCAGAAAGCACCCTAAGATTGCTACGCCGGTTTTGCATTAAGAATTCAGGGATGCGCAGGGATACGTTACTTATGATATACAAACTTTACGTACGCCCAATTCTGGAATTCGGTTGCGTTCTGTTTTCCGGAAGTGCTGAGTACAAATTAAGACCTCTTATATTGCTAGAAAGGCAAGCTCTGCGGCTGTGTCTCGGGCTGCCTAGGTGTGTCGCGAATAGCGTGCTTTATTTGGAAGCTCGAATCATTCCACTTGACGCCAGATTTCGACAGCTTATTGTGCAAACATTTATAATACTCTACGATGCGCCCCTCTTCCGTTCACAGACAGTTTTCATCAAATATTCAGTTTCTTTCTTTAAGCGCCCGTGGTTTCGTTATCAAAGACCCCAAGTCATTTTCGTTGAGTCTCTGTTATCAAATCTTCACGTTTCCGTCCGGTATTTAACTCCCCAAAACCTATGCTCGGTGCCAGTTGACTTAATTTTCGGTGATATTTTTCCGAAAAATGCTAAGTTACTTCCAAAGCATCTTCTGGAGGGCCTCCTTCAAGACCATCTCAGTCATTTTCCCAATTACGTACTAATTTCGACGGATGCAACGCAAAATTTTCAGAAGGCTGGAGTAGGTATTTTTTCTGATCAGCTTAATTAGTCTTCGGCGCTCCGATTGCCTGACTTCGCACCAATGTATCTTGCAGAATTCCTGGCTATTACATTGACTCTTCGAAAACTAAATTATCAGCAATCAAAAGCTATTATTATTTCGGATGCTTTGTCTGTATGTACACATCTAACGTCCGCAAAGCAGTCTCCTCTTCTCAGGATATTTTGGTCTCTTGTACCACATGGCCTATCAGAAGTTCAGTTTATTAGGGTCACCGGGAATGCTGATTCATTGATTGATTGATTGATATGTGGGGTTTAATGTCCCAAAACCACCGTATGATTATGAGAAACGCCGTAGTGCAGGGCTCCGGAAATTTCAACCACCTGGGGTTATTTAACGTGCACCCAAATCTGAGCACACGGGCCTACAACATTTCCGCCTCCATCAGAAATTAGTCGGGATTTTAACCCGCGACCTGCGGGTCAGCAGCCGAGTACCTTAGCCACTAGACTACCGCGGCGGGGCCCCCGAGAATGCTGGAATTCTACTAAATGAAATTGCTGATTCGCTTGCTTCAGCATCTTTAAATTTTCCGGTGGTGCTAATAGCTTCACAGTTTCCTTTTATTACTGCCGAACTATTCAAAGCCTGTTAATTTTAAAAATCAACGAAACATCACTCCTACAATCTGAAGAATTTCGGCACTTGCAATTCACATGGAAATGCCTTTCCCGTCAATATGAGGTGACCCTCACAAGCTCTCGCTGTAGAGTTCCTTGTTAAATTTTTATCTCCACAAATCATGATTTTCATTAACTAACCTATGTGCAGTTTGCAATGAACCGGAAACAATAGATCACTTTCTTTTCACATGCTGCCACTTCGCCTCACTGCGCCGAATAATCCTTAAAAGACCAATTGTTATGTTCGAATCGCCAGCCAATATAACCACCCTATTATCGTTTGGAGCCAGTCAGTTGGGTGTGGGCCGCAGTGCTATTCTGTCAGCGCTACATAAATTCATTCAGGAAACCGGAAAGATACGCTGCTAGTGGTACTGCCAGATATATCCAATTCTTTGTCCCCCTTCTTCATTTTTGTTAATTTGTTTTTGTATTCTGGTTTATCGAATTCTTCTGCACTTTTTCACGTTTTTTAAAGAGCATTATTATTGTTCTTATCAAATTTTTCTCTTTTTTTAGCAAGCGTTGTACAAAAAAATATCTACTGTAAGGTACAGTGTGGCCAATCCCCCTTGTCGGTATGAGGCAAGATCTCCTAGGCGACAAGACAAGACAAGCTCCTTAGGGTGTGGGTCTCTCCTTCCTCTGTTGTTCTCGTGCGTAGCCACCAGTGGCACATACCCGTTCTAGAGTGGGTATGTGCCGCAGGGGATGCGAGATGGGAGATGGCGGTACTCTGAGTGTTCACTAGATGGACGCACGGACGGACGCATGAATGGACGGACAGACAGACTAGAAGACGGACGGACGGATGGACGGACGCGAGGAGCGGGTATGTGCCACAGGGGAGGCGAGATGCGAGATGACAGTATACTTGAAGTGTTCACTAGGTGGACGCAGGGACAGACGGATGAACGGACAGATAGATGTACGCGCGGACGTACGGATGGATGGAGGCACGAATGGATGGATAGACGAATCGACGGACTTACGGACGGACGCATGGAAAGAAGAACGGACGCATGGATGGACGCCCGGATGGTCGCGCGGACGAACGGAAGCAAGAACGAACGAATGGACGGAAGCACGGACGGGCCAATGAACGCTTCGCCCCACTCATCATCATTCACTACGTGGATATGCTGTGATTTCTTTAGCGTGGAGATGCTGAAGTAACGGGAGTAATATGAAGCAATGAATCTGGCTGCTCAGTTCTGGAGAGACTTCATAATTTTATTGTGATTAGTTTGGTGGGGGTCAAAGACGGCAGATGCATATATAGCTTAAACAATGGGGCCATAAGCGAGTAGTTTAACGGAAGGTAGTGCCATGAAAATGTTACACCTATGTAAGCAAGGGCACGGATAGCAGAGAGATCTATGTGATCTATGTGCCCCCCCCCCCCCCTCATATGTCGCTCGAAAGATGGACACTTCAGTATTTAGTCGAGTTAGTTGCAGCTATATGACAGTTTTTGGTGGTATAAGTAGTGGGCGCGTAATTGGGTAGTAAAAGTACTTGTCTATTCTTTGTGCTTGCAGCTCCACTTGGTTTCGCGAAGCTTGGAGCTGCTTTTTCGCAAAACAAAAATCAGCAAATATTCAGCAGTTTTCCCTTCACCACCTTAAACTTTTAGGTTCACCATTTCAAATAGGCTCACGAAGTTTACAGTGCATTGTTCTTCCATTCGAAACAAAGCCAAAACACGGCATGAAATGAAGCCGCAAGTGCTTTCGATGTGCGCAAGCACGAAGACTATATAGGCAAATACGTGTACTACCCATCTGTCCCCCGGTCGCTCAACGATCGCCGAACAAGAGTCCCGTCTAATTAATTTTAGGAAACTCTTAGGCATCTCGTACTCTCGGTTAATCGACTCGTCCGCATTCGAGGTGTACGGCTTCTTCCTCGGTAGTACCCACCTTTATTACAGCGAAAGCTGTTATGAGACCACAAATCGGGTCACGCGCAGTTGTCCGCCGCCACCACCACCGGTTTTCTCGTGTGATTAACCACGCCTCTGTGTTTGCTGACGCTGAAGGCAGTATCTCCGTCGATCGTTTCCACACGTGTCTATGTGTGTTGTCTTGTATATGTTGTTAAACTTACGGGGTTGTTCGTTTATGTGTTGCCGCTCCATTGTTTATTTAACTCTTCTCACTTTCTCAAAGTTCTTTGGTTAATATTCGATTGATATATTCACGTGTGATCACTCCCCTCTATTGTTACGTACAGTGTATCTGAAAATTAAGTTATAATGTGTTGCGTGATGTGATTCCTTTTTCGACCAAATTAAGAAACCACACGCGCACGGGTGAACATGTCCGATGTTGGCTCGCGCTCGCTACATGACGATTAATCTCGGCTACGGATTGCTTAGTCGTAACTAATGGTAGAAAACGACGCATAAATTATTGCTAACGTTGTATAAATAAATGTCGACTAGAGCTCCTAACTAATGCATGGTAGAGGCTTATATTAGTTTATGTTGGCTGACTTACAGCTGCAATCGCAACAGCGTCCCATTCAATGCTAATCCGCATAGAGTAAGCTATATTATTATCTACCTCACTAAAACTATTCAGCCGTCAGTGCCCATTGTAGTTGATTACCTCACAACTTAGGTCATCCATGTAGCAACATTGCACTTTTTTGATGGATTCATGTAAATAATTAAGATAGGGTTAATTCTGTTATTTTGACGACAACCCAGAAATAATATCCTCCGTGAGTGACATTGCGCATATCACCGTGAAGTCTGAAGGAGCATATATAGATAACCATTTGTGTTCACCTATACCCTCTGGGGTAATTTAGAATTGTCAGGTGTCGCTCAAGGTCAGGAGTTCGATTTACAACCATAGCCTCCGCACTACGATGGGAGAGAAATGCAATGACACCGGCTTACTTAGACTTTGGTGCAAGTGAAAGAATTCCAAATAGCCGAAATTCATCCGGAGACCACCAGCCCCCACCCCGTATGGCGTGGCTCACAGTCGTATCATGGCGATGGGCCCATTAAATGGAAAATCATTGTTTTAGTGGTTTTGTTTACCGGACGTAATTCACCAGAGACCGTCCATTAAGGGATAAAAATATTCAAGCGCGCCAGTGATAAGGATCACTTGGCTCGACATGTTTCCTGTGTTGTTTAGCTACCATTTTCGATTGGGTGGCTCACTCTGCCTCATTCAGCTCCTTTCTGCATTCGCTCTCATGCCACACTCCAGCCACTTCCGAAGAAAATGATGCGAATAAAGCCATATTCGACAACCCATGCCAAAACCGAACCATCGCGTCTATTCTCGCATCTCTTGAAAACGGAAGGCGAATTACTCACGTCCTTCGTTAGTTTTTCCGCTTGTGCGTTATATCAACAGGTTGCTTCCGTTGGCTCACTTTCAAAACGCAACTTTTGGTTTGATAATTATTCCCGCACGCTGAAGTCGAATTTTTCTGACTATGCGTGCACCCTTAACCCCGGTATATAAGGCCTACACTATAATGCTCTTGTGTTGATAGTACCCCTATGCTAAAGTTTTGAAGCAGTAGAAAAAAAAATGGTGTAAGATTCTAAACTTAAAGTTATAAACTTACCTGCTGAACACATGGTGGTGAATAACATTGAAAAACTCGACGAAAAAAGGAACCACCTTAACTTTGTCTACGTAAAGCTTAACCATCAGACATCTACACTCTTAGAGTGAAATCGTCTAACTGGTCTTAGCCAATCTTCCTGCGACTTAGAGCCTCACTATATATTACTATGTTGTGTTGTTTCCGTTTTTCGTAAGATATTCGCGTGTTAGCCTTGACGCGTGCACTCAATGGGCTTTTGTTTTTATTTTACCTCAATCTTCCTCATGTTATCTTTTTTTTCTGTTTTTCCTACACCCTGCCTCCTGCATTGAAGGAATCGCATTTCTCGAGAGCACCCATCCAGCCGCTTGAGCTGCTATTTTTTCGCAGAAATATGCAAATACCGACGCTGTAACGATACCTAGCATAGTAATACTAGCATAGGCATGATAGATACTTGTGCAATAAGTCAAGCACGAATGGAATCATGAAGCTAACGGGAGGCAGCAGCCGTGAATACGAACAGCATCCATGGCCACGCACTGCACCACTCTATAAACGATAGTGTGATGCCGTCTGTACTCGTCCAGCTTCAGTATATAATTGGCGTGCAGTATGCAAACAATAACAATAAACAAATAAGGATCTTTTTATCTTTGAGTAGTAACTATCGCTTTTGAAGTGTTGAAATGATGTAATCACTCAAGTCTATCACCATTTTAACAAAATGCGTTTGTAGGCGAGTTGGTGTGAATGAAGAACGATTCTTTGGAGCAACACAACACAACTTAGAAGACGTGGCGGTGCTTTGTCCTGACCCCGGCATTGTGCTGTCATTTCGCGCTAATAACCACCGTAATTTTTAACCACTGCTCAGAATTATTTTTAAGCCCTGATAGAATGAGCGGCTCTGTGCGCCATTATTGTAGAGATAATGTCGATTATTGATTACTCAACCAAAAGTGGCCCGGAAAACCTTTAATCGTCCATGACTCCCAAATTTTGTTCAGTCAACTTAATCGTTTACACGCGTCCAGTCACTCTAATAGTACAAAATGAGAAAATGGCGCAGAAATGTCGATATAGTACCGTAGTCAGTGGAGTAACATGTCCAAAGAGCCAATGGGGACAGCAATTTGGAAGCGACGGTAGCGCCGTCTGGGTTTTGTGAGGAATCGTAAAAAGATTGCAAAATGACTATTTTACTAATAAGTGAAAAAGGTTTCATTAGCTTCTGCACATAAATATATTTTTGAACCAAATACCAAATATATTTTTGAACCAAGTACCAAATATAACTAAGAATATTGTTTGTATAATTTCTAATTGCGCATAAGATGAAATAGGTTCCAAAGCACCAGAGTGTTTAGATATGGCCTCCCGCATAGCAGACGACATCGTCGTCGTCTGCTTCTGCGTCATGGCTGACCCCCGCTCGTTTTCGCAGCCCCCTTTCTCAATTTCTATCGTTTCCACATAGTACTTTGCAGTAAACGGTGCAATATAAGCTCATAAGTATCTTGCATACTTACTTTAGTAAGTTGTGATGCTGCATACAGGCCGATAGAAATGACAACGCTGGTCGCACAAGCTTGCAACAATAAATCGTTTTATTGCAAGTCAATCGATCGATGTTTACACAAAATAGAGGCCACATAAGTAACATTTTAGCGCGTACAGCAGCGAACAATATACATGCATCAGCGTTCATTTGCGAAGAAGGGATGCGTACTACGCTTAGCCCCAACGCAAATGCCCGAAGCACAGAAGCTGTCCAGCGCTGGCTGGTATATCCATCGCACTGCATGAAACCTTTGCTGCGGTAAGTAAAGGCGTACCGCATACGTCCCTGCACTTGTATAGCTCAAGATTTCGCAACAACTCGTTGACGGTATTCGGTAAACTTTGTGTAATCGGTATCAACATAGTTGCGTGCTTTTCACGAGCTATGCGGCAAGACTGTTTGTTTCCTGGTCCGCACTGCCAACTAAAGTGTGTCACTTTCCAATTTTCTGCGCGTTCGCACTTTGCATGCTTCTGAATGCCTGAAATTAAATGAGGAACGATTTTTTATGCTTACCATTCCGAAGTCTTACAAACAAAATCGTCGAAAAAAAGGCTTCGTTCGGTTTCGTTTACACACGCCGCCAAGCATAGAGTTTTCTAATATACACTAGAGGAAACTCTGGCGCTACTTTCTATGGGAGCTGCAACACACGGCGCTTCAGCTAGCATGCATAGTGCACACATTTGTCTAATATTCGTACTTGTGGCCTGCTTCTGGCTCCGTGTGTGTTCGTGTGGCTTGAAGTTGTTTTTTCACGAAACAAATATTAGCAAATGTTGAGCGGTTGCGCTTCAGTATCTTATTTTTTTAGACTTACCTTTCGAAATCGGGTCATAAATTTCAAAAGGGTCGAATCTTTCTCTCAAAACAAAACCGAAACACAGCAATAAACGAAGCCGCAAGTACGATTCACCGTCCGCAAGTACGAAGACTAGGCAAATGTGTGTACTACCCATTATTCCCATGGTCGCTGAACGATCGCAGCGCCAGAGTACCCTCTAGTTAGTTTTGGGAAACTCTATGCCGCCAAGCGCACTGTCGTCGTTTCGATGGAGGCGATTCCTCACGCTGTGGCCGCGAAGCTCAGAACATGCCACGGGCCTGCTGTAGTGCTAAGAAAGGACACAGGTGTCGGCTGTACTACGTAGATGTGTAGTGTACTGTGCTGCGTACACTCCACTGTGCATGGTGTTGTGTGTAGTGTATTACGCTGTATTACTTTGAACGCTCTAATAGTGCGGCGGCGAGTGCATGATAGGTGATTGATACCTAAAGAGACAAGGCTCGTTCACACCAGCGACTAGAATACGTCACACAACCAAGTTGGTCGTTTCGCGACTGGCAGAAAATGGTTGAAAATGGCCGTTTTGGTCGTGAGGCGACTGCTTTAGCTCATCGACTCATCGGTCGATTTTTCAGTTGCGCGATGGCAGACGCAAACACTTCAACCATTCACGTGGGCAGAACAGGATGTCTGCTTATTTTACGGGTTAGTGGCGATACGAGCCATATGTGAGTGGACGTGAACTCTGTGGCGACGGGTATAGGTCCTACGCAAGGGTGAACATCGGTCCCCATTTCAACAGGTTGGAATGGACCTCCTCGGACCGTTTCCAATGTCGGCATCAGGAAAAAGGTAGATAATAGTTGCGACTATTTGACACAATACGCTGAAACCGGCTGCCTTGAGCGAGGAACGGCAACGGAAGTCGCGAAGTTTTTCGTTCAGAATATTGTTCTTTGCCATGGAGCCCCACTCGTCGTCATTACCGATCGAGGAGCAGCGTTCACGGCTGATTTGATGCAGTCCTTAATGACAATGACTAACACCAGCCATAGGAGGACCACTGCATACCATCCCCAAACCAACGGGTTGACAGAACGCCTGAACCGCACCATCGCTGACATGCTGTCGATGTACGTTGACATTGAGCATAAATTGTGGGACGAAATCTTGCCATACGCAACTTTCGTCTACAATACGGCAGTGCAGGAGACCATCCGCGTCACACCATTTCAACTGGTCTACGGTCGCACTGTCACTACGACACTAGATGCCATGTTGCCAGTAGACAACGACAATTACGAACCATCTGAACTTGACGACTTTCTGCAAAGGGCTGAAGAAGCACGTCAGTTGGCACGACATTGAATACATCAACAGCAAAACAAGGACGCAAGGCACTACAACCTGCGCCGCAGAAAAGTTCAGTACAACCCAGGCGAGCGAATGTGGATATGGACACCACTCCGACGCCGCGGCCTATCAGAAAAGCTTCTTTGTCGATACTTTGGCCCCTATAAGGTTCTCCGACGAATTAGTGACCTGAACTACGAAGTCATCGCCGATGTACACATCTGTTCAAAGCGGCGAAACAGCGCAGAAGTCGTACACGTCGTTCGTATGAAGCCCTATTATGAGAGGGAATGAAAGCGCTCCCGTTTTCTGTTTGCCTCCCTCCATCGCGCATCGGGACGATGCGTATTTCGAAGGGGGACTAATGCCACAGAGACTGTTTACAATATCGGACATTATGAAGAATCAGCGTCCACAGTCTTGTGCGCACTCTTGCTTGGGGCCACACGACGCATGCCTCTTGTTCACAGGCACGAGCCAGTGTGGGTTGGAGATGCGAAGAAGAAGAAGGTGCGTGGGCATAGGAAGAGTTTTTGTTTTTGGAACGCTCTAGCGGACTCTTCCATCTTTTCGCACATAATTTTCAGGGTACAAGTTCACCCATAATAAACTAGTTTTTTACTTTTACTCTCTTGCACCCGTTACAATATAGACATAGGCACATCTACGTGCCGTAACAAACACCTCTATGTTGTTGTGGGGTGTTGAACATTACTGCAATACACACGGCAGACGTGGCATGCATGTACAAAAGAACACAACGGGATATTATGATACAATGACTACAAAAGTACAATGATACATTGAAACACACTTGGTTACAAACGAAAGCATGCAAAAAAATACTCGGCGGGTGCTGTTTAGCAGCACGTTGATCGAGATGAGTTGTACCTTTTCAGGGCACGACCATTGCCACAGAAACTGATGCTCCCCCAGGAAGAATAATTTCTTAGAGAGGAATGTAAGGATCACTCGTCTTATTCACCCTGGTATGGGCCCAAAAGCACGTCGGTGGCGATTTCCAGCCACGGCCTCGCATCGGTTTCGTCCAAGGCTGAAGAGCCCCACAACTATAAAAAAAAGCTGAGAAGTTCCCACACGGAATTCGGCCACCGGGCACGAATGTTCGCACACCCTATCAAGGAAAACCAGCATGTAGCGCTCCCCAAAAAAATGCGGGCGACGACACATTCAATCATCGTATGTCGACTGGTCTCGTCTATGACGCATTCGGGGCAAGTTGAGGTGGGTACCACCTGCCATCGTGGCAACCCATCTCGGTTGGGCGGCAAGGCCCAGCCCAACTGCCAAACAAAGTCTCGAAGATGCCCTGGCAACAAAGCTGCGGTTATTCGTTTCCATAGGCGGTTCATATAGATTGACGATGCTGGGGCACCAAGGGCCGCAGGAAAGCGGCCATTGTGTCTAGCACTTTAGATTCCGTTATCTCTATTCCTGGGCACGTAGCCTCCAAACGTCAGTGAAATGCGAGAAGGGCTCGATACAAATATGGTAATACAGTTGATTGGGGACTACGGCTAATTTGGCTACCCAGCAGGAAGACACATAGCAATGGCCCAAGATGGTAGTGAGCCAGTGTCTGAGCCGGCGTACCGTCACTCCTTACTGTCTATATTAAAATGCGGAAGCACAAGGTAGAAGCCGTGACAGAAACGTCGGGGGACGCAAAGCCGCTTCGATCTCGTAGTTAGTAGGCCAACGCCGGACGAGATGAAAATTCTGAGCCCCCAGACCAAGAAAATGAACTCATGAAGCTTTGCATTTTTCTGGAAACGTGGAGTGGGAGTTTCACTGTTTGACGAAGGTACCAAATTTTTTAGGTAAACCTATTAAGATAAGCACACTGAAAAGTAGTTACAATTTGGAGTATTTGTTACCGTACCATGGGAGACGATAAAGTCGTCCCGTTGGTCTGACAAATAAGTGTTTAACGATTTAGAGTACTAGGCATGCCACTATGGGAGAGCAGAAGGCCGTCCCAGTTTCATGGTAGAACGATACGACGTCGCGCTAATTTAGCGGAGAAACATCAGTGGTCTGTTTATAAAAAATCGTTAACGATTGAGAGTACTAAGTACTCTACTATGTGAGAGCATAAAGCCGTCCCGTGGGCGTCAATGTGTGTTTAGAAAAAAAATGGCAGATCCCACGTACAATGGAAATCGATCATATGCGAAGCGCAAATGAGGAAGGTTGATATGTCACTTTCAAATCACCACAACGTTACGAAGTGGAGGCAAATTATGCCGTACATGACTTGCGCATTATGATAATCATGTCAGGATGTGTCGTTTATCTCCGTCATCTATTCATGTCACGTGATGCCAAATTTAGTATATGTGAAGCTATGGAAACGGCTGCGAGCACGCTGTGAACGTGGTATGTTGTCATGTTCTTGCATGACACGCGTGTCATGATTATCATGATTGCAGCAGTGATATACCTTCGTCATCCATTGGCGTCACGTAACACTAAATTTGGTATATGTCGAGCTAGCGAAACGGCCACGAGTGCATAATGAAGGGCCCAATTTACTCCAACGTGACGTTGACGGGTGCGCACACTGGGTACAGCGACGCTATACGTAAGCGAAACACGAGAACTCTATACCCGGCGACAACTTTCTGTGGCAGCACGGCCAAGGCTACGTGGGCGGAGCCTATGCACATGTGCTCCTGCGCCAAGTAGTTCGACCGCTTCGACGGGTGTTTCGGTTTCGATTTCTCTCGTTTGCTCGCGTTTCGGCTCGCGTTTGCTCGCGTTTCGCTGCAGGAAACGCGAGTCGCAGGAAACGCGAGTCGACGGAAGCCAAAAAACCTCCAAAAACATGAGAGAGCGCGAAACGAAATTTTTACTACTGCGCAACGTTTTTATTCACTAATTAAAAAATCAATCCGCGAAAAATGTAAGTGACGAATGGTAAAATCTTAGTTGCCCAGAACAGTATACAAACGTTTTCGTTAGGAGACTATGCTGTGGTGCAGTAAGACAAGCGTGCTTCGGCTCCGTAGCCTTGGCTGTGCTGCCACAGAAAGTTGTCGCGGGGTATATAGTCTCACGCCAGACGCTACCGGCGCGACCAGCGTCCATCGGCGCAGCCCGATGGCAACAGGTGCGAGATGTGACATGCTGCATTTTGCGCCGATGCGTTATTCAGACAGCACTGCGTCTGACTCTTTTAGGGACTGAGGGACGCCGGACGCGCTGAAACGCGCATGCGTCAAAGCAACGCAGTGCGGCGTGCGCCTGCGAGTATATGACAGGACCCGGCGCCTAGCATGGCAACGCCGGAGTGACGCGACGAAATGAACGCCGAGGCACACGCGCGCCGTGTCACGTCGAAGTGTATTGGCGCCTTGACTGTGGCATTCAGTCATGTTCTCACATGACACGCATCTCATGATTATCATGTTTGCACCTGTCACATACCTTCGTCATCCATTCATGTCCCGTAATACCAAATTTGGTATATGTGAAGCTAGCGAAACGCCCGGAAGCGCATCATGAGCTTGGCATGTAGTCATGTTGCTACATGACACACATGTCATGATTTTCATGTTATGTATGGTCTGTCGCTTGTGTTTGCCATGCAATCATACCATACCAGTTTTGCAACATGCCATGTGAACGAAACCACCGCAAAAGCGTCAAGACCATGGAATGTAAATCATGACATTCATGACTTGCACGCCATGATTTTCATGTTCTTCATACAGTCATGTTATGCCATACCAAGTTGGGTATCGATACCATTATTCAAACAGCCAAGAGAGTTAAAAGCTGTAGGCAGATAGATAGATAGATAGATAGATAGATAGATAGATAGATAGATAGATAGATAGATAGATAGATAGATAGATAGATAGATAGATAGATAGATAGATAGATAGATAGATAGATAGATAGATAGATAGACAGACAGACAGACAGACAGACAGACAGACAGACAGACAGACAGACAGACAGATAGATAGATAGATAGATAGATAGATAGATAGATAGATAGATAGATAGATAGATAGATAGATAGATAGATAGATAGATAGATAGATAGATAGATAGATAGATAGATAGATAGATAGATAGATAGATAGATAGATAGATAGATAGATAGATAGATAGATAGATAGATAGATAGATAGATAGATAGATAGATAGATAGATAGATAGATAGATAGATAGATAGATAGATAGATAGATACGTTCAAACTCGCCGAAGTTCGCTAAGAAATGCTTCGCATTTAAAAAATATCTGTTGAAGACGCGCTTAATAAGGCCACTACAGCTTATGTGTGACGATTCTACGTAATGTTTAGAGCAATAGCGTCAAGTTTACCAAATGCAAGTGTATATCGGAATCCATACACCAGCGTCATATGCTTCTTGAAGCACAGTAAAACCATTACTTTGATCAAAAAAAAATATTAATATATCACTTACCTTAACAAAACAGTTGAAGCACTATAGGCTTGTTTGGCAGGTCATTTCTCAGTAACAAGCTAAGCGATAGTTCTAGAAAAACGCGATAGCAACACCAAAACAAAGATATCGCTGTGCTTATTAACAAACCGCCACTGTGTGTAGCCACAATGCTTTATACCTTGTCCTTCGTGTAACTGTTAGCCACGCCAACGTCGCTACCACTAATGCTGAATAGCCAGGCGTAGCGTATATCATTCCGTCGCTTGCACGACAGAAGCGACTATATTAGGTACTATAGGCGCCAATTAAGAAAGGTGGCCTTGTGGACACGAAACCATTCATTTGGCATCTCACAATCTATTTAAAATATCAGTCTGACCTGCGTAATTAGGTTGCACGTGCAAATGACGACCATGTGTATGAATAGCGGCCTTCTTCTGATAACCTTTCAGCTCCTTTTCATATTACGGCTACCGACTCCCAGTACGAATTGGTCACTTGTGACTCAGAAAGCGCTGGCACGAAGGTCACGCAGGTGTTGGTGTATTCGAGAGCGCACTGCAAACAGTAATCCTGCAGCTCATTGCGTTCTTAGCAGTTCTGTTTGCTTTTCTGCATATCAATTGTCATACTCGCGCTCGTTCATGCATTTGCGCTACGCAAGGTATACACAAAAAACAAATTTTGACGGCAGCCTATTTATAATACAAGAAACTTATTCATCCAAACGAAATTCAGTATAATTTTTGCATTATTCAATGAATTTATACAATTATGTTTGCACAAACTTTTCTAGAAAGCAATACTTTGATAGAGTTTGTGCACTGATTACAACCTTGAAAACTACCGACTCAGAATTACTCTGGATTTAATATTAGTTTGGGCTTACAGGCGCCCAAATCTTTTAGCTCAGGAGCGTGAGCGGCGGCCTTTCTGTGCGTCCGCGCTGTACCAAGGAACAAGTTGTAAGAAGGACAATGGTGAGGGCATGCCCACAAAGCGTGCGCTGCTCTTGGGCCCATCGTCTGCCAGGCAGTTGCTTTTTGAGGACATCGCCCCACAGCGGCACACTTCAAGCGAACCATTTCTTCCGCTTATTTCGTGAAGGGGTTGGTGTGTGGCGTATCTTTCTGGTTTGCCATGCACCCTGGTGTTCAAGTGATTACGGGTGCTGGACTCCAGACCCAAAGGTCGCAGGTTGAAAGCCTAGCCACTGCGGTGACCGAACTTCGATAGAGGTGAAATATTTGAGATTCGTCTCTTAAGACTTTGGTTCACGTCAAAGAACGCCAGTCAGACGAAATTTCCGGTGTCCTCCACTGCGTCGCCTCGCATAACGTGACTTTGGGACGCAAAATTGGGATAATTTTTGTCTAGAGTATTTCCCCTAAATAGTTATTATTGTAGGTTAGGAGAAAGTTTACTTAGCTCAAACGAATGCTTGGGTGAGATGGTTCGTACTTAAGAAAAGATTTCAACAGCGCAAAATGGCGGAACACCCAGGGAGACCCATTAACACAACACTGTTGCATCAGAGCTGTATCTAGGAGTATCCTTGGCTCTTCTGTCTCCTTGCACTGTTTAAATGTTCCTCCAGGGTTACTTCTTATGCGGCAAGGTTAAATGATTATGCAAACGTTATTTCATTCCTTCGCGAACGTTCTTCCTCCTTACACCATTGCAGAGGATAAAACACCACCTTGCCTTTTCTCTCCTTTCTCTTTCTCCAGAGCCAGTTGAGAAATTAGCCATAAAGAAAGTAAAGCCGAATTCCCTTTCCATTTCCTACCCCGCATTTTTTTTCTCAGGAATACAGCTAACGGAACGCGTGAGGCAATGCGATAAAAGAACAGGATATCGGACTCATTGGCAATGCAAATTGCATCGCGCCTAAAAGGCTTTCATACGCGCATCTGCTAATTTACCCCGAGCAGTTTCACCAGCCATGGTATTAAGCCAGATATATCGGCAGGGCAACGTGGAAAGGCCATTGAGGACCAAGAAGGACGCGGAGGTCGCAGAGGAAAAGAGAGCGCTACGAAGAGCACGGTACAGACTGAGCTGAATGGAAACCAATTGATACGCGCCTCGAACATGTAGTCAGATCTGGCGTATACAGCTAATCGGTGTTCGGCACAGATGTTGCAGTACCATTCACAAGAAACCTCTGCTGGAGTGAATAAACGAATAAATCAATGCAAAAATTAAATGTGACATAACGTTGCCATACTACCGACTGCTAAGGAGGGTCATGCAAGTAGCACATAAGGAAGCCATAAAGTTCGCTTTCTGTCTGTCTGCCAGAATTTCAAGTGGTGAAAATTTCTGGAGTCCTTCACTGAGGCGTCGCTCACAGTCATACCGTATTTTTGAAACGTCAAGCTCTACCAGACAGACAGACAGACAGACAGACAGACAGACAGACAGACAGACAGACAGACAGACAGACAGACAGACAGACAGACAGACAGACAGACAGACAGGCTGCCTGTCTGTCTGTCTGTCTGTCTGTCTGTCTGTCTGTCTGTCTGTCTGGTAGAGCTTGACGTTTCAAAAATACGGTATGATTGTGAGCGACGCCTCAGTGAAGGACTCCAGAAATTTTCACCACTTGAAATTCTTGAGCGTCCCCATAAATGTAAGCACACGGGCTTCTAGGATTCCCTCTCCAACTTAATGTGACCCCCGCGGCTGAGATTCGATCCACCGACTTTCAGGTAAGTATTGAGGCACCACTACCACCACACCACCACGGTGGCTTCTGAAAATGAACTACAACTTGACCCATGGTCCACAGTAATGAAGCTGCAGAAAGCGCTTGGTGGTTTGAAAAGTACTGAGGAGAATTCAGAAATTCCAAGCACGTACTAAACTCCAACGGTTGCTGGGAAGTGCTAATTTTTCGCATGCCCTATCGATTGTTATTCGGGCGTGCGCTGTTGCACGTCCACGTGCTTCGTTACCTGTCGAAGTTAAATGCGTGTTTTCATACTCTTTCGTGCTAGTTTGTCTGCTAGGGCCAACTTACTTTTCTGGAAGTTAATTAGATTGGCCTATTCAAACGTGGCACTGAGTTAGCGTCCTTAAAATCTCACTGCATGTTTTATTCGTCGGAGCTTTTTTTTTTTGCATTATCTTTCCACGCAATACGGACTATAGCCGGTAAGAACAACGGCGTTAATATCCGCTATGAACTACGTCTGTAGTGAATGAATGATTCAATGAATGAATGAATGAATTCCGTTCACCTTTTGTGTTATATGCACAATCCACTGGGTTGTTCATGAAATCGCCCAAGACATTTCGAGGGCAAAAGCCCATTTATTTTTTAAATGCGAAGCAGCTTAGTGTCAAGCTCAATCCGGGGTACGGCGTGACAACCCATACTGTGCATACGGGTCTGCTCCCTTTCTCTCTCCTCTCCAACGCTTGCCCTTTCTCGCCTCGCAACGCCGACGCGGGGAGCATCTGCTACTCTATGCTCGCTCATCATCCCGCAGCTTTTATAATCCTATTGCCACGTGAACGTCCCCTCTCCCTCTGTCTCCTCTACTACGCTCCGCCTCTCGCGCCCCGCAACGCCGACGCAGGCCGCGTCTGCTAGCGAGTTTGTTGATTGAAAAAAGGAAGTTCTCGCGCTCCACGACCGTTCACTGGCCAACCCGTATGCATAGGCACTGTCAGGGGTGACAAAGAAAATGGGATATAAAGAACAAGAATAGAATGATAGCACGGAACCGGCGCAAACAAACCAATTTGAAGACGACAAGCAAAATGAGTGTGGGTGGGCACGCGAGAGTAGGCAAGCACGACGGAGAAGAGGACGTATGGTCGAGGCACCCTTGGTCTCGCCCCAAGACTACAATGCTTCGAGAGCCGCCCCAGTTGCATGGACGCGCGGATGGTTGGATGGACAAAAGCAGGGAGGGACGCAGGGACAAATGCATAGACAGACGCACGGATGGACGCCCGGACGAATGCACGGATGGAAGGACAGACTGTGGCGCAATTATGTAAAAATTCCAAATCCGGACGGAGGCGGTCTGTCGGTGACGTCAAAAAATGGGCGGTCTGCAGCGGTCGCGAGGACGAGAGGAAGTGAACAGCCAATGAGGGAAATGGAGGCTTGCGTCATCATTTTGACGTTGACTTGGGGGCCGTATAGCAAAGTGAAAAGTGTTTGTAACATGTTCAGAAGTGTTTGACTATTATTGCGCACTATTAAAATGTGTTGGCACTAGTTTTCAATTGTTTAATGAGGAATACAATACAATCCAAACGTATTTTTTCTGTTATTGTTCTAAACAACGCTAAATTTAGCGGGACAATTTGTGGTGGCGCTAGGTACAACTTTGTTTCAAGCAGTTACTGTTTTCAAAACTCCACTACTAAACGGCGCAACTTTCGAAGTCGTTGGCTCGGTCGAGCGCAGTCATGGCGGAGGGCAACGGCACCGCTAGCCACCAGCAGCAGCGGCTCATCCGCGTTTCCGAGGGTCAGCGCGCGCTGGTGCTCGCCTTTATGAGCGAACATCCGCAGCTCGCGGCGAAAGCCATTGAGCTGCAGCATGGCGTCACGGTCGCCGACCGGCGGCGGCTGTGGCAAGAGCTCAGCGACGCGCTGAACCTTGAAGGCCCTGCGCAGAAAAGCGCGGATGACTGGCAGGCTTGGTGGCGCAGGCAGGTGCACGAGGCCCGCCGTGACGCCGCCGCCATCAAAGAGGCACAAACGTGAGTGACCGTTGAATGTGCGGGCGATTTGTTCTTTGACATTGGTGTATATTTCCAGGGGCACTGGAGGGGGTCGTCTGCCAGGCTTCCGGGGTCGCGTGTTGCAACTCACCGGGTTGGCGCGCTTCGGTGGCGTCTTCGGTTCCCTCGAATATCAACAGGTAAGCACTCTGCCGCCGCAGTATCACGGGTTCCTGAGCGGTGCCATGACAGAGTTTGCCCATTTTGTAAGGGGTGCCTTTAGGGGAACCTTGTTGAACAGTAAGATAGTGCAGGAAAAAGAATTCAAAAGCAGGTAGGTTTGTCAACTGAAATCTCGCTTTGCAGCCCTTGCAGTAAAAGGCGTATTTATTTATCAAACAGACACGAAATGCCTGCGGGCAAGTGCATGCACTAAAATGGTAATACTTGATATCATTGACCACTGAATAGCTGCAGAACGTTTCCGCAGATGTTTAGTAGGTAAGGTTGTAAAATAGCCAGAGTAACGAATACCCTTTTTCTGAAAGATTATGCCCACGACACTTTCCAGCAGGCGGATGTTCCCGCTCCTGCAATGGAGGTCGAGGTGGAAGCCACTGAAGCGGCTGCAGCAGCTGACAGTGACACAGCCACACGTAAGCATCTGAGAACTTAGTGTTTTATTGATTATAGGACGTATGTGCGCCCAGTTTGTGAACTTTTATTTTTTACTCCACAGAAGCCCCCCCAAGTTACCTGGAAAGCGGCCCCGCTGCACCGGGTAAGTTATTGATCATCAAAGTGTTTTGAGAAAATAACCTCTCGTATGTTATTCGAATTGCCCAATTATCCACAACATGGCCATAGACTTAAAGCCTACCACAGCATGCGGTGACGAAAATGCTGCATGTTTGCAGTGCCTCAGCCTCCTGTGCGGCCTCGCCGTCAACAGAGGCCACGGCGCACCGACACCTTGTTGCGGGTGTCTTCCCAGTGCGACCAGAGCCTCGAGCTGACTGAGAAGTTGCTTGATGTGAGTAGACCGTTTGTTTAAATTTTACGTAAAGGGTGTGAACATTTTTGATGCTCTGTTATGATGACTGAAACCAACTTGGGCTGTAAATAAGAAACATGCATTGTATTGAGGGCACGGTATCTGACATCTGCAATGATAAACTGCCGGGCAAAAGGTTGGTTAGCCCTGAAAAGGGCTGTTTGATTGTAAGAGATGCATTTGAGGAGATGAATGAAGAGTAGTTCCAGCAATTGTTTGTTGATCCAAACGAAGAGGGCATAGCTTGTACACGAAGCTTCACACTTTCAAAGGATGCCACCAGGCCAATGAATTTTCAACTGAGGGGAAATTGTTGTTCACGTTGCAATTCTCCGCAGCAGCAGCTTCGAGCCACGAGATAGTCGAGAGTTCTTCAGCAGCTCATGCAAACATTTCCACCATGATGATTCACTGCAGGAGGTGCGGGGGATCAGAAGATCAGCCTTGCACTCAACTTCTCTGGCGCGGCGTATGGTAGCAGCACTGGAACGGGCGGCCGCAGCACAGGAGCGGGCGGCCGCAGCACAGGAGCGGGCCGTGGCTGAGGGCCCTCTGCGGGAAAGAGATACATAGTTATCTATTTTGATGTTCGATATATGCGTTTATTTTAAGTTTTGCATCATGTTTTAAATGTTTATCATGCATTATTGGTTTATTAGTTTTTATATGTTTACGTGTTGCAGTCAGCGTACCATTTCATACGTTGTTTTTTACATTTAATACATATTACTACCTTTAAGTTAGCATTTACTTTGTACAAGGAGTACAGCATTTTTTTCTTCACATGTCTTTCATCTATTTTGATGTTCGATATATGCGTTTATTTTAAGTTTTACATCATGTTTTTAATGTTTTAAATGTTTATCATGCATTATTGGTTTATACTACCTTTAAGTTAGCATTTACTTTGTACAAGGAGTACAGCGTTTTTTTCTTCACGTGTCTTTCATCTTTTTTGATGTTCGATATATGCGTTTCTCAATTTATGTTCGAGCTACTCGTGAGGCAGCGTCTCCCCCCTCCCCCCACCATCTTAAAGGTGTCTAGTCATCCACACAAAGACCAAGAGCGTATAGTTTACATTTTTTGTGAATGTTTTTAGCACTGTGATATTTGTGTTGCCTCACTGTTTTCTAGCTCACTGCGCTTTTTATGCAGCATTACCACATAGTGTTGGACTGTGATATTTTTTAGCCTCACACTGTTTCGCAGCTCGCTGCATTCTTTATGAAGCATGTTTACCTGCCGAAAATTGCTTACACTGTGATATTGCCGCATGAATTCGCGTGGTTTTCGTGTGGAAGAGGACGAAGAGGTTGGGATTGAGCCGCTTTTTAATGCCGCATGAATTCGCGTGGTTTTCGTGTGGAAGAGGACGAAGAGGTTGGGTTGGAGCAGTTTTTCTTTTTGTCCTAGCTTGACGAGCAGTTCTGCGGAAGGTTTCCTTGAGTGAGACAAGATTGGTGACAAGATTGGTGGAGGTGCTGGGTACGACAACTGACGACGCACCCCATGCACAAGAGCCCATCCAGGAGCCGGAACACAAGCCCTGTGCCCGTGGACACGCCAGTTCACAGAACAAGCCGCCGCCAACGAGGCCTACCACCAGAGACACCGGCACAGCTTATCCATAGAGCGACTATGACTTCGCCTCAAGGCGTCATGGAAACTCCTACGTCGTCGGCACCAATTTATTGCACTGTCCAGAACCCGCTGATGCCTAGTCCCTTTCACGGAGAGCTGTTTGAGGATGTGGACGACTGGCTGAGCGAGTTCGAACACGTCGCAGCGATCAACTACTGGGACGAAGCCGCCAAACTCCGCAACGTCTACGCGTGTTTGAAAGACGGCGCCCGAACGTGGTTCATGAACAGAAGTGATGTCTTGACATCCTGGCGCGAGTTCCAGCATCGCCTCTTGGAGACCTACCGGAGCCCCGACCGCCGCGATCGTGCTGAACGTGCATTGCATTCACGCATCCAGATGCCTAATGAGACCGTCACCATGTACGTGGAGGACATGACGCAGCTTTTCAGGCGAGCGGATCCGGCAATGCCAGAAGAAAAAAAGCTACGCTATCTGATGCGAGGCGTGAAGGAGCAGCTTTTTGCTGGTCTAGTGCGGAGTCCTCCGAAGAGTGTAGCAGAATTCCTGACCGAAGCCACTACGATGGAGAGGGTACTTCATCAGCGGTCAGCCCTACTCAACCGGCAAGTGAATTCTGCATCACCTACTGAATTTTCCGCCAGCTTCGGGAGCAACAGCATTGAGTGGATTCGCGAAATCGTCCGCTCCGTCGTCCGCGAGGAAATCGCGAAACTACACGGGGCGAGACAGCCGGAGGTAAGCAGCATCACCAATATTATTCGGGACGAGGTCCAGCAGGTGCTTCACAGCCGTCGCCCTCAACCAACGGTTACAAATCTAGAACCACCTCCTGCGTCCACTGATGTTGGGAACCGCACATATGCCGAAGCTCTGCGCACTTCCATGCCGGTCTCAAGCCCTGCAGTCCCAATCCAGACGATGCCGCCAGTTTCAATTCAATCTGCGCATGCTGGTTTGGACATCGACGGTCGCCGTGCCCCTCCGCGGAAGTCCGATATTTGGCGTACGTCGGATAGAAGACCCCTCTGCTTCCATTGCGGTGAAGCCGGTCACATCTACCGGGAATGTCCATACCGACAACTTGGACTGCGCGGTTTCTCTATTCATTCGCCTCGTCCCCTAGTTGGTCAGAGGCCAAGAGAAATTGAGGACTACCTCGCGCAGCAACGTCTGCCTTTCCCACGGCGTCAATCGCGGTCTCCATCTCCACGACGACCCGCAGCTATTGGACCACGTCTCAGTACGATGGCACGGGGACGTTCCCCAAGCCCTCGTCGGGAAAACTGAAGGCAGCGACCTTCGGGGGCGAGGTCGCTGGGACTAAAAGTGCGGAAGACCTCCTATCGACGCTTCCACAAAACGCTGCAGACATTGAATTGACGTCTGAGTGCAGTGCGAGAGAAATGCCGGATTGTGCGTCTGAACCCAGTGGCCGAGTCTCACTCGACATTCCCGTGCTGATAGACGGTCTTCAGGTCAGCGCATTGGTGGACACAGGTGCAGATTATTCTATTATGAGCGGAAAATTGGCAACCAGTCTTAAGAAAGTGATGACACCTTGGAATGGGACGCGTATTCGCACTGCTGGAGGCCACGTTATTACTCCATTGGGTCGCTGTACCGCAAGAGTGGAAATACGCGAGTCAACGTTTGTGGTAACCTGCCTCGTACTACGCGACTGTTCTCGTCAGCTCATCCTTGGAATGGACTTCCTTCGAGAGAATGGCGCGATCATAAATCTCCGCGAGCGAATGGTGACTTTCTCGACGCAACTTGCAACCGATCGAGGCGCTGATAGCTGTCGTAGACCTGCGCTGCGTGTTGCCGACGAAAGCGTGACGTTGCCTCCCCGAGCGACTGCTTTCGTAGAAGTCACCTGTGAAGACCTCCAAGACGGTGACGTGGTCGCCGAGAGCAACGTATCCCTTTTACTGCTTCAAGGTGTGTGTGCAGTGCGAAGCATTCTGCGTGTGCGTGACGGACGGTCGCAGATACTCGTCACAAATTTTAACTTCGAGCACCGACATCTTTTCCGCGGCACCACCGTGGCCTTCGGAGACCGTGTAGCGGATGTCACCGAGTGCTTCGCATCCGAGGAAATGGTTGATGGAGATAAGTTTCTGGACCACATCGACGTCAGTTCGAAGCTTTCGGACGAGAAGAAGGCCGCACTGCATACCCTGCTGAAGGAATTTAAATCTTGCTTCGCCTCTTCATCTAGAGTCGGTCAAACACCCCTCATAAAGCACCGAATTATTACCGACGATGATGTTCGCCCAATCCGCCAGCAACCTTACCGTGTTTCGGCTAAAGAACGCGAGACTATACAGACGCAGGTAAAGGAGATGCTTGACGACGGGGTGATACAACCGTCGAGCAGCCCGTGGTCCTCGCCAGTCGTTCTAGTAAAGAAGAAAGACGGAACGCTGCGATTCTGTGTTGACTACAGGAAACTCAATAGCGTCACCAAAAAAGACGTCTACCCGCTTCCACGGGTTGATGATTCTCTCGACAGGCTACGACACGCGAAGTATTTTTCATCGATAGATTTGAAGAGCGGCTATTGGCAGATAGAGGTCGATGAGCGAGACAGAGAGAAGACAGCGTTTGTAACTCCCGATGGGCTTTATGAATTCAGAGTTCTTCCTTTCGGCCTCTGTTCGGCTCCCGCAACATTCCAGCGAATGATGGATACCGTCCTCGCTGGCTTGAAGTGGCAAAGCTGCCTTGTATACCTTGATGATGTGGTCATCTTTGCCGAGAGTTTCGAAGAACATCTGAAGCGTCTAAGAATGGTTCTGGAAGCTATTCGTTCGGCCGAACTCACGCTAAAACCCCAGAAGTGCCATTTCGGCTACGATGAGCTGAAATTTCTGGGACATGTTGTGAGTGCGGATGGAGTGCGGCCTGACCCAGAAAAAACTGCAGCAGTCGCCACCTTTCCTGTGCCGTCAGACAAAAAAGCGGTACGGCGTTTTCTCGGCTTGTGTGCTTATTATCGCCGATTCATTACCAACTTCTCGACGATAGCCGAACCGCTCACGCGACTCACCCGAGATGATGTACCGTTTGCCTGGACTACAGAGCAAGAAGCAGCTTTCACAGAGTTACGGCAGCGAATGCAAGAGGCACCTGTTCTTGCGCATTTTGATGAGGACGCTGATACCGAAGTTCACACGGATGCAAGCAACGTCGGACTTGGCGCTGTCCTTGTACAACGGCACAACGGCGTAGAACATGTCATAGCTTACGCCAGTCGTACTCTCTCTCGAGCCGAGGCCAACTACTCCACTTCAGAGAAGGAATGCCTCGCAGTCGTGTGGGCAACGGCAAAGTTTCGACCTTACCTCTACGGCCGTCCCTTCAAGGTGGTGACCGATCACCATTCGCTGTGTTGGCTGGCCAATCTCCGTGACCCGTCTGGTCGTCTCGCTCGGTGGAGTTTGCGCTTGCAAGAGTTTGACATCATGATTGTGTATAGGTCTGGGCGCAAGCACGAAGATGCCGACGCACTTTCTCGAGCACCCGTGGGACATCCTGATATGGACTCGGAATATGCTGATGGTTTTCTCGGAGCCCTCAGTGATTCTGACTTTATGTCTAGACAGAGAGCCGATCAGGAATTGCGCCCTATTATTGATTCCTTAGAAGGCCGAAATTCTCACACTCCTCGGCGCATCGCTCGCGAATTGTCATCCTTTTGTCTAAGGAGGGGCATTCTTTACAAGAAAAATGCTCGAGGTAGCAACAAAGCCTTCCTCCTCGTTGTACCAGCCGACATGCGGGATGACATCCTCCTCGCGTGCCATGACGAGCCCACGTCGGGACACTTGGGCTACTCGCGGACTCTCGCCAGAGTGCGCCAGCAGTACTATTGGCCACGACTTTCGACCAGTGTACACCGCTACGTGCAAGGCTGCCGCGAGTGCCAGCGTCGCAAGACGCCACCCGTGAAACCTGCGGGCCTTCTCCACCCTATTACACCACCACGGACACCTTTCGACCTCGTGGGAATGGACCTTCTAGGACCCTTCCCTTTGTCGGCCACTGGTAACAAATGGATTATAGTGGCAACCGATTACTTGACCCGGTATGCTGAGACAAAGGCATTACCCCGCGGCACGGCGTCTGAAGTGGCGAAGTTCTTCGTGCAGCACATCGTCCTCCGGCACGGCGCGCCGTCATGTGTGATTACGGATAGAGGAACATCATTTACGGCACAAATGCTAGAGGACATTTTCAGACTGAGCTGCACGAGTCACCGAAAAACAACGGCTTACCACCCACAAAGTAATGGACTGACGGAAAGGCTCAACAAGACCATAGCGGACATGCTGTCAATGTACGTGGACGTGCAGCACAAAACCTGGGACGATATCCTCCCATACGTCACGTTCGCATACAATACGGCAATGCAGGAAACAACCCGATTTTCACCTTTCCACCTTGTTTATGGACGCAACGTACAAACGATGCTTGACGCTATGCTGCCGTACGATAATAGCGATGCTCTTTCTCCAGAAGCCGAGCAATACACGCAGTACGCCGAAGAGGCTCGTCAACTGGCTCGCGTGAACATCGGTCACCAACAAGACGCAGATGCACGACGTTACAACCTTCGCCGTCGAAACGTCGCATACCACCCGGGTGAACGAGTGTGGGTGTGGACTCCTGTCCGACGACCAGGCTTGTCTGAAAAGCTTCTGAGCCGTTATTTCGGACCATACAAGGTTATCCGACGTGTGAGTGACCTTACATACGAAGTACTTCCGGACGGCACAGTGTCGTCACGTCGACAACATCGGCCCGAAACTGTGCATGTCGTACGACTCAAGCCGTACTACACACAATAGTCTCTGTGCTTGCGAGTTACTTCGCAAACGTGACAGTGATCTCATGTGGTGTTTTTTTTTTTCTTGACTCTTCCACTGGTGCTGTTGTGTTCGCGCATGGTCCAAGTGCTTGTGCGCCCTCTTTGTTTTCCCTGGCACTCACTTTGTCATTCTCTGCGTCAACGCGTGTTCTAATTATGGGTTTTTTTTTTCTTCTTCTTTTTATTTAGAAGCATCGAGTCGATGCTTTTTAAAAGGGGGGACTAATGCCGCATGAATTCGCGTGGTTTTCGTGTGGAAGAGGACGAAGAGGTTGGGATTGAGCCGCTTTTTAATGCCGCATGAATTCGCGTGGTTTTCGTGTGGAAGAGGACGAAGAGGTTGGGTTGGAGCAGTTTTTCTTTTTGTCCTAGCTTGACGAGCAGTTCTGCGGAAGGTTTCCTTGAGTGAGACAAGATTGGTGACAATATTGTCATTTCAGCGCAATGAGGCTAAGGTACAACTACAACCAAGTCTTTTTTGAGATCACTAAACTAGCAAGTGGGTATGTCGCACAGTTTCACTAATGAAAAGGGTCATCATCACAGCAACATTCCAGCGACTGTTTTCATTGTAAATTACTCATTGCAGGAATTAATTTTGAACGTGGTATGCTTTGGGAGCAGCGAGATTGCTGAGCCAAATATTCATGCCGTGTGTCATTAAAACAACCCACATGTTATTTGCTGCTTTGATTTACGTATTTTGTAGCATTGCAGTATAACTGTAGTCGGGAATTCAAATCAAATGAAATATTATTTAAATATTTATACAATGTTGAGGACAATGAACAAAAAGCCGGCACGGCATTGTGCTCGGCAAGCCTAAATGTGTACAATTGAATGCTTGCAGTCAATGACTATGAGAAGAGACGGACATACGTATCATGCGTTCTTGCAACATGTTTTTAATGTAACTGCAATTTTTATGCGTTTTCGTGAAAGAAGTTGTGTGACGTTGCTGCATTGTTCCCACAATCTTTTGATGGCAACAGTCAGCACAGGGTGCCCCTCATATGCGCTTGATCCAATCTAGTCTGTTGTGACTGTGATCACTGATATAGAAAAGGGTGTTTCCGTTGCCTAATTCATGTGACATTTAAAAAAAATGCAGCATTTTTCTATTGCCACCATGCATAATGTTGAAGCACGAGTAAGTACTTTGTGTTGTGGCAAACACAGCCCTGTCTTGCCTGGGTGCACTGGAATTAGTATGAATAAATTATGTGTGTGATATGACAGCTTACCGCGTTCCTGTGCACTTCAAAAAAGGCCCACGACAGCGCTGCGCTGCTGCTGTCCTCTGAGCAGCACGTTGCGGGGTGTGAGCACATGGCTCTCTCCTGGCTCCTTATCGTCATCTTCAACTGGTGGCATGTCCCCAACATACTCATCCAAGGTCCAGTCCCCCGCGTCCAATGCAATGTTGTGGAGAGCAGCACAGGCATAAATAATTCGCCCTGCTCGATCGGGGTTGTAGAGCATCGTTCGAAAGTGCTGCAAGCAGCGGAACTTGCTCTTCAACACTCCGATACATCTTTCCATAACATTGCGCATGGATGCGTGCTCCTTGTTGAATCGGCCTTCGGAGGTGTTGCCGGGGTGACTGCCAGGAACTGGAACGAGGAGCCATGGCTCGAGGGGATACCCTGCGTCTCCTGCAATAGATAAATGGCGGCTGAGTGCTCTACCCCAGTTAGTTCACATTAATACTTACCAAGCAGATATTCGCCAGGCTGCAGCTGTGCAGCTAGGCGTGAACGCAAAGGGTTGTGTTCCCAAACCCAGGAGTCGTGGCACGAACCTGGGAATCGTGGGTCCACGACAAGGATGCGCAGCCGTGCGTTGCACACCTGTAATGAGTGATACAAAATAGTACTGCATCTATGCTCCAAACAAACCCCTTCTTTCTACACATAAGCCGCAAACAATGCATACTAGTACAGTCATTGGTACATGCAGTTTCACCTAGAGGGGAACACAGGGACAGGGTGTAGCAACTGAGGAGGGAAGGGGGCAATGACCATTCCCCTGTACACATGGCTAGGACTTCCACTGAATGATCGATAAATGAAAACCTACGCCATGCTATTGGGAAAGAACACTCGTACATACCACAGCTAGCCTATGCAATTGTGGTTATAAGTACTTTCGTGTTTGAAATACTTCCCTATCGTGTGTATAATTCTGCTACGACTACAGCCCATATTCTTATTACCTTCAAAATGCTCAACTTCATTGCGCATGCATGCCAGAACGAAGACAAAAAATACGACAACTGGCTCACTTACACAAACACTTGCCACTTATGATAACCGAGGCCATGAGAGCCACCAACTAGCACGCACCCGTTTATCCGCATGTTCTCCCTTATTCTTTGAATTGGTACTTTTCCCAGCTCCGACGTCAAAACTGAACAGCTACTCCGATGGGCGAGTAAGAAAGGATCCGAACGGTACTTACGATCATGACGTTCAGGGCATAATAGCCCTTTCTGGACATGAAACTCGCCGTGTCGGCCAGGCTGTATCCCTCTGGCTTGCGAATGGCGACCAACGTGCCGTCGACACACGCCAGCACGCCTGGGATGCAACCACGTCGTGCAAACTCCGCCTTCGCCTCATCCTTGGCAGCTGTGGTCAATGGGAAGTCCACCACCCTTTTTCTGGCAGCCACGGTAATAATCGCCTCCGTCACCTCGTGGATGGTGTTGCTCACCGCCGGCTGAGACATGCCGATGTGTTCCTCGCGACCAATGCTCAGCTGGAAGCTACCGGTGGCGAAAAATCGCAGCGCGCACAACACCTTTCTCTCTGTGGAAAGGCCACTGGCTCGCTGGCATCCGATGATAGGGTCAAGTTCGTCGCACAAGCTACGCACTGTTCGTTTGGACAGACGAAAACATTGCCGGAACTCTTCTTCGCTGAACTCTTCAAATGCATCTTTTACCTCGCGTTGTCGCCTCTGCTCGGTTGAAGCTACCGCACAGGCAAGGCGAAGTACCATGTCAGTGGGAAACGCCATGTTGTCTAAGTGCCCCGGTGCCGAAAAGTCGCGCTTTTTTTTCCATTTCAATCCAATCCAGGCCACCTTGCAGCCATTTCAATCCCTCCGGTTGCTTTCGGACAGTCTCTCCGACCGTTCCATCGCCTTTCTCCGAAAACCGTAAAAAAAGAGTCACGTGACACCCCAGTCCACGTCACTCATAACGTCACAGCATTCGTCACAGCTTGAATGGGCCAATCGCGTGTGACTCAATGGAAGAGACCGCCTTTGTCCGGATTTGGAATTTTTACATAATAGCACCACTGATGGAAGCTTCGTCCCACTCATCATCATTCACTCCGAGAATATGCTGGGATTTTTTTTTTCCTTGTCAATTCCTTCTTTTTACTACTGCTGCTTACTCCGAGAGCTTTTTGCAACTAACCTTCTCACTGCCTCCAAGATCGGATTTAGCTTTCTGCATATCTTACCCTGGTTGTGTGCTGCCTCTGGTATCAGCCCCCTTTTAACAAGCGATGATGTTGCGTGAAGACATCATCACGCGACGACATGATGACAAAAGGTACTTTGGCTACCTGTGATGTCACATGATGATGATTTTCTTTCCTCGCTCGTGCTGACACGCATTGACGCGTGTTCAGGCTAAGCATACAGGCAGCCACCAATGGCAACCATTCTACACGCTGCCTATATGCAGTGTGTAGACTGGTTACCATTGGTGTGTGCACGGGCGGTAGGGGTGGGGGTGTCAAATCAGCCCCGAACATTGACGTAATAAGGAGGGTACGTGACCCCGAACCATGGCCCCTCAGAAAGAGAACCCTGCCCACGTCTGTGCTGGTGACGCTTACAGACCAGAGCTTATTGAAATTAGGTGATCTCGCACCTCTTCGGGCCAGCTATATCCAAGACAAACATGTGCGATAACTGCAGTTCTAGAGCCACCTCCCCACCCCCCGTGGAGCACACACTATGGGAATGTTGAAAAACAACGAACAATGCTCGCGACGCAGTCTATAGAGATAGCCTCCGCATGGTCTGGTGATTATGTTGCACAGACCCACCCTTGACAATCAACCTCAGCTGTCCAGCGGGCCGAGGATGCCGCCAGGACTCGATAACTTCTAGCAGTCACCTATGCAAGGTATTTTACCCTTCCTACAAACTCGTAAGACTTATCATTAAAGTTGTTTGTGTGTCCTGTTGATAAAAATGCCAACAGTCCCTTTGCGCGTTCGATGAGGCATCTGAATTTTCCAACATAGAAAAAAAACACAGCAACCAGGGAGTCCGGGAGAAGGCCGCAAGCCAGGTGCGGCTTAAATTTCAGGCACGCCCCCGGCATCGACACCGCAATGCGTAGATGCCAAGGAGGAAGACGGATGGAAATGCTCGACAGCAACGGCCCTGATTTGAATATCAGGACAGCCTGAGGCGAGGGGGCGCGGTGGTGAAATGCCTGGTGAAAGCATCGGAGACCAAACACACAAGAAATAAATACAATATGAAAAAAAAACCTCGAGAATTGAGCAGGAACTGTTCCAAAAGGGGTACCGGAAGGAAGCAAGCGGCCAGAAAAAGAAAGATACGCGCCAGTGCTGCCAGCGGAGGCATCCACGTGGCGCAAGGGTCGTCAAATCTCCCTCTTCAATCATAGCGGAAAACGCTACACTGACTCCAAGATCGCGACGACCATCCAAAACACAAGCACCCACAGAAAGGGAAAGCAACCGTGGATACACTGGGCAGACACCCAAGTGTACCCGGCATACAGAAGGCACCGCAGGAAACCCCACGTGCTGGCAGAGACAACGCATAAACGTCGCTCGTTATGTAACGCGTCCTTCCGCGCTTCGAGGCTCTCGTGAGATAACAACATCCGCATACTGCCGACTCGGTCGGTGTTGGAATTTCTCGTCGTTTTTGTGCTCCTTTACTTGAGGCGAGAGCAATGGAAGCATTTCCAAATGCGAAAAATGGATTTCGGTGGCGTCGTCATAGGCGTGAACGCGAAGCGATGACAAAAAAATTCATGTGCCGGCATCATAACGCCACATATAGAAGTATATATACTCTTACAGCGCAAACACAAATACACACCACAAAGAAAGAAACGACACACACAAGCACTGACTATAAACTTTCAGCGCTCGCGTGTGTCGTCCCTTTCTTTGTGGTTAGTCTTTGTATCTCTAATGTGAAAAAAACATCTATCATTATAATCTAATTAGGCCCAAAAGAAGTTTTACATAACAGCACAGGTTGCGAAACTCGAGACACCATTCCATTACGCTATCACGTGGCATTGTCACTTCATCGAAGGGGCTCTGATGCAAGAGGTGGGGAATGCTTTCGGGGTAGGGTAGAAGGTGGGGCAATCAACACATTCAACCGAGAAGAAAAGTAAGCAAACAAAGAAGAAGTTGCTTCTCGCCTTCGAGTTGTTTCAGAAAAATGCATCGGGAAGTATGCGACTCCAATGGAGCGCAGCTCTCAGTCGCACTTTCCTGAAGTGAGCCGTATCATCGGCATTGGTGTAACCGATAAAGCGAACGAGGATCAGAAGAGAGCTAACGCGTTATCTTTCGATGTTACGTGTCACCCCGTTTTCCTCCGTTACGCGCGCTGCCCCCACCCCCGGTCGTAGCTCGTGGGCATGCGGGGCTGGCAGGTGCATTGCGCCTGGATTCGTGCGTCATAATGGCGCTGCCGGTGTTTCGCGTGGTGCGCGGCTCCCTCAGTACACGGAGTTGTGTGCGTAGCACTCGAGCACTGGCAGTTTCTGTGGGAAATATTTAACTAATGCTAGATTGCTACAACCGCGGATAGCCAGAACTTCAAACACCGAATGTGTTGCTCCAGCAAGAAGCTGAGCTCAGAATTGGCATTATATGTAGTATCGTAATTGTCGGTGAACTTTTTACAGCTTCTCCCTATTTTTTCGTCCCGGGAATGAGCTATTCGGGATCTCAATAAAGGTTTTGCGTTACGTTATGTATCATCAGTGGGGTTTGAAAGAACCACGTCCAGTGACAGCCTTCAATCGTCTAAAATAAATTCTTTCCCGAATGCCCACAGAATGCGTATTCGCTAACCCACTTAATGTTAAGTGAGTTAGCTATTCTGTTTGCCTAAAAGTTTGGAGTTTCATGCCGGAAAAGTGAACAATTTGATAGTAACTTTGTTGTTGTTTTTTTTTTCTGAAAAAATTCAAGGAATCCAGTGACCGCAATCGCCTCTTGGGCCCTAGCAACGAGCCCTCGTTTGTCGTCTAGGTCCCCTGCGTCAATCACGACTTCCCAAATACCCGAGCTTACGTGCTCGGAAAAACTGTTTCGGGGCAATATCATTTTTATTCATCATCGTAATCATCAACATCGTCATCTCGATGCCATCTCCTCTTTAAGCGAAATACTTTGAAGTTGTTACGCGTCAGGGTCGTCTAGTAGTTATGGAGCTCGACTGCTGAACTGAAGGTCGTGGGATCGAATCCCAGACGCGGCGGCCGCATTTTTGATGGAGGCGAGAATGTTCAAGGCTCGCGTAGTTCTATTTTAAGAGGACGTCAACTCACTCCGGGTGGTCGAAGTTTACGGAGCCCTTCACATTGGCGTCTCTCGTAATTATTTCATAGTTTTCCGACCTCCGACCCTAGATATCATTACGTTATTATTATTATTATTATTATTATTATTATTATTATTATTATTATTATTATTATTATTATTATTATTATTATTATTATTATTATTATTATTATTATTATATTTACAAATTGTTCTTTCTTCTAATTACACCCTTGTTGTGGCTTAATGTTTATGCTTGTATTTCAACGGTATTGAAGAATTCCGTAAATGAAAGAAGATGGAGAAAAGGGCAAGTAGAACACGAAATAATAATATTATTATTATTGTTAATAACAAGAAAAGTAATGATAATAGTTTTATTATATGGGGTTTTACAAGCCAAAATCACGATGTTATTATGAAAAATGCCGCAGTAGAAGAATGTGGAAATCCAGACCACCTGGCGTTCTTTAGCGTGCACTGACATCGCGCAGTACACTAGGCTCTGCCATTTCACCTGTACATCGATATGCAACAGCCACGACCGCGATCGAAGTTCGGATCAGCAGCCGAGAACCGTGAGCACTTATTCGCTATGGCGTAGAAGCACACGGAGTGACTAGTAGTGACTCGAAGGCCTAGTTTGGGCTCGGCTGGGAACTTCCATACAGACCGGTCATAATCGAGGTGTAAGATGTATAGCCTGATCCGCGCGTAGGTCTACATCTTACGCCGGGGTCACTACATAAGGATAAACACAAGCTCAACCCCCGGTACTGCGTATACCGGGGGCAGAGCTCGGTTAACAGTTACATTAATATGTAAGCTATATTGCAACTGTTAATGAAAATATTACGCGTATATTTAACTAAATGTGCATCGTACCTTTTGAAAACTGTACGTCTGACTGAGCAGGGAAGTCTGAACTTTTGCTGACATGCACCTAAAAGTTTAAAACGAAGTGAATTCGAGTCAGAACGTACGTTTCCATAGTTAAAAAAAACACCGCGAAGTAGACACGGACGAAAATTCACCCAGGATCAGCGCTGGTACTGGGTGAATTCTGGCCGTGTCTATTTCGCGATGTTTTAAAGGGTCAATCACCAGTCCCCATAACAAACTCAGACCTTGGAAGTTGTTGTGTGTCCGATGAATAGTATTAGGCCACAGAACTTTTTCCAATCGGTTCATTACGATCTGAGAAAACTTTTTTCTTTTTGAAGCGACGCGAAATGAGGATGAGAGGAGGCGAGCTCGAAACCCTCGTCGTTCTTCCGCGTAGCCTTCGCAAGCCAAATTTCTTCCCTGCCTTCTCCGGCATCCGACGAAAGGGTGACGTGCGCATGACGTGCCCGAACAAGCCCAACTCCCAAACACGGAAGCGGCGTTTTTTTTTTTTTTTTCATTAGCGTTATTTTGTTGCCTACTGCCTGTTTCTGCCATAGAGTTTACTAAAATTAACTACAGGGGACTCTACCGCGGCGATCGTTCAGCGACCATGGGAATGATGGATAGTACACACATTTGCCTAGACTTCAGGCTTGCTGCCGACAAATCTTGCTTGAAACTTCGTTTATTGGTGTGTTTCAGTTTTGTTTTGAAAGAAAGGTTCAACACTTTCAAACTTCGTGACCCGATTTTGAAAGGTAAGTGTGAAAAAGTAAGGTCATGAAGTAAGGCAACCGTAAAACGTAAGGCAAAAGTAAGGCAACCGCTGAAAATTTGCTAACATTTGTTTCGTCAGAAAACAGCTCCAAGCCACACGAACACACATGGAGCCAAAAGCAGGCCAGAAATACGAAGATTAGACAAATCCGTGTACTACCCATCATTCCCATGCTCGCTGAAGCACCGTGCGTTGCAGCTCCCATAGAGACTAGCGCCAGAGTCCCCTCTAGTGTATCTTAGGAAACTGCATGGTTTCTGCGGGATGGTTCGAAAACGCTGGCATAGACGTGGTAAAAAAGATGAGCACAAGGAGTGCGCGAACGCGAAGGAGCGTTCCACGACTGTCGTTTGCTCGATGCACTGACCGCGGGGACACAAACGCATGCAAAACGCAGGCACATTAGCCCCGCTTCTCGTCAGATTTCACGGGAAAACAATGATAAAAAGACGCGCACATTCCCTTATTGAGTCTCACTATTTATCTAAAGTTATTATTATTCTCTTCAAGCAACAAATTAATATACTACGCACGTCCTGTTTAAAAAGTGCCGCCACATCCACGAAGTGAATGATGATGAGTGTGCGAAGCTCCGGAGGTAAACCTGGTAAACCATGAATCCTCCGTACATTTTGCCCACTCGATTTTATTGCAACGCTCCCCCTAGCGTACGTCGCCGCACTATATCGAACGATGACACGCGCCATATGTGGCATCATTCCTATTTTATAACACCTCGCATCTTTCATAATCAACTACACGTACCGCCGTCTAGTTTATAACATCTTGCATCTTTTGGACGGACGGACGGACGGACGGACGGATGGATGGATGGATGGATGGATGGATGGATGGATGGATGGATGGATGGATGGATGGATGGATGGATGGATGGATGGATGGACGGACGGATGGACGGATGGACGGATGGATATGGCTGTACCCTTTAGATCGGGCGGTGGCTAGCGTAATACTTAATGCCGTCAGCTACAAGTACCGCCATCTAGTGAACACTGCAAGAACTGAACGAGAGGTGGCTATATACAGGGGACGCACAGGCCACGCCTTAAGGAGCTTCGCTCCTAAAAAATTGGCAGATCCCACGTACAGTCGGAATCAATAATATACGAAGCACGAATGAGAAAGGTTGATATTTCACTTTAAAATTAGCCCACCGTTACGAAGTGAAAGTAAATGATGCCGTACATGACTTCCGTGGCATGATTATTGGGTTTGGATGTGTCGTTTACCTTCGTCATTTATTCACGTCACGTGTAATCAAATTTAGTAAATGTGGAGCTAGCGAAGCGGCCACGAGCAATCAAGGGCCCAATATACTTCGATGTAGCTCTGACACACGCACGCTGGGCACAGCGACGCTACGATAGCGAAACGCGAGCCCTCTATAGTCTGACGCCTGGCGCGACTGGCACGACCAGCGTCCGTCGGCGTGGCCCGGCGGCAACCGGCGCGAGATGCTAAATGCTGCATTTCGCGCCGATGCGTTAAGGCCAAACCTCATAAGCGCGAAAATGCACGCGACAGCGACAAGCGACGCGACGTAGATCGGCTTCGCGCGATCAGTCGCTAGCGCAGGCAAACCTCTTTCACGCGACGGCTTCGGCGAGCGAATTCCACTGTTGCTGGCATGAGGCCGTCTACTCGCACCAAGAAAACCACGTAGCGAGCGGTATGCAATTTAAAAATAAGATATATTGTTGTGTAATGAAACGGAAAGTGTTTATTATTGCCTTGCAGCACTTTTTTATATGCACATGCGCAAACATTGCGTTATTTGTTGTTGCGCAATCGTGCCTCGGGCAGGGTCACGTGCACCTACGTAGTCTTTGTCTTTTCCGGTATTTCGCTATTGGATGCTTGAGCCCAGCACTTCCGGGCGATGAGCGACGGTTTCCAAATCTGGAGAACCGAGCGATCGCGCGAAAACGAGCACGCGACACGTCGCGCGAACGCCCTGTTTCGTCGCTCATAGCGTCGCTCGTCGCTGTCGCGTGCATTTTCGCGTTTATGAGGTTTGGCCCTTACCCAAACTACACTGCGCCTCCCTTTTTTTTCGTGACAGAGGGGCGCAGGACGCACTGAAACGTGCATGCGTCAGAGTAACGCAGCGCGGCGCGCGCCTGCGAGTATATGGCAGGACCGGCGCCTGACGTGGCAACGCCGGCGTGACACGACGAAATGAACGCCGGCGAGCACGTGCACCACGTCACGTCGAAATGTATTGGCGCTTTGACTGTGGCATGTAGTCATGTTCTCACATGACACGCATCTCATGTTTATTATGTTCACACGAGTAGGATACCTTCATCATTCATTCACGTCCCGTAATACCGAATTCGGTAAAGTGAGGCTAGTGAAACGGCCGCCAGCACATCATGAGCGTGGCATGTAGTCATGTTGTTACATGACACGCAACTCATGATTATCATGTTTTCACGAGTCACATACCTTCGTCATTCATTCACGTACCATGATACCCAATTTGGTATATGTGACGCTAGCGAAACGCCCGTGAGCGCAATATGAGCGCAGCATGTAGTCATGTTGTTACATGACACGCATGTCATGATTTTCTTGTTAGGGTCTGTAGCTTGTGTTCGCCATGCAATCATGTCATACCATGCCAGTTTTGCAACATGGCATGTGAACGAAACCACCGCAAAAGCTGCAGGACCATGAAATGTAAATCACGACATTCAAGACATACATATCATAATTTCATGTTATGACTAGTCAAATACGTTCTTTATACAGTCATCTTATGCCATACCAAGTTTGGTATTGATACGAATTTTTAAACGGCCATGAGAGCTAAATGTTGTAGGCGGCTAGATAGATAGATACGCTCAAAGTCACCGAAGTTCGCTAAAGAATGCTTCGCATTTAATAATTTTCGCCATATCACGTGCCTCTGTTGGCAACATCGGAGCACAGTCATCTACGTAGAGGACCAAGGGCACTGCACTGCCGTGTACGTAGGGCCATTCATACGAGCACGTTATGTCCTCATTCTCTGGGCGCGCACCCGCGAAAGGAAGCGGGAGTAGCGTTCATCTTGAAATTTGACCCATTCAGGCGGCGCGTAGAGCTCCAAATTTCGGCAGGCGTGATCGCGAACGCCCCATTGAGCTTGTCAGCTCAAAATGGTCAAACCTGTTGAGTGGCCCTTTAGCGACCACAATCTTTCTTGGGATACTTGAACTCAGCAACTTTGATTTTCCTTTCTTTCCTTCTTTCTTTCTTTCTTCTTTTCTTGCTGTCTGTTTGCCTGTCACACGATTCTTGAAGCGGTGGTCACCTTCAAACTTGTAAACGTTGTCGATAAAAAAGGAAATATTATGCGCATCTGAGGTGCACCATCAATGCATGCATGTGTACTAGGGGGTGTGTTCCTTTACTGCAAAATGTATAGATACGTAAATCGAAAAACCCTAGGGTTTCTTACTCTGCGCCAACAATCGAACGATATAAACAAAAAAAAACCTCTGCTAACGATAGGGTGTTGCCACCTGAAAGTGGCCTTGGCTTTTGCACAAGATCCGGCAGGAGACTCTATTCTAGCGATGACATTTGCGGCGAAGCGCACATATACGTGGCCAATTTTTTAGCTATGGTACTAGGAAGTTCAAGTTTTTGAGTGATAAACTAGCGACCCGAAATTGTGCCTGAATAAGAAGGCACAATTTCGTGCCTTTTTATTCAGGCACTTGAAACACGGGGTAGTTGGTGACATCACGTAAATCAGCGCCTGCGATCGTATGGGATGTGTATCTAAATACTGTTTTGGTAATATGGCGACCGCCGAGGGTGGTGCTGAAACTTATCTTTAGGTGGCAAGCGACTGGATTTTTTTTCCTTCAACAAAAAAATTTTGTCACTTGAAGTGTGCGGCATGCACCGCTTGAGACTCGTTCAAAACGACTGACTCCCGTTACAACAATATTATCTTGCATGAAAACTCCGTGCTACACTGTTCGGCTAATACTTTTTTACATTTGTATTTTCTTTTTTTGTGTTTTCGTTCGTGTAGCACGTGCAGATGAATTTACGGATAAAAGGAAAGTCTAATGTGCTCAGTGCTTATTTGCCTACTCCATTCCGCGTGTGGTAATGTGCATGCATTGGCTTCCGCTATTACGCCAACGCCGATTGTGTTGCTGAAGGTGATTATGCATAAGAAGATTATAATGAATCGAGTGCCCAAAGCATTACGGCTACCATCGAGCTCGCTGCCGCATTAATGTCATTCACGATTAGGTGTGAGGGTAAGTTCCGGTTAGGTGGAGGCGTTCACGAGTGGCATTGAACAGCCGAGAGCGAAATCAAGGGTGAAATTATGCCCGAGCCATTGTTCTATGTTGACTCCGTAACGTTTCGAAGCGAGCTCACTGTATGTCTGCTTGCCCTATTCTGAACTTATAGATAATTTTGTTCAATGAACTGGACTCCAAGTCTCAAATCTACGCGTGCTCACGTACGGGCTGATTTGTGTATTTCCATCTGATGTCGATTTTCATGAGCGATAACTTATTACATTCTACCCATTGGAGCTAGAATAATAGGCCTGTCCGGACTCCAAGGCTCACGGTAGTGGAGCGTAGAGCGAGGATATCGGAACTGGTAAATTGTTCTGTCGTTGTAGAATATATAGAGGGTGATGTTGCTGCTAAAACATCGCTCGCTAACTATACGCCTCAATTGTTTGTTGTGTATACAATTACAGAATGCCTGATGTGCACCTTACTTGATGTACTACATTCATATTGTTTACCACTTTAATGGTAAATCCAAGCATGTGGTTACATAAATGCTAATGTGTCTTCTTTGCTTGTAGAGTTTATTTAATACATTTTGATAAGTGCATGCCTAACTTACTGATGTAATTAGTATAATTACGCGTGTCTGCTTCATTTATACAATGATATGATACGATTTGTTGCACCTCGCTGTCATGGCCTTCAAGAGCGAGTCGACAGCATTACTAAGCTAACGAACCAAGAAAGTCTCTCCCTCTTTTAGCAAGCACTAACCGAAATTCCTCATCAAAGTGCAAGAAGAATATTTGCTTGTGCTAATGAGTGTGCTATGCTCATGAAAATACAGTAGCGGAAGTGATGTGCCACAGTGAGACGCTATGTTACACCCCACTGCAGGCTTTCTGAACCGGCCTATATGTTCTACCACAAGTTGACAACGTGCCTCTCAGCCACTCACTGAATGTGTGGGGCAGTAGCCAAGAAGATATTGTCTTCAAAAATAACACGCCACAATAACATGACACGTGAGAAATAGCACTCTGTACTTTATCTCCGAATAAAAACCGCACACTGCATTTGTAAGGGACAAAAAATGAACTTTACATTTCATCGGGGCACTGTGAAAAATAACTGCATGGTAGACAAAACACACACACGGACGAGCACACACACACATTACCCAAGAGCACACCATTATCACCAATCTAGGAAACTTCATTTAATGCATAACTTGTAAACTGCCATTTTAAGAACGCAGCGCCACACTTAATGCTTTTTACCAAAATTTCTGCTTCCAGAAAAAATGTGCATGAATGTTCGCGAGTCAAGCCTTGACGTTCTCGAGAAGAAGCACAGGTGGATCCCGAGGTGATGAAGCAGTCCCGCCAAGTGTTGGCTGCTGCCGCGTAATCAGCTCCCGCATCGTCATCGACTCCAGGCCCGTTCACATCAGTCCTCGAGGCTGCTTGGTGAATCGAGTCGGTGTCTATGGAAAACAATACTCACGCAAGTAAGACCTTGATACACACCACAACCACTAACAAGTAAAAGGGAAAAGACTCGCGAAGAAAAACAATTGATTGAGTTGTGGGGTTTAGCGAGGAAAAACTAGGTCTGCCACAAGAGGTCCTCGAGGTTACTCTCGGAGAACTGCCAGCCAGCCCCACATTGGGCGCCAAATGTGCGCTCAATAGTTACAGTACAAGTCGTAAATAAATGAGTACAATAAATGTTTACGGTACAAGTAGCTGTCTCCTCATTAATTTACGACATTCATGTTACTACGCCGTGTACTTTCGGTGCAAGAAACGCATTCGCATCTCCTCCCGAATTCCCTCGGGGAGGTGTTGTGTCCAGAACCGCCAGCCAAAGAATTCAATCGATCCAAGAGTGCATACACACAAACAAAAATATATTTACAGCAGAAAATTCAAATTATATTAACGCATACATAAAGTTAGGCTGCCACGCGTGCAGTCCTTTCTAAATGTACGTCTGTATGTGAAGTTTCTCGCCATGCTTGCCCGGGGCTTCTTGGTCGCCACTCACTTGGGACGGCGCGCCTCTGACTTACTGGTGTCCTCAGCGTGAGTCGGTTTGCGTCGTGGGACGGCTGTCGTCGGCAGCCAGAGCAGTACGGTAGTGGTAGCTCACGAGCTACAACGCTCATACCAGGAGCACAACAAGGTAGCGCCAGCTACCTGGAACGGCAATCGGAACGTCAGTCCACAGTAGACTGGAACTCGCAGCCAATCTGGACGGCGGCGGGAACCGCGGCATCTTGCCTGAACCCTGGACCTGTCGCCCAGCTGTCAGCGACGGCAGCTAAATCAACAGCGCACCACCTGGTCCCTGAGACTGCCACCAAGCCGGATACCAGAGAAAGAACAGCATGCCGAGCACGTCCAAGAATTCTCCGGATCGGACATCCAGCAAAGAACAGCCTCGATCGCTGCTCTGCTCACTTCGGGTCCATTTGTTTGTCCGCACAACCACCGCACAACACGAAGCATGAATAAATGTCCATGTATACTAAAACACCGAATATTTCCAGAACACTCAATTGAGCATGGGGAACACTAATTTTACAGGGCTCAAATAATCATCTATGACATTATCACATAGCCTTCGAACTATGTTCTGAAGGTAACCTTTTAACTACACCCGGACTTCTGATCGCTCTCCGTCTGTCAACTCTTCAGACAACTTCACGTCAGTGGCCTTCTGCTTACGGAAGGGATTCGGAGCAGGGATATCGTACCGAACATTGTCACTTCATGACTGCTCTTTCAGCATCGCACGATCGTCTTGGACCTCGGTGACGACAGAGACGTGGTGCGTGAAAACCAGTTCACGTTCCGATTTTGGTGACAATGGTGCCATCAAGTCTACCGCCCCACGCTCAAAGGGTGTGCGTGTTAGAGGCATATTGCCTAATGGGCTTTTACCTATTGTTGTTGTTCGTTTTGGTGATGCCATCAAAGAAGTTCTTTTTTTTTTCAACAACGCACTGGCGAAATATCCCATAGGCACTACCTTGGACGTCAAGATCTAGTGCCCAGTGAACCATTGTGCAGTGCGAGCGGTCGTTTCTTAAATGTGGAGCATATAGTCGCACCTACTCGCAAATCCTGCAGTGGCATTGTCCCCTCCCCCCGCCCCCTCTGCGCTTGCTCACGTCTCGTGTCTCGCGCCAACTGTTTCAAATTTGAATGTACTATATGAAAAGGCGCCAAAAACAAAACTGATAACGTAAGTTATTGGTTGTTTGGTTGGGCAGAGGATTGACACCATAATCTAAAAGGCTAATTTTAGATTAACGGGCTCAGGAGCTGACTCACCCGGACTCCGAGTGAGTCCGGCTCAGGAAAACTTTTGTGAGTCTGATTCCGAGTGAGTCCTAAGAGATGTGATGCATTTCTTTGCGTACTGCAAGCCATTGAGGCGTCTATCTGTGTATCTATCTATTTATTCGCTTACCTCCGAGTGCTCTGGCGATTACCCCCTAAACATGTCGTCCACCAAAATTATTATTGGAGGTCCAGATAGCTTGAAGAATATGAAGCACTGGTCAAGACATGAATAACGTCACGATCCTATCGCGTACGTCGTCAAACACTTCCCGCCAGACGAAAAAACATACCCGCGTGCGGGTATGTGCCACTGGTATACGAGTATGTACCACAGGTGATCGACACTTAGTATCCACCCCGAAACGACAAGAATTCACAACTTCACAAAGCGCTCCATGTGCTGGCAACACTGGTCGAAAACACAAAGATGGCTGCGTCTAACAGGGTCAACGCGGAACTTTCGCAATGGTTTCGCTTGGCGCTGTGCTGAATTTTCTTGATTGTGGTGTCGGATCAGGATGTTTCGTCAAAGGCGAATCGGTGCTGGCCACGGACTGCCTCATTCTTATCGGCATAAAAAATTTTACTGGCGAAACAGCGGTAATAGTTGCGCTGTGCGCGCAAACATCGAGCCTCTTCGGCGAACGGCATCATATTTACTTCGAGTTGAAGAACCTGTCTAGCGAGCCTGAAGCTGTTTGTAGAAGGTATGCGGGTCTCTCTGAAAGGTGCTAGCACTTTTGCTCTGCGTTCCTGCACTGCTACAGGTAAGGCCCTATTACTTTTCAAGGTAACTACACTGCGACTCGGGCTGCCGATTGCATGTATGTCACTGATTTCCGTTGTTCCGTGAAAAGCTGAAAATGCATGCCGTTCATTTGATTGCATAACGGAGCCACGCCTTGGCCAGCGTATCATGAGATAAGGCACAATGTAGTTTCGATTGTAATATGAGTGCTCGTTTCTTTCCCTTTTCCGGTTCATGTTTTTAGGTTTCTATTGACCAATGTCATGTGCTTCCGCTTCATCGTGTTAGCAGCAGTTGATATTCAAAGCAGATATATGCGCGTGCACTATACTCACGCTATGAATTCACGAACATGTATATACGTACGAACATACATACACGCACGCGTGTCCTTCATGCGCGTTTGACCGCGTGTATATACGCACATGCGAAATAAAGAATGTTCGGCAGGAAGGATTAAAGCAGCATAGTTTAGGAACGAGTAGCACTACGACTTCATAGAAAATAAGCATATGCGAAAAATAGTCACACACTGAAAGCAAGAAATTTCCTGAAGCGTTTGCCTATATAAATTAAACTACACTCCGTGCTTAGAGAAGGCCGCATACTGATAAGATTGCACAAAAAATAAATATGGGTGTACTCACAGAGAAAAATTAGGTCGTCACGAGTAATTTGATTATTACAAACTACCGTGGTGTCCGTCTACCTTCTTTTCAATGCGCAAGTTTTCGATTTGCGCCGTTCTCCGTCGCGCCTCGTCTGCAGCCGTTAGGAAGCGATAGAACGATATGCTACCGTCCCCCCCCCCCCAATGCCACAATTTGCGACACACTGCAGGGGTCTGTGGACATCGCTTTGTTCTTTTTCCGGCTTGCATGCAGCATGGCGAAAATGAAGCAACTATATGCGGCCGCGCCTCGGCAAGCGCAACGGGGTCACATATCTCATTTCAAGGTTGACCCTTTTAGCGACATTTCCAGGCGTGGTTACTAGGTGGCGAGTGCTCAGTTAGAGTTGCGATTACACATGGGCAATTCTAAAGCTTGAGTGTTATGATTAACCTGACCTCGGCAGCGCTGACCCGACGAATGAAAATTTGGCGCTCTTTGACATGAGTCGCCCTTGCGCCAATAAAATCTACCATCCTCATAATCATCACGAATGCAAAGAATAGTGTCGCAGTCTAGTCTGGAAACTAACCCAAGCATTCTGCGTGGCAGTCAATCATTCTACCACAAAGCTACGCCAGGTCTCGGAACTACTTTTCATATAGATCCTATTGTTCGTGAAACATGAAATGTGGTTACCTGGCTGGCTCCTTCTATCCAACTTTATGAACATTACACATGTACTCCGATGCTACAGCCGTGACGTCGGGTTAACGTCAGTGGTATAGTTCCGTGCCATGCGCTGAAGTTGATGTCGGTAGCAGCGTCCAGGGTGAGACGTCCCTCGCTACGCCACCGATTGTCAAAGAGAGGGAAGACCACTCAACCCCTTTTTATCCGGTTCTCTTTTGGCTACGTGTCTCAACCACTTTCCACATACAAGGATTCGTGCTGGGGCCGGGAAGTAAGAGACGTCACGATCTCTACTTAATCATGGACGCATTTAATTCAATAGCAAGTACAAATGGCGTACACACATATTGCCCGTGAACGACATCTCTGTTACACGAAATTGTAACATATCAGCAAATACTCGCGACAAGCGAAACAGGATACATAAGCGAAGTAACGGTGACAGAATACATATTAATACAGAATAAACACACGACGACACAAATGATAAAGTTTTCAATGAATAAGACCGCGCAGTGTCTCAATATGCCGCAACCCTACCCGCAAAGCTCGTTTAAGTAAGGGAGGTGAAGTTCGTCTCACAGAATTTCCATGTTGACGGGGGCCTCGGAGCTTGTTGTTCGAGTCAGGGCTCAGGGCTTCTTCCTGGGGTCATTGTCCAATTCGTCAGCGTCTTCATCGTCTTCGTCATCGTCGCCTACGTCGTGCCTCTCAGTGATTTCCATCTTGGCCCTCTTACGTAACGCTCCATTCACTCGCCTTCTATCCCTAACTTTCATATCTCATCGTACCGTCCTTGCCTCTCTACCATCTCGAGCTCATCGCATCGTATATCTCTCCGACCCTCTTCGCATCGTATCTCTCTCTCTCCTCCCATCGTATCTCTCAGTCCCTTTTTGTAGGACCCGACTCCGCCCTACCGGGGCACCAAACCAATCGCCACTATCCACGCGGCATATTTCTCTGTCAGTCGGTGTGTGTCATCTTCGACGGCCGCTCCCATGGCCCGCACCAGTAGAAAACCCTCTCCCAAACAAAACCGAGCAAGTAACAATGTACAAACTCAAGCCTCAGGGACATTGATGGGCGAGCCGTCCGAAGACACTTTAATTACGGGCGAACAATAGTCCCGATATTTCCGGTACTTGGTGAGCCGATGTCCAGACCAAGTCTCAACGTTTCCATGTAGCTTGGTGTCCCCCGCGAAATTCTCCGTAACCGCCGCTTATTCGTCATTCAACGCCGCGGGCGGCCATCCGCGCAGAACGCAGTAATGAGTCCTGGAGCCACGGAGGCTGACAGAAGTCAGACCGGACCCGGCACAGGCGCTGCGGCAAAGGTCGCAAGGGCTAGCATCCTCGCGAGCACCAGCGCCTCATAACTGCTTATCTCTTCTGGTGTTGCTAATGCTCATGTTTCTGTTGGTATAATTGCGCAGATGCAAACAAACCGTTATATAAACATCGGCGACGTTTTCACATGTGCCTGTGCGTGGAACATTTGTACATATATTTAGCGTCATTTCGTGAGGTGTCGCTACATATGAAATATGTTTACGCGATCCTTCTCTTCGCATGGTTTCGACTGATGGACCGGTCTTTGTCAGGTTTTGCGAACAAGAGGCACTCGTTCGCAAACCCTGACGTTGACCGGTCCACCAGCCGAAATCGTTGGAAATAAAATAAAGACAACCGCTAAGTTTTGTCTCATCTCTTTCCAATTAAGTTTGGCCCGTTGGAAAGACTGGTGCAGTCAGTATCTCTCTCTCTCTCTCTCTCTCTCTCTATATATATATATATATATATATATATATATATATATATATATATATATATTTTTTTTTTTTCAAGGAACATTATTACCGCACGAACATGATTATTTGTATAAAAACCTCGTTGAAGCAAGCAGACGCAATAACAGCCCACAGGAAAGCTTTGTCAGTAGTTCGTCTTCACGTCAGTAAAAACAAATCGCATTCTATTATGAAAGAGCCCCCCGCGGCCGCCTTTCCGCATCGCATTCCTAGTTCACGCACAATGAGGAAAAGGTTTCTCACGTTCTGCGTCGGCGATCGCACCGTGCCGAAACACGAGGCATGTTGAAATCTGATCGTATACAATTCAGGCCGGCGTTTCCTCGTTGTGAAAAGACGATCGCTTGGGTCATGGCCGACGGGCTCTCTCCACAACAAAGTTGTGCGAAATGCTTGTTCGGCCATTGGGGAAGAGATGGCACGCCGTGACGGCATTGTTATGATCTTTATCGCACGAAATTACGCATACGCTATATGCCAGAATAAACGTTAATTTGGAGAAATGTCGATAGACGGGATAGTTAGTATTGATTCAATCAAGCCAATTACGAGTTTATGATACCTGCGACGTTCAACATATTGCGTTACGGTGCATATAACAAAGGCTCCAAGATGTTTCACATTACTGTGGTCCAACGAATGCCATGTATACGTCCTGTCATAAATGCGCTGGTAAAAATATCGCTTTCCTACTGAATTCCCTGCAGTGTGCAGAAGATCGTTTTGTGTTTAATTCGGCGGTAATCACAGTCGTGTCACTTATGACGACGTCACATTAGCATGCTCTGATGACACCATGATTTCGTGTGAATAGGTCTGACCCCTAACAAAATGCGCTACCGAATGAAGCAACGAAAAGAGACAGGGGAGGACGGGGTCGGGGGCTAATGCAATTCACTGAAAACATGAAAGTAATATCAATGCCGCTCGAGAGGATACTCTTTTGCCTGTTCTCTTTATTTTTGATACAGCAAAGATTGTGCGTAGTCGTAACAGGAGCCACATCTTTCACGGCAGTCCAGCAGTCTTTTACAAAGAGCAAGAAAAAAAAATGGCCGCTTCGCATCAATGGTGCCAACTCTGAAGCAAGACCGCATCTGGGTGGCCTCCCTTGTTTCCCTTTTATTTCTTCTCTCTCTCGCTTGTATATATTTCATGTATCTCTTTCTTTGTAAGTCTCGCTCTTCTTAATTTTATTTCTCTTTCTTCTCTTTGTTTTTCTCTTTCTTTTTCTCTTTCTTTTTTGTTCTCCATCGTGTCTCTCTTCTTTTGTGTGTGTCTGTTTCCATCTACATGTTTCTCTCGGTGTTTATTTCTGACGCTATAGCGTTAAAGAGCTCGTTTCGTAGAAATGTGTCAGAGTGGACGTCGTTGGTTGTGAAAAAAATCACCATTCTTTCCGTGGCCGAAAAATCGAGATAGATGCATATAAAATAAATAAAAAAATTTGCGGGTCGAAGTGAGGATTGAATGCGAACCATTTGCGTGGCAAGCAGGTGTTCTACCACACAGCCATGCGTCTCTTTTTCTTTCTTTGTTAATTGCACAGTTTGAATTTTCTGCAGCAAAGGTTTTCCACAATTCTTTCACGTACAGCAGTGATTCCATGCGACGTACCCAATCGGGCATAGCCTTTTGCAATTTTAGGCGCGAAGCCTTTGATGATCTAGGACAGTCCATCCCTCCGGCCTACCCAGTACAGTATAATACAGTACAGTACAGTACAGTACAGTACAGTACAGTACAGACAGACAGACAGACAGACAGACAGACAGACAGACAGACAGACAGACAGACAGACAGACAGACAGACAGACAGTAAAGTACTCGGCTGCTGACCAGCAGGTCGTGGGATCGAATCCTGGCTGCGGCGGCTGCATTTCCAATGGAGGTGGAAATGTTCTAGGCCCGTGTGCTCAGATTTGGGTGCACGTTAAAGAACCCCAGGTGGCCAAAATTTCCGGAGCCCTCCACTACAGCGTCTCTCATAATCATATCGTTGTTTTGATCCGTTAATCCCCACATATCAATTATTCGAGAACGAGTTCGTTTGACACTCGCAGTTGCTGTAGGCGGTAGTGGATATTGTCCTATTAATATGGCACATATCCACTTCAGGAGTTTTCTAGTAACACGGTGCTCTAGGAGTGCAAGGCAACGTACGTTAACTCCGATACTGTTTCGGCCAGGTGAGAGGCGGCTCACAGCAGATCGCTCCTGTCCTACTAACGATCGGTCGTCCTGCAGGCGGGTGGAGCGGCTGACAGGTTTGGCCTGGCGGTACCCACGTGGATGTCGCCTGATGCATGCCTCTCAGAACCCCGATAAATATTTACAGCCACCCACTTATCCACCACAAGGATTACGGTTAGCTAAGACGGCTTCGCTGTTAAAAAGAAAAGACGGACCCTTGGTCTTGAGTAAAATATGTAAAACAGTGCATTGATGCTTTGGCAGAACACTACACAAAATTGCGATTTGCGCATGGCAACCTTGCTATTTCCAGGACCCACAAAGGAAGTGAAGAAACGAAATACTAAAGGGGCAACGTTAGAGCAACACACATTTTTTTTATGAAGGGTGCGAAGATATATTCAAGGAATCACATTATCATCGGCTCAAACATATAAGCTGCACGACGACCAGCGCAACCATAGCAGCGAGGAGACATCTGTAGACTTCATTGATTTTGACGTGGGGCGCAGCCATCGAGGCGTTTACGAGTGTGCACTCAAAACGGAGCCACCACGGACCAACGTTCATCCTAGTGTTTAAAATGACATAGGGTTCACTGGCAAGAAGCGAGGCTTAAACAACACGAAGGATATTTGTTTTCAGTCGTCCTGGCCGATTTCTGGCTGCAAGTCTCCGTGAGAATGGACTTGATCGTGGAAGGAGGTGCTTCTTCTTTCTTGGTGCGACCTGGCACTGCGCATGATTAAACACTAGCTTTCGCAGAACGAGAAACGGCGGTGATAGCAACGTAGGCGCTGCTACGTCGAGTCGCGACCAAGCTCCGCAGCTTGTCCACAGTTGTACACATTCGTCGATGTACAAGTATTAGCCTCCCCTGCGCACAGATGCGGATGCAGATCAGCGGCCCAAAAGCAGCAACAGAATCGTCAGCTAAACGAGCTGCAGCCGCAATGAACAGCCAAAGTCACCCACCAGATTGTTCAGCAACCCAGTGTTCTGCCGTGGCCTTACCAATCTCTACCGGAAATCGTCGTCCTGTTTGGAGCGACATTCTAAGGCTGCTTCAACTACAGTGGTGGTGCGGCGAGTCTGCTGGGCCCACGGACCAAGAACCCTTTAGACACACCTGACTACCCGGAGGGACGATTACAGCCTGAGCTGCCGCCTCCTCTTCGAGTCACACCGGACAATGGGCCTCGCATCTGGATTTGATCAGGAAGAACGTTTCCCACATTCCTGGGCTAGCGGCCGTGCCTTGGAGCATTCTTGTGCTTGAAGCCTGCGAGGAGCTAGTAGCGCCGGATAAGCCAACCTGGAATCTTGCCAACCAGAGGAGCCTACGCGAGGAGTTCTAGGTCATTGAACTGAGCCAGTGGTGCCGTATTGCTCCTCACTGTGCTGCAAGGTGTGCGTGCCCTTGCACTTTCCTAAAAGGAGGTTTGACTGCCTGTTCAGGGGCAGAGTGAAGGAGGACTGTCCTATTAGAGGACCTGGACTCAATTTTGTTGCCTCGCAGGGAATCTTGGGAAAACAGAGTGTATAAAATGCGAGCACAGAGACGCTCGGGTGTGCTTCATCTATTTCATGTTATTACAAGTTACTCTAAACATGTGAATACTGTACATAAACGCTTCTTTTTACCTACTTTAGCTCCTGGACTCGTCTCTCCTGAGACTTGGATGGCTCCAGCCAGGACCACGCTACTCAAGGTCGCCACAGTCATGGACGAGGTGGCATGTCTCGACATCTCATTCCTAACACCAGCAAGACAGGTCGGGCCGTCCACCAGTGAGACCCCCCTCCATCCCGGGCACAACCAATACCACCCGCCAGAGACGTGTTCGCTTACCATGACTGTTCAGGGTCTAGTTCCTGTGGGTCTGCGATGAACAATGCGGCACAGCCAGTGTTCCTCGTCAGAGTCCATTTTTGGAACTCCCTGTAACCCTCCGCGCGCGGCCGAGTATAAGAAAGAAACAACAGTGTTCGGCCACGGGCGCATGCTCGGCGAGCCAAAGGAAGGAAGACGAAGACGAGATAAGAACAGCCGGCTTAGCATACGAGCATTTTGTGTTATTTCTCTCTCTGACAGTTTATACATTTCAAGCGTGCTCTTCGGATAAGGTCCTCGATATGGCTTGTCTACAAGAATCCCAGGTTGTCGCTTTATTGGTGAACAGGTATGGACAAGTATTGCAGTAAAACAGACAGCCGGGCTAGTTGGTATGCATCCATATATAACTTTTAGCGTGCACAACATACTGTATATTTTGCGTGCTAAAATTTATTTATTTATTTGTATTTATTTATTTATTTATTTATTTATTTATTTATTTATTTATTTATTTATTTATTTACTATACTCTCAACGCCTTTCGGCATTACAGAGGGGAGTGGGTTACAGGGGAAAAAATATAGAGGTATGGACACGGCTGTCTTCACACATCAACAATGTGGGAAATGTCATGCCTCAAATCAATTGGTAGCGCTACACATCCACAACCATGTGGCTGTTGGTTGCGCCCAAATAACCGCAGTAATTGAACTCTTCTTTTTGGATTTTGTTCACCTTCACTTTGCAACTATGGCGTCTGTTGCATAGGTTGCAGCAAGTAGGGTGTTGTTCCGCGGTCTGTCTCTATGCTGATTGCATATATGTGAACTTGAGTCAGATGGCGGTAAGTTTTCTCACGTCACTTCTTTTTCTCAACTCATTCTTTACAGCACTTGCATTGTGCTGTCACATAGCTTGCACATTAAATATGTCATAGAAAAATCTGTTAAGAATCTGCATAATTTCCTTCATGAAGGTAAGCAAATGATTGTATCAGAGCCTTGCTAAGCTATATGCGGAAGTACCTCCTGTGCGCTCTAAAGTTGAATGTTTGCTGTGTTCTCAGCACGTATTAGCGTAATACCATCACCCCTTAATAGCTTCTGATGACAATTTACAGGTGCAAGCTTTGTGATCTGACAACCCGCATCTGCAATCAGTGATAAATCAAGCCTGAGAATGGTGTCCACCCTGAGAACGCGTCACGGTGACTGTGGCGCCCCTGCATGGCAGCTCTCGGCTCTCCGCATCATACCAAGCTCCTCCGTAGCATGGCGTTGAAGTAGCGTGACCAGAAAAGCTATTGAAAAACTATGGTAATACCGTCGACACCGCATGATCTGTGCACCAACAATATTTATTTGCAATTAGCGAATCTCACAACTAGCTCTTGAAGGTAGGCATGCCTAAAGCCGCGTATCTATTTCTCTGCCTCTATCGTTCCATTTTCCAACGCCCACCACACTCATACAATAATAGCTGCGGTTTACGCGTCAAACCACTGTATAAATTGGGAGGCACGCCGCACAGGCCTACATAAACTTCAACCGCCACCCAGGGTTCTTGGGCGTGCGTCCATATCTAAGTACCATGGTTAATCAATTGTAACGCGACCGCGATCGTAACGCGAGGGGTGACCTTTCAGTGCTTCCAGTGCGTCCCGGAAGAAGAAAATAGTATGCCGTTTAGCGATTGTAACGTGAGCGTCAATTTCGTGTAGGCGAAACCTGGAAAGAATCTCGCACTGCATTCGTGTAAATGCGGTACGCGGGCATGTATGTGTCAGTCCACCACCATTGAAATGCGGCCACTGCCGCCGGCAGTCGAACCAGCGTCCTCGAGCATAACATCGCTGTGCCTTCGCCGCTGCACTGACACGGTGGGTTGTGGGGAAATAACGAACACGCAACACGTGCCGCGTGCAGGTGCGCGTGTATGTTCTCCCCTCTATTGCTCGTGTCGCAACGTTTCGTAGATTATGTGAGCCCAACAGAGGCAGTGTGTATACCTCGGCGTTTCTGTTGCGTTATAGAGAGCGCTGCTGATCGGCCTCCGTTTGCCGTGACCCGCAGGCACGGCCCCTTTGCTTTTCCTTCCTTCAAAAGGGCTGCGAAAGCGGGGCGAAAGTGCGCGTCCGGCGAGACGCGTACCTCGGCGGGAGCGGCGGCATCAACAGCAGCAGAGAGTCGGGGGCAGTCGTCCGAGGCTGCCGGCGACCGGCCAACGAACTTCGCCGCCGCCTCGACGAGGAAGGCGGCCACTCGGGCCGCCGCTCTCTCGTGGGCCAAGGACGACGGCGGAAGGAACGCCGTCAGCGCAACAACGAAAGCAGGACGACGTGATTCCGCAACGTCGTGTGTACACGCATAGCCGGAAGGACGTCTACGCCGCAGTCTGCGGCGGGTTCCCGCGGTTGCAGGGAGAACGCCGCGCGCGATATTGGCCGGAGTATCGGTGCCACGGTTGCGCAGTCGGCGTAGACGTTTGAGAGATATGCGTTTATTGTATACAGGATTCCCGCGCACATCGAAAAAGGAAGTCGTGACAACGAGCTTGCGCCGCTGACATAACTAACGCGCAACTCGCGCGGGCCCGCTGCTCCGTCTACCGACCTTGCGTACGACGCATAAAGCGTCGCGACGCTCGTCGATATTTCCGGTGTGACGTCGGTTCGCACGAGTAACGGCACACGTGTCGGGTGGAATTTAAGTCCCACCAAGAACAATGGGAAAGGTGTGACGCATAAACAACTTCAAATTTGACCTGTACATAACCGCGTGTAATTAGCGTCGTCATTGAAGATAAATTCAAGCTGTAACAGAATGAAAAACGTGGATGGATTTTGCGGAACGTCACTGAGTCAGGCTTCCTACGTAGCGACTTTCAAGACGGTTGAGCGATTTCGATAGACGGTTTCTTTTTATGTGATCATAGTGCCCGCGCGCGCAGGTAAAGTTGACGCGGAGTATAAGCAACCTCACGAACACTGAGCATGAGATGCAGTTGTAGCCCAAGCGGCTGCTCGAACGCATTGGCCCCATCGCCAGACCAAACATTTGGACCACTCACAATATTTGCTCCTCCGGAAGATATTTTAGCTTCCATGATGGTACTCGAAGTGTAAAACACACAGGATACAGAAGGAAGATGAAATATTCAAGACGAGTACCATCATGAGGCCTTATAAACTCGATCAACTATCTGTTCTTTCATATACCTAATTCAGCTTAACCTGGTGAAAAGTACTTAGGCGACTGTATGATCGCCCACTGAGCATAAATACGATGTCGGAGCGCCGGTCTAACTGATCATCTGCCCAGAACGCCGCGAAATAGCTTTCATACTGCAAACAAAACGACAGCATTGTGCGTGCCCTTTCGACTGCGTGGTGCTGTCTGCGCGTGAGCATGCTTCCAAATATGTTTGCCTCACTCATCTCTGTACTTCACATTCTTCTGCATAAAGAGCCAACCTTACTTGAAAATCTCTTCCTTTCTCTCATTTCTCTCTATACGCACTCTTCTACTACTGCGGAAAATTGATGTCGGCGCATGCCCACTTTTTTCCCAGAGCTTTGGGCACAAAACCAACATATACAGAGCTTACTGCGGCTGCTATTCCACGCCAATGAGCCAGAAGATTCTCCAACCTCACGCCTGCTAAATGCCACTGACAACGAAATGGATACGCATATAAATAAACGTATCCCACCAGACCACGCTTGCTTGGTAACTTGCACGGTGCTCGTCACAGCCGTTCTGAACACATGCCTAGTTTGGTGGCGTTGTGCATTATTTGTTCCTTAGCACGATGTGCCAGGTTCGACTTCGTGCAGGGACATCCACTTTTCGATTGAAATGCAGCGGAAATAAACCCGGAATTGTCTCTTTTTTTTTTTTTTTGATGGGGGGTGGACGAGCGCCTATAATTGTTTTTTTTAATATTTTCTCAATGTTTTCCGTACATATTCTCCTATCATGTTAAATAAAAATTCAGAGCTTAAGCAGCGCTTGTCTGTGTATTCTCTTTCATGTCCACGTGTAGAACATCGCGCTGTTCGTCCTTCATTATGCAAAACCAACTAGCCGAAAGCTTCACTCTATTGAACGCATGCGTCCTTATTTATTTCAGTACACTGTTGACCCTCCGGCCATTATAGGATTAGGATTAGGGTGTTGTAGGAAGCTGGCGGATCTAGCCTTGCATAATTTGCAGGCAATAGCCCCGCCCAGTTGCGTCTTTGCTAATAGTATCAATGTCATTTCGTTTGTTTGTTTGTTTGTTTTTTCCTGAGCAAGGGCAGGCTCTTTAAAAAAATCGCACGTGGCGTGACGTAAGCTTGCGTAAGCCGGCGGCCTCTGTGCTATTCCACATGCAGTATTGTGCCAGTACTCTATCTCACTACACCATACCCCAAACATAATTGTAACTTATCACCAGTCATATGCGAGATCTGTAGCATTCAAAAATTTCAAAAGAAGTCGCGAAGCCTCTTTCCTGAAGATCCAGTGACCACGCACAAACGCAATATCTGTCACGCTGTCGCATGGCGAGCCTCAAATAAACTGTGCTAATCTACATTTATAATACTTGTTTACGTTTAACGCCCCGAAACCATAATATGGTTAAGAGAGACGCGGTAGTGGAAGGTTCCGGAAATTTCAACCCCTTGGGTTCTTTAACGTTCACCTAAGCAGACCTGACACATTTTCGCCTCCATCAGAAACAGCGCGTACTTGATTCCCCCAATCTGCGGGTCAGCAGCCGAGTACCTTAGCCACTAAATCACCGTGGCGAATTTATAAACTGCATTACAAGAACAATAAATGAGACAAGTCAAAATACAATATCCGAACCATACAATACAATACAAAGCAATACAATATTATACAACACATGCAGCTGTGCACTTATTTGCAAGCTTCACTCTAGCCTGCTACTTTACACATGGGATTAGGAAAGGGGTAAAAAATAGGGATGAAGGATGATGATGGGGACAGAAAGAAGTAATTCGCATATAGGACAGCCACTTATCATAGCACCTTACAGCTTAATTAACGTGTAAAAGTGAATGCATCAATCTTTCAGCTCACGCTGAGCGAAATTGAGATTATGTAGACGCCAGAGAGACTAAAAATTGATCGGAACGTGTTATGAGATAAATGCTCGTGGAAATTAAAACCCGATTGGAGGTGATCAAATCTATAAAGTGCTGTTGGCGGTGGAAACAGATTTAAACTTTCGTGTGGTTCAGCGGTCGGCGAAGAACTGTATGTCCCTACACTATGCATGGCGACCTTGGTGGGACACATTGATGTTGCGTGCAGGGAATTTTCCCTTTTTTAGGAAATTTTCTCCTGTCATATTGAGCCAAATGGAAACGGGGAATCTTCGTGGTATTGCAGGTAATTTCAGGAATGGTTAAATTCTCCGATGACGAACGATAATTAGAGGCCACAGCACGCCTTCATCTGCTGTATTCGGTTCTGACGCATGCACCACGCAAGCATATCCTTTAAGATTTGTTTCTGATATTTACGCGGAAGGTATTCGGTTGCTGACCAACAGGTCACGGGATGAATCCCAGCTGTGGTGGCTGCATTTTTTGATGGAGGTGACATTGCTGTAGACCCATGTGCTCAGATTTGGGTGCACGTTAAAGAACCCCAGGTGGTCAAACTTTCCGGAGCCCTCCACTACAGCGTCTCTCATAATCATATGGTGGTTTTGGGACGTTAAATCCCACATATCATTATATTTACGAGGATGGATTTCTAGTTCCCTTGTGGTATTTGACTTGAAGCCCACAATGTGCAGTGTACTCACAATATATAAAACAATAAAATATGTTTTTGTTGTGCGGCAGTGGAGAGGCTAGTAATGATTTTAAAAGTAGCCAGTACGTGATACACGTGTAAGTATAGTATGTGTGTGCGTGGATGAAGCCGGAAATTAGTACTGTTGTGCAGGAAATTTTGCTGGGAATTTCGTCAACCTCTGCAGGGAAAAATCCCCTAAATAGGGAATTTTCATTTCTCAGAAAGGGAATTTATCGGCGTAGTACGGAACATCATTGGTAAGACAGACTGCCATCGCGTGACCGCAGATTACACTGCTTAAAGATCAGCTCTGGTTACTTTCGGAATCATGTGGTAGCTCGAGTGAACGACACCACAAGAAAGGTGCACGAAGACGCTCATGCCGCGCTACGCTTCGAAAAAAAAATGTGCGAAGCACCTTATGGTTCCGACTTGTCGGCGCAAGTCTAATATGTCATCACGGTGTGTCATGTAGTTATGGTACATCGCAAAACAGGTGTGCACCATGAAAATTGGGCAGATAACACCTTTCGACAGCGGTCCACTCAAGATGAAAAAGGCAACAATCAACAAATAAGGCAACTGCCCAACAAATAGCCGACTACGTTAATGGAGCTGAAACATCCTTTCCTGCATGCCGCATGGGAACTGAAAACTGTGGGGAATGAAAAGAAGCACCACCTTAGGTAAGTAAGCTACATTCCAACGCAGTTTTATAACGACGTTATTTGAGCTGACACGCATTTCCCTATATTAGCCCTGTTCCAACATGGCACCACTGCAAGGGGGGGGGAGGGGGCTTATCAAAAACATTTCTTTCAAAACTCTGCATGTTCCCAACCCCATTTCCAGGTTCTGTGTTAGTGGAGCTGAAAGCAGCCTTTCTATACATGCTTCGCCCCTCCCCAGTTCCTGTCCTTTTCCGCGCGTAGCTAAGCCAATTAACACGGAGAATGTACCAACCCAGGCTTTATCGTTTGTATACATTCACGGAAGCCCCGAAATATACAAATCGGGAACGTTCACAGCCCGATACAGGCGGCGCCAAAACCCATCCGTGAACCCTATACGCTGTTGCACTCCTCTGTAACAATCATGTGTAACAGCGTAACAAGCACTAGTACTGTTACTTTACTGGTACAAGTGCCAGTGACATGTTCCCGTGTTCTGGTTTACTCAAAAGAAGCGTTCGCTATTATCATGCATATCCAAAGTATATCACACATGCAGACGCGTATTGCATAGGCATCATTGCAGATCAATGCAATAAAAACGCGCGTGTGTGTGTGTATGTGTGTGTGCGTGTGTGCGCGCGTGTGTGTGTGTTGTGCGTGTGTGTGTGTGTGTGTGTGTGCGTGTGTGTGTGTGTGCGCGTGCGTGTGTGTGCGTGCGTGTGTGTGTGTGTGTGCGTGTGTGTGTGTGTGCGCGTGTGTGTGCGTGTGTGTGTGCGTGTGTGCGGGTGTGTTTGTGTGTGTGTGTGCGTGTGTGCGTGTGTGTGTGTGTGTGCGTGTGTGCGTGTGTGTGTGTGCGTGTGTGTGTGCGTGCGTGTGTGTGTGCGTGTGTGTGTGTGTGCGTGTGTGTGCGTGCGTGTGTGTGTGCGTGTGTGTGTGTGTGCGTGTGTGTGCGTGCGTGTGTGTGTGCGTGTGTGCGTGTGTGCGTGTGCGTGTGTGCGTGTGTGCGTGTGTGTGTGCGTGTGTGTGTGTGTGCGTGTGCGTGTGTGCGTGTGCGTGTGTGTGTGCGTGTGTGTGTGCGTGTGTGTGTGTGTGTGTGTGTGCGTGCGTGCGTGCGTGCGTACCCGCAACTGGGAGGCTTGATCACCTTGAGTAAGACCTGCCGCACGGGGTCTTGTTAGTAATTAGCGGAACTGCTGCGTGACCGGGCGCATGCAGGTGCAAAGCGCGCAAGAACTGCCTGTGTACCACACGATGGCCAGCACACACACGCTGACGTCACCTTTACGCGCGTACCGGTCACCTCTAATCGGGATCACGAGCCAGCTGTGCGCTTAGAATTAAGAATCAGCTGTGTGCAGCAAGTGTAGCGGCCGCCATTTTATAAACGAAGGCCCCCAGTCACCTGTGTAAGTGTGACCGAGTAACCGAGGTACGTGCGTCCTGTACGAGACAAACAGACGCGTCACGTGCAAATAAGGTCAGCGCAGGCGTGGCGGGTGCCCTTGGCGCTAAGGTGAAAATGCCACTCGCGTGTAGTGCCCGGCATACCGTACACGTGCAGAGGTCACGGTGACCAATACAACACGCCTAGACAAATGAAGTTCAATTAATACATCGTAAACTTGCAAAAAGCTCGACACGGAGTTCTAGTGTCGCACTTCATTCGCCTGCGGTGACTCCCTCAAGGGGTCGCTCAACGACACACTTTAGGCTAAAGCCTGAAATCATCGTGAGAATAACCAGAAAATAACTGCACAAACAAGTATTTTAAATTCCTGCCCCTTTACAAGCACAACGAAACAATCTGAAACAAGTCGGGTTATACTTCGTAGAAATTAATCGCGGTTACTCTTAGCACATCACGTTCACTTTACTCAACCCATGATCAGCCTACTGTAATGTGTGTCATCACGCTTCCTCAATAATCCATTACCAGCTGGCGCATTTTACCACGCTTCCGATGCGGAATTCTGCGCACGCTGGACACATCTGAAAGAGAGCGTTGGTTATGAATATAGTACAATGCTAACCAACACTTAACTCGTCAGCGACCGCACAAGATGGTGCACCATACCACAGAAGCTGCACTGTGAAAATTGTGCTCCTAATGATGCACATTCTCTGCATTGACATTAATAAAGGTACCGTTTACTTCTATGCACGCAATGGCGTAAATCAGAACACAAAGAGCCTATACAAAGAGGCGCCATTTTCGGTGGTGCATTTACTCTTTCTTCACTGCGATTATTACTATGCCACTGTAATTGACCAACCACGTAAATAAACTACAGAATTTCATTAGAAAATTACAGGAATCACCCAATTTCGTTGACTTCCCTGACGGAGTAACGCAAGTCGCTTCGATGAAACAGCGAAGCGTCCTACGATCTTCGTCATCCCTCGTTTTGAAGTCGGGGTTGAATTAGTGTTGCCAACCACTTTTTCGCAATTACCCAAGTCATCGTCAAAATTACCCTACCTAGTCCTGCGCAACTTTTTTTCATTACCCTACAATTCACCATACGCCACAAAATAACTAACAATATTAAACCTCTAAATATATACTTCCTATAACGACGTGCAGACGTGCGGTGGCGCGGAATTCGGTACCAACTTCCGCGATTTCAACATCATTCGTTTTTCTCGGGGACCAACTGGAAGCTCCGCCCACTGGTCCGGGATCGCTCGGACGAATGTTCGTTTTTCGCGTGCCTGGCGGCCTGCGGGCGGCCCGGGATTGCCCGAACAATTTCTTTCGGGCGGCTGGCAGACGACAGAGTGGTGCGTATGCTGTGCGGTCATCTTAAGTTAGACAAGGGAAATTTTCAATGCGCTCTTGCTCTCTCTTTGCTTTTTTGTCCGCTTCTCGCATGTTTCTGGATTTTGCATTGTTAGCGCACCCAGTTCTTGTCATCGGTGTTCTGAGCCACGTCGAGCATGTGCGTTTTCCTGAAGGTCGGGTAAACACGCATTATACTCGCTAGGAGGAACAGCGGTGGAACGACCACGCCAGTCTACGAGGCGCACGCGCTCGAGTAGTTCACTTACAGTAAGTTGCATCACAACAGAAATAGGTATAATTCACTACCTAACTGCTGTTTAGGTTGCAAATGAGTCAGCGTTGTGGCCTGTGTTTCAGCTATGGAGGGAGCAGACGCCATAGCCAGGCATAGCACACGCCACAGAGGATGCAGTCAGAATCAAGCGCGCAGTATAGGCCCGGGGCCGCTCGGACTGGCTCGAGACTTTTAGATCACGTGCATGTAACGTAGCCACCTGTGAGCCGAGGTGTCCGCGGGCCGCCGGCAAGTGATCTGGGACTTGGTAAATCGATGAAGCTCATTGAGTCATAGCTGGAAAACAGCAACTAGGAGTCTCATCAACAAGTATACAGCTCGTAGTGTAAGCGACGTGGTAACAGGTAGTGTTAAACAACAATTCATAAATGCGGCAACTATGTATTACATAGCATCGATGGAAATAAAAGCGGCTTTGTGAAAGTACCACTTGTCTATACCTTAAGGTATACACTAGCGTACATGAGACCAAGGGATTTAGGGCCAGCATAGAGAAAATCAACAGATCAGTGGTGAAGGAGGTAAATCACAACTGCAGGATTGCAGGTGGAGATGTAGGCAGAAGTAAACAAAAAGAGTAAGACAACTAAGGTTAGTCTGCAATAAGTAGTGCAAATACAGTTTTTTTTTTATGTGATAACAACCTTAGCTTCACTGGACGAGATTAGGCCGCAGTAATGCCTGCGAAAATCTTTATCTTGCTTAAACACAGCTGGTGTTATGAAAGGAGCCTTCTTCCATCGATTCATCCATATACGGCCATCAGAAAAACCCATATGGTCCCTGAGGCATTCGCTCATAAAATGACTGGAGGACAATAGTTCTTTTCAGCTTTTAATTCAATTGTATTGATACCTTCGAACGGATTCTCCACCGAGAGTGGTTTAGCGTGGCCTCAGTGATCGGAGTTTGCCGGCTTTCTGCACCTCACGCTCAGCCGCATTCTACTCAGGCATGGCCAAATGACAACTTCAAGTGATGACATCATCATTCAGCACCACAGCGCCAGTTACGTCATTACGATGTCATCACGGCGTCTTGTATTTTTGCAATCTGTGACGTCCCCATGACATCATGAGGTCACGTCATTACATCGTGGTGATTTTTCACATCATTCGTGTTCCCTCCGATGAAAACATTCTGTGTTTTATGAGGCGCTTAAGGTCTCTGCCTTAATAACTGTAACCAACCTTCATCGGAAAATTTACACACCCCTCCAAGGAACGAACCAATGAGATGTGATGGAGGAAGAAAAAAAAACACGCATGACAGAAAACATTGATAGCGCAGGGTAGTAGACAAAATGCATTCTGTCTCTGTCATGTGTCGACGGCAGGTGAATGGAGAGAGTTTCAATTATATTCAATTAGCATTTTCGGATTTCTTTTAGACAGTACCCATTGATAATGTCGCGCGAATCAAATCGTCAAAATTTTTACCTGTTTGACGACGAGAAAAATGTAGAAAAAAACTACGTTATAAAAAAATCGCAATACCATTCTATATTGACCTACGGAGAGCAAAAAATCCCGAAATTACTCAACAAGTAAGGTAATTACCCTGTGGTTAGCAAAAATGGAGGCAAAAATGCTGTAGGCCAGTGTGGTCAGATTTGGGTGCCGCGTTAAACCCCAGGTGGTCAAAATTTCCGAAGCCCTCTACTATGGCGTCTCTCATAATCCTATGGTGGTTTTCGGACGTTAAATTTCACATATCAATCAATCAATCAATCAATCAATCAACGGTTAGCAATAAGAGTCGGCCGTCGATAATCTGACAAGCGGTAAACTGGGCGGGGCATCTAAGGTTCCAGTGTTATCGCTGGGGCTTGCGAAAATTTGCCGAAAAAATGGGACTGTCGTTGTCCTGCATTTATTCTACACTGAATCATCTCAGACAATTCCGAAGCTTCAGGAACACTGCGGCATGGTCTGTGCCGAGTGTTGCTAACAGCTTCTGTAGTGAACACAGAAATGCCGACGCACTGAACCTATCAAAGTGAATTTAGAATTACACGTACAAAAAACAACGTTTCGGCTCCCTCATGGGAGCCTTTTTCACAAGTTGCATATCACTTGTAGGCAAAGCCCACGTGTGGGAGCCGACACGCCGTTTTTTTGTATGTGTGTTTTAAAGTTCACTTTCGTCGATGTAGTGCCTTGGGCTTGTTACCTTCACCATGTATCATCCCGAGTAGGTGGGCTTCCGTCAAACTTCAACGGTTTTTCTGGTGAAACTCGAGTGCATAAAGCGAGAAAAGACTACAGAGACGGAGAGTTTCGACAACCGCGCCGTGTCTGTGACTGTCAGTGGTTTCATTCGAACCTCTCGTAGCCGAGAATGGACGGAGCAACAACCTTGCCTCAGCTATATAAATGTCCAGCAATGACCTACAAGCATCCTAGAAACAATATGCATCACATGCCCCGCCGTGGTGGTCTAGTGGCTAACGTACTCGGCTGCTGACCCGCAGGTCGCAGGTTCGAATCCCGGCTGCGGCGGCTGCATTTCCGATGGAGGCGGGAATGTTGTAGGCCCGTGTGCTCAGATTTGGGTGCACGTTAAAGAACCCCAGGTGGTCGAAATTTCTGGAGCCCTCCACTACGGCGTCTCTCATAATCATATGGCGGTTTTGGGACGTTAAACCCCACAAACCAATCAATATGCATCACATACCTAAGGCCTAAAAACAACCCAGACGCCACCAGATTAGTAATTCAGTTTCACAGTTTCAAGCCTTGCACGCCTTCGTGTAAGCCTCGCTCGCCCATGTTTTCTTCTTTTTACGCCGATTTCGTTGATGAAAAATGGCAGAAAGCGTTGCAAAACGAAACATAAAATCACCGCCTGCTCTCGTGATAGCAATACACATTGCATAGGAAGCGTATAAACCTTCTTTATTTATTTATTTATTTATTTATTTATCTATTTATTTATTTATTTATTTATTATTATTAAGCAAGGTACCTCACCCGATGGCCATTTTTCTAGGGAGGAGAACGAAAATTCGGCAGATACCACGTAACTCACGAATCGAAGTTGTGCGGAAAGCGACTGCGTTGTAACTTTTTTATTTAGCGAAACATTACGAAATGGCTCTAGAGACATGCACAAATGACGCACGCACAGACATATTTTGAGCAGAGGCTCATGTTTTTATATAACCCCTTGTCCACAGTTACATAACCATGCCAACATCAGAAGCATATTAGCGATACGTTAGCAACAATACAAGCGGAAAGCTGATATGTAGCACTTGTGATAACGCGGAGGGTAGTCATGTACACTACTGCATAAACGAGCTCCAGTACATGGCACTTACCTACACTTGACGTTAACCCGGCGTGACGGCGATCAGGAGCAGATATGTAATGATTTGTAAAATTTGCTATCCAGCACTGCAACCACAGTGAACATTTCACTAATATTATGGTCTTTTTGGAAAACAGTTCTATGTCTGGCGTGGCTCTGATCTAGAACATTTCATTCTCAGGCAGATTGCTGAGGTTCGATTCCTGCTGGGACCCTGACATTTATTATTTGCGTTCATTGTGTCAACGGTGCCGGTTCCTGGGTAGATATAAACTGCCAAACAGTTGTGGCGCAATAGCCGCTTACCTGGGGCACATACCAGTTAGTCCGCCCGAGGTATACGGGTTTGTGCTCAAAGGATTTGCGCGCAAACCCGCATACGTACGCCGTCCAAAAGTTTGACGGCGTACGTGGCGGGATGGTGACATTATCCCTGTCATGTCTGCTGTGAGTCCTAATCGCCAAACCATCTTACCCTCCCATGCTAATTTTGGTATAGCTTAACTTAAGGGGTGATAACGAGAGCACGTAGACAGACAGACAGACAGACAGACAGACAGACAGACAGACAGACAGACAGACAGACAGACAGACAGACAGACAGACAGACAGACAGATAGACAGATAGATAGATAGATAGATAGATAGACAGATAGATAGATAGATAGATAGATAGATAGATAGATAGATAGATAGATAGATAGATAGATAGATAGATAGATAGATAGATAGATAGATAGATAGACAGATAGACAGATAGACAGACAGACAGACAGACAGACAGACAGACAGACAGACAGACAGACAGACAGACAGACAGACAGACAGACAGATAGATAGATAGATAGATAGATAGATAGATAGATAGATAGATAGATAGATAGATAGATAGATAGATAGATAGATAGATAGATAGATAGATAGATAGATAGATAGATAGATAGATAGATAGACAGACAGACAGACAGACAGACAGACAGACAGACAGACAGACAGACAGACAGACAGACAGACAGACAGACAGACAGACAGACAGACAGACAGACAGACAGACAGACAGACAGACAGACAGACAGACAGATAGATAGATAGATAGATAGATAGATAGATAGATAGATAGATAGATAGATAGATAGATAGATAGATAGATAGATAGATAGATAGATAGATAGATAGATAGATAGATAGATAGATAGATAGATAGATAGATAGATAGATAGATAGATAGATAGATAGATAGATAGATAGATAGATAGATAGATAGATAGATAGATAGATAGATAGATAGATAGATAGATAGATAGATAGATAGATAGATAGATAGATAGATAGATAGATAGATAGATAGATAGATAGATAGATAGATAGATAGATAGATAGATAGATAGATAGATAGATAGATAGATAGATCTAAAATGCTTCGAATTTACAATACAACATCATTACAGAATAATAAAGAGCATTAAGAGCATCAACCATCAATAATAGGGGTAATTCAACACATAACGTGTCATATCTTATTTGTGGACATAACTAGCCTTCATTTCACTTGCTAACACTCGCCGTATTTATAATCATTAGCTTGCAAGTACATTTTCTATAACGTTACCTGTTCGCCTTAACTGAACTCTTGTGTTAGCCTTCGTTTCACCCTGCCAGATTAGTCGAATCGCGCATATTCCAAAGAAAAGAAAGGCAGGCCAATAATACGCACCCTTAAACGTGGACAGCACGAGACAATCTGGCAAAACAGGGGTGGGCTCATTACGACCAACATCAAGTTGGAAGAGAGTGACGAAAATCAATGTAATGTGATGAAATGACGTGCGAAGAAGACGAGGACGACGATTACCGGGAATCCCAGGTGGTACTCGACGTGGAGCACCGCTTCCTTGTTCGTTTCCATCCTTGTAGGTTTCAGGACGTTCCCTGAGCGCACGAGCCTCGACGTGCGACGAGTGAAGTTACCGGCGTCGCTCCACCCAATTGATTGACGTTCACGTTGGGTCGTCGCTCTGTTCCTTCAGGCCTTTTCGCGTTCCTGTTCAGCTGTCTTCGGCGTCTGGGTGCACCCTTCCGCCGTGTGCGGCCATTGAAGGTGGTGCTGACTTGAGTTCAGCTGAATGATGTCTGTCGCATCTCCCGGCCAGGCAAACTCTGCCTAGTTGGCATCCCTCACTAATGATAATTTGCCCATTGATCTTTTCTTGCGCAGCGGTCTCAGTAGCAATGCGGTGGCTCTGGTCTCAAGAAATGGGACTTCTATTCACGTGAAAAACCCCCAAAGCATCCAGGAGGCGCTACGGAAGGTTACCGATCATTTCCAACTCATCACCGAGGTGCGACAGTTTGGTCGTGGAGGTATTCTGTGCTGTTCCCCAGATCAGGCCTGCGTATCAGATCTGCTAAAATGCACATCGTTTGCCTCACCCAGTGAGCCCGGTGAGGGCTCACCGGGTGAGGCAAACGATGTGCAAACCATGTGCATGGAGGAACAAAAGGGCTCACCCGGTGAGCCCTTTTGTTCCTCCTCACTTGGTCTGTGTGAAAGGTTTGGTTCGTGGGTAGACTTGAGCTTGTCTCCGCCCGAAATTCTATAGATGTTTTCTGCTGCAGGCGCGGTGGCAGTTCTTCGCTGTTCACGTAGTGCTGACAAAAATAAGATCCCGACAAAGTCGGTGATAGTTACTTTTGTTTGAACTGCTAGACCAAGAGAGATCAAAGCGCGGCCACTGATATATCGGGTCGAAGTGCTATCTCCTCGTTCACTGCAGTGCCATAGATACTGGCGTTTTGGGCATAGCATAAAGGGTTGCCGATCAGTAGAACGTTGTCAAATGTGTGCAGGACAACACAACTCTAAAGAATGCACAGCTCAGGAAAGGTCTTGCTGTCTCTGTGGTGGCCCTCACCCATCTGATGATGGCATATGCCCTGCGAGAGCTCAGGAGATTCAAATTATGGAAACAATTGAGCAAAAACGTTGTTCAACACGCAAAGCTCGAATTGCCATCGCAGAGCGCTCTCGTGGGTACGCAGTTGCTTCGATCCGTAATAACCATGTCATGGACTCGTCACTCTCAGACGTGATAGCCTCGACCATTGAGAAAACAATGACGAAGCTATTGGAGGACGTTTTTGTGACGCTGGCGGAGTCATTTACGCAAATGTAAATGCAAAAATCGCTCAAGTCCTCATGAATGTTAATCATCCAAATGCAGCCTCTATGTTTTCTTCAGCTAAAGAGGTGAATGCAGGATCTATAGAAACAGGGCCTTCTAAACCCAGCCACCCGATAACAACGCCTGTTGAAGAGTTATATTCATCAAGAGCTGGTCCGTCAGACTGCGGCCGTAAAATAATCCCCATTGAACATCTGGATTGGAGCTCCGATTCAGGTTCGCAGGACTCACAAATGAAATTCGACACAAAAAAAATGAAACGGCGGGCGTCGCCTCGAAAACATGAATCTCCAGTGAGTCCTAAAGGGAAAAGTAAAAAATATCAGAAAGAAATAGCATCAAAAGAGGATTTTTTGAAAGATAACTTATTGCAGGAGGCAGTGAATGCAGCCGGCATATCCTCAAAATAGGTGGATTAAAAATCATGCATTGGAATTGCCAGTCAATTTTTTCCGCAACTACTGATTTATTTTGCCTTTGTAATGAGCATTCCCCAGATGTTAGTGTTTCAAGAAACTTGGCTTTCTAAAGAAAAAAACCTTTCATCTTAAAAACTACCGAACATTTCGCTTAGACCGCCCCTCTCGAGGAGGTGGTTTAGCAGTGTTCATGTCTTCAAAAATTGCACATCGGGCAAAAGTTACAGGTCAAATGATGAATTTAGAAAGGGAAATTTTAACATTAGATATCTCTCTTCCGTGACACCTTCCCTTTTCGTTAGTAAACGCTTATTTTCTGTCAGGTGTTCAAAATTCTAGTGTTTTAGATACCGTAACATCGTCTTGCAGAAAAAACATATTAATGGTAGGACACTTCAATTCTCATCACACTTCGTGGGGATTCAGAACACATATGAGTAGAAAGCGCTTGTGGGATATTGTTGCTAAAAACAATTTAACATGCATTAACCAGGGAACCCCACGTTTGTATGCAATCAGTCTCATTCTGCGATTGATCTGACTTTGTGTAGTCCTATAGCCTCTGTATTTCTACATGGTCTACTTTAAAGTTGGGTACAAATAGCGATCATTTTCCTATATTGTTCGAGCTTGTGTGTCCCGTGACTTTAATAATCAGGCAGCCCACTGCTCACATAAATTTCAATACATTTGAACAGACACTACGTGTGGCTTTGTCAAAACGAACCAAGGTAAATAAAGAGCGAAATGTTATCAAATTTAGGGATGTTATAAAACAATCTTTAAATAAAGCTAAATTCACAGTTCAGGTCTCTAAACAACGTCCTTTGAATGATTGGTGGAACTCTGATTGTTCACGTCATTACAGGCTAAGAAAAGCGGCGTGGCGAAAACTGCTCTTTAATCAGTGCCCTAGAAACTGGAGCGATTACAAATGCGCGGCTGCAATTTTTAAGCGAACAGTTGCCGCTGCGAAGAATAACTATGATAGCCAACGTTCCGAGTTTGTTTCAAAGCCTGGCCACAAGAAATCACTTTTCAACTTCCTGAAAGCCAAAAAAGTAATCCCACCATCAACAAACCTCGAATAGATAGTTTCGAATCGAAGTGAGTTGCCTACTTTTCTGGAAAATATTGCTCAAAGGCTGGAAAGCCGCTTCACGGTTGCCAGCTTTTACCACTCGCCGTACCCTGTTAACAGTGATTACATTGAAGAGGTTACAGCGCCGGAAATAGCTCAAGTAGTGAAAATATTGCCCAATTCTGCTCCAAGCCCCGATGAAATAACTGCACCGGTAATAAAAATAATCCATAAAGTATCACCTCAAGATTTACTTGCAATAGTTAACAACTCCATTAGACATTTGTGGATTCCACCTGAGTGGAGAATCGCGAAAATAATTCCTTTATTAAAGAAACATGGAGCTGGGTTTACTTTGGATAACATTAGGCCTATTTCACTCACATCTAATCTGGTAAAACTAATCGAAAGACTTCTACACATTAGGATAGACAACTGGTCGGACGAAAATACAATCTTAAGCCCATGCCAAATTGGATTCAGTCGTGGCTGCTCCATTTGGTGCGCCCATGTAGATCTGGAAAGCAGGATACAACTAGGTCGTTCTAAGAAACAGGTTTCCGCTTTAGTCACATTAGATACTGCAAAAGCTTATGACAGTGTGGAACACATTAAAGTAATAAATTCGCTAACGCACATTGGGTTACCAACTTACTTCGTGGCGTGGGCTTACTCCTTTCTAAAAGATAGAGAATTCTATTGCTCTCAATCTGGCATGTCGTCTTCAAAGTATAAACAAACTAGAGGTCTCTCCCAAGGTTCGGTACTTTCACCATTATTATTTAATATTTTATTGTGCACAATTTCAGTACAACATGATGTATAGGTGTATGTATACGCTGACGACATCGCATTTTTTGCTACAGCTACAGATATACATACATTATATCGGATGCTACAGTTTTATATGAACGCTCTGGACACATGGTTAAACAACATTAATCTATCATTTAAACATCAGGAAAAGTGCAGTCATTGTTTTTCCTATAAGTGTTCCAGTGCAGATTTCCGTGCTTTACAGACATGACTTTATCCCGCAGGTGAAATCGATTAAATACTTAGGAGTGACTTATACTGAAAACCTAAATTGGAGTCCGCATATAGAAAATATGGCAGCCTAAGGAGCACAGGCGCTTGGGATGCTTCGTAGACTCAGCAATAAACGTTGTGGTTTACGTCGTGATGTGCTAGTAATGATATATTTGTGTATATTTGCTCAATATTGTAGTTTGGCTGTGTCTTGTTTTCTAAAGCACCCGCTTACAAAATTAGACCACTGGTACTACTAGAACGCGAAGCGTTACGTATATGTCTTGGGCTCCCTATATTTGTCACAATTAATATTTTATATAAGGAAGCGCGCCTGCCTTCTCTTCGTGCTAGGTTGGTTCCAAGTACTAGCAGTCCCTACCTTCCTAAAAATATACGCATTCCCACATAGGAGGTCACAATGTTTTAATTATTGAGCCGACGTCCTTTTTTGCCAACAGTGGTCTAGATTAAAGTGTCCACAAGTCATCGTCATACAGAAGCTCTTGAAAACATTACAAGTTAACTTCGTGAAGTACGGGTACTAAGAACACCTATTCAAACAATGAAAATAGAATTTGACAAAATTTTTCCTAATAATTGCAAAACTCTTCCCAGTAGATATCTAAATGCTATTTTGAAAGACCACCTGGCAAGAGTAGACATAAAGATTGTAATAGCAACTGATGCTTTTGTTCGCGAAGAGAAGGCACGAGCCGGAATTGCATCTTCAGTGTTGGATTGGTCTTTTTGGATTCGTTTACATGATTTCACACCTATTTATCAAGCGGAATTACTGGCAATTCTCTTAGCGTTACAAAAACTACCTCAATCAGTAACAGATGCTATTAATCTTTCAGACTGCTTGTCTGTGTGTAGTTCATTAACTGCGCCTAATATATCCAATACTTCAAAAGTATTTTTCGACCTTGCCCCAAGACATTTACGACTCATTCGCTTGGTGTGGATGCCAGGGTTTAACCCTCAATGAATATGCAGATGCACTTGCAGTGGCCTCATAATTATCCCATAATTTCTATATTGCCGACGCTAGCGTTTATTGTCATGGCATGCTTTAAAACATTTGTCATGTTAGATCAGTTTGAAAAATCTCGCTTGGCAACATCGGATTTTTCCCATCTTAAGTGCCCTTGGAAAAATTGATGGTGCTCCTCTAGAACAGCGGAGATATCAATTATGAGACTAAGATGCCGAGTCCCCCCCCCTCCCCCTGAAATTTTATCTACACAGGTCTGGCCTGGCACAGTCTCCCCTATGCCTCAACTGCAACGAAAGTGAATCCCTTGACCATTTCCTCTTAACAGGCAGGTTATATACAAACCAAAGGAAGAGACTGTTAGAAGAACCTCTCCGTAGGTTGGCTCTAAATTTATACCTTCTGGTGGTCCTTTCCTTTGGAGCAACTGAAAAAGGATTTAGCCACAGGAACGTTTGCGAGGCCGTATGCGATTTTCTAAAGGCGCCAAAACGATTAGATTGTTATGCTGAGCCATAAATCTACTTTATTTCAAACCATATTAGCTTGTTCGTTCTTTGTATTACCTCTGTTTATTTTATTTCTAATCTATCTTTTACCAATTGGTTCTTTGTTTAAACATCGTTATCTAAATAATCCGGTTGGTAAAACAACTCCACCTCACAGATGAGGCACCGTCCGTTTCATGGCCGATCCCCCGTGGTGGGTTGCGCCACGACTCTGAGGAACAACCAACCAACCAACCATTCCAGGCCGTTAGTGGCTGCACACGACAACCACGTATACGGTGTCCGTCATCGAGAAGACGGATCGATTGACTTCCTATCTGTACTTTGCTACCTGTAGGCAGTGTTTATTGCGTTGCGTACGCAGATGCTGCTAGCGAGGAACTATTCGTATATACAAAGGAGTAGTAGGTTTTTGTTACGTTCGTGAGAGAATGAAGTCGATTAGACCAAGAATTACGTGGTAATGCATATCAGGGCGTCCAAAGTTACGTTCAATTTCCTAGTGCAGCCATACCGCAAGGACAGCTACAATTACCGGCTTCCGTCCTTATCTTTTCTTGCATTCATTTTTGTCGTTGTTGCTCGACGCAATGCATGATGAAGACGACTAGCAGTGCAACGTACCAACTGCTACTGAGGTGGTTGCGAGGCGCCGTACACCATTTTATGTCATGGCGCTTCAGGTTACGAAAGAGCCCAGATGCGAACAGGAGATCCGGTTCGACGGCAATGTTACACGTGCTCGAAGCTCACACAGGCGTGCCTTGCCTTTCCCAAGACGAATTTGAAAATAACAATCATAATAAGAAAAAGAATCGCTGAGCCGACCTTCTACTGGCGAGAAGGATTTGAGATATCACAGTAGATATTCTCTGGTATCTACTTCATGTTAAAATGGCTGCGCTGCTATTACCTACTTCACGAATTCAAGTAAAAACAAGTAAGCAAGCATAAAGAAAGTTGGCACTTATTTTACCGGCTTAAAGCTGACGCTGTTCTTTGTTTTCTTTCTCTCTCTCTCTCTCTCTCTCTCTGTGTGTGTGTGTGTGTGTGTGTGTGTGTGTGTGTGTGTGTGTGTGTGTGTGTGTGTGTGTGTGTGTGTGTGTGTGTGTGTGTGTGTGTGTGTGTGTGTGTGCGTGTGTGTGTGTGTGTGTGTGTGTGTGTGTGTGTGTGTGTGTGTGTGTGTTTCCTGCGAGCACAGTTTGATTGTCACACGACGTTGTAAATTGGACATGGCTGAATAATAGTAGTAATAATAGCAATAATGACAGTCAATATACGATCAATCAATCAATTATTTATTTACTATGCCATAGAACAACCATAAGGTATTGGTGCCGGCGCACACAAAATTCATACAAGCAATAAATATAGCCTCCTTTCTGTTCCTAAAAATGTACATAGCCAGTTTAAAACACTCTGGACCTTTCCTTCTAACACTGTTAATGAATTGCATGTAATGAAATCGTCGATGCTTAGAGAAACAGTTGGACAGTCACTGGAGCCAACGTTTTGAAAAGTGGGCATTTCTTCCTCAAGACAATGCCTTCACGAAAACAAGTAATCTAGCCTAAACTATTTCTCTTGTGGCATTCGCTGTTCAACGGTTTCTCATTGCTTCACGCCTATATCTTTCCCTGACCTTCTGTCTTGTTCGGTACCCAAGAACTCAAAGAGGATATGTCAGCTGTCACAAAAGACGTGATTAAGTCACGTATGACGTGCCCTGTTCGTGACTGTTTATAATTTTCGAATGAGTTTGGATATTCTTGCATTACTGCTTGCTCATTATAGGCATGTTTCAATTGTAAAATAAAGCCGCTTTTGCGGATTGACTTTTAACGTTACGTGCATGTTTCTGTATTTAGTACGACACGTGCGAAAAAAAAACTTTTTTTTTCTTGCGTTGATCGAGTTTTGTCTTATTGAGGAAGCGGACACCTTTAGTTCGTCCACTTCACCACACGCGAACATTTAAAATTGGTTAATGAAATTTACCAAATGGCAGCGCTGCCCAAGTGGCTTGAGGACGTACGAGAGAGCACGAACACATTCCGCTTGCATGCGAAGTAAAAAAGGAGTGCCTTTGCGGCAACCCTCCTCCCCGTGGTTCACACCCTTTCCCTCTGCTTGCCGACTTCACCAGTTACGTCACTAAATAAGCGTTTTCTTTGTGAATTATTTCTAGTAGGATATCCGACAGCCACCAGAGGTAGAAGAGGCGCTGCCTCAGCGCATTACCTTGTGAGAACGTGTCCCCCAGAACGAGTACTATTATACGTCTATTTTGGATGCCCTAAAACTAGCTTTTCACATGCTTCCACGTGTTAAAGGCGTTGCCATAATGTGGCAGTATTTTAGGTTTCTTGTATCAGTCGACTTACCGCGCTTAATTCCGAGAAAAGTAAAACGAGTTGAGCAGCACAACCCATGGGTAACACGCAATATATATTGTTCATTCAAAGTGTCGACTGCGACGTGAACACGAAAAGATTGCTTGGATAGCTGTATAACGACTTCAGGGCTTAGCACGGAAACACAAAAACAGTTGAAAAATGCACGATTTCATTTCTTTGCATATACGCTGGCTGATTACATCGTTCACACTTCTAAACAACTTGGAGGTATTTCTCTTCTTCGAAATCAAAGACATATTTAGTTTAATAGTCATTGGAGCAGTTTGTAGTGGACCAGTGGCCTGCCGCGGTGGTCTAGTGGCTAAGGTAATCGGCTTCTGAACCGCAGGTCGTGGGATCGAATCCCGGCTGCGGCGGCTGTATTTTCGGTGGAGGCGAAAATGCTGTAGGCCCGTGTGCTCAGATTTGGGTGCACGTTAAAGAACCCCAGGTGGTCTAAATTTCCGTAGTCCTTCACTACAGCGTTTCTCGTATTCATATGGTGTTTCTGGTTCGTTAAACCCATTATATCATCTATCAGTAGTGGGTAAGTAAGAATGACTGAGCCACTTAACAACTACTTTGTCACTCTCTTTCCCTCCAACAGTGAATGTCTTGTTGGAGATGCCGAAGTAAACGAAGAACGTACAAGTGATATGATTATTTCCAAAGAAGCAATTGTCGCACTTCTGCTGCATCTAGATGTAAGAAATATTCTAGTCTCGATGAAATGCCCAATCTGTTTCTAGAGCTTTGCTGTGAATTCGTCACTATTTTTTGAAAAACTTACAGCCTATATTAAAACCGTAACCTTACCGGATCAGTGGTTGATATATCACGTAGTTCAGATCTTCAAAGTGGGATACAAGCTAAAGGTAAATAATTACCACCCTATCTCGAAAACGGGCACTGCATGTAAGCTTCTTGAACATGTCATTAGCAAATGCTTGGTCCCAAACGCAGTAGACAGTCTATGTTATCCCAAAGAACATGGTTTTCGCAAACGCTTATCAACAGTTACACAACTCTTCATGACCATAAAGTATTTCGCGAATGCTATAAACCAGAAAGAAGTTGATGTTATAGCCTTAGACTTCACTAAGGCGTTTTATAAACTCTATCACGTGAACCTTATACAAAAAATGAAAGCACATTCAGTGTATGCCCTATCGATGTATAGAGACGTACTTGTGTAACAGGCGCCAGTTTGTGAAAACAGCCAACGCATACTGATTGATTTGTGGGGTTTAACGTCCCAAAACCACATATTGATTATGAGAGACGCCGCCGACGAATACTCACCTTGCCTGTCTGTCGCTCCCGGGGTGCCCCAAGGCTCTGCTATAGGACACCTGTTATTTTTGTTTTATGTCAATGATATTGCCGCTAATGTGCATCCACGGAATGAAGTTCGCCTCTTCAACGACGACTGTTTCTTATTGTGTTGTGCAAGGAGCGCCCATGAACAACTTTTATTAATAAATAGTTGAACGAATTTTACAATTCGTGTGTAACGTATGACATGGATGTTAACCTCTATAAATCAGTCTTCATGAATGTCACAACAAATCAATCACCATCGCAATTTACTTACAAAATCGGTAGAGTACAGGAATTTGGCGAGCAATCAACATGAAGTAGTTACGTCTTACTATCACGCATAACTTAAGTAGGCGTGAGCATGTTGCTAACATTCGTCGATCAGTCCAGCGAAAGCTGCAATTGTTACGATGTAAATTGAAAAAGGTCTCTCCTGATGTAAAGCTCTATGCTTACCCTATGGTTGTTCGACACACCATGGAGTACGCGGGCATATGTGGGACCCGTATCGACTAACTCTAATAAATCAAGATCTATCTCACCGCCTTGCTACAAGTTTTCTTTTCTCCGAGTACAAAAGGACTCAATCCGTGACGCATTAATTAATAGGGCAAACCTTCCAAGTTTAGCCTCGCGCAGAAAAATAGCCAGGCTCAAAGTTTTTTTTTTTTTATCAACTGTACCATGATATGCCAAACATTGATCCGGGACTCTACTAGCGGCCTCCAGGCAGAAGGGTATCCCCGTGATTCTCCCACCCATAAGTTGTTCGATCCTACGTGTCGCGAGTTAACGTCTTAAAGCATTCTCTCGTCAAAACACTTCTCCGGCACCGACCACTTCATACCATTCCTACACTATCGCTGTCATCTACTAATATCCGCAGTCTGGTGCCGAAACGGGATTTAGTCTGCTCATTTCTAGATGACAGCGACTGCGACATACTTGCCCTTACTGAAACGTGGCTAAACCCAGATATCTCCGATATCGAAATTTTTCCCGATCGCAACAACTTCCACATATATCGAAATGACCGTAAAAATAAGCGTGGCGGAGGTGTACTTCTTGCAGTAAGAAAGACTGTGCAATCATATGCTATCAATGTTCACTCTGATTTAGAAATGATCTGGGTTGCCTGTGTTACAAAGTTCACCACACTACTTATCGGCAATTGCTACCGGCCCCCTGATTGTTCCCATTCATTTGTAGACGACTTGCGCAGTAGCATAACCCAGGCCACTAATTTATGTCGCACCGACGCCATCTACATTTTCGGCGACTTTAACTTTCCCGAAATAGATTGGATCCAATTGTCTTCCTCTTGCCGCAATTCCACGGAATTTATAAACCTTGCGTTAGATTTTAACCTATCTCAAATAGTAAACCAACCTACGCGCGGCTCTAACATCCTTGACCTAATTCTTACGACAGTTCCTGAAACAGTAGGTACCGTTCTTAACATAGATGGTTTTAGCGACCACAGCCTCCTCCAAGTAACTCTTAACATTCCGCTACCTTTCTCCGGCACCGACCACAAAAATATTCGCGACTATAGTAAGGCCAATTACAGCCAATTTAATGCTGAACTCGAAATTTTTTACAACGACACATTCCTACCCCTTTTCGACCGTCGTTCAGTAAATGATAACTGGGTGCTGTACCGAGATAAACTATGTACACTAACTAATCAGTATGTCCCCCTCGTAAAAGTGAAAAACGATAAAACAAACCCATGGTTTACGAAATCTCTCAGGCGACTCAGAAATAAAAAGAAACGTTTATACCGCACAGCTAAACGCCATGACACGCCCTCCGCGTGGCAGACATACAAGAATTTTATGAAAAGCTACTGCGCGTCAGTACAATCTGCTAAACTTAAATATTATTCTGTCGATCTACCTTCCCTCTTGAAATCAAATTCCAAGAAGTTCTGGTCACTTGTTTCTCCTCAACAACATGGCCAACAAATATCTTTGCTAGATGACGACCATGTCCCTCTTTCAGATAGTCATTGCTCATCAGCATTTAACGCATTTTTTTCATCCGTTTTCACCCTGGAAGACCATTCCGACGTACCATACGTTCCCGAACTTGACATTGCATACATGGAACCTATAGAAATAACTGCCGAGGGTATTGCTCTACTAGTTAATAACCTCAAGCTTTCCACTTCAGCCGGCATCGATGACATTAATTCTAAAATTCTCAAAAACACCGCCTCCGTTTCTGTTAACATTTTGTATCACCTTTTCAGGCAATCTTTAGCGACAGGTCAACTCCCTTCTGACTGGAAAATTGGTAAAATAGTGCCTGTGTTTAAAACCGGTAATAAGCATTTACCCGAAAGTTACCGTCCAATTTCTCTTACATGTATATGCTGCAAACTTCTTGAACACATAATCGCTTCCCATGTTTTCCGACACTTAGAATCAAATAATTTCTTCTTTCTGAACCAACACGGATTCAGAAAGGGTTTTTCTTGCGAAACACAGCTGCTAGAACTAACAACCGAGCTGCATTCCAATATGAACAGTAACCTTCAGACTGATTGTATCTTCCTCGATTTTTCTAAAGCCTTCGATCGCGTAGCCCATTGCCGTCTGATTTCTAAATTATCTGCCCTCCGATTAGACTCTCTTACCCTATCTTGGATTCGCAACTTTCTTTCACTTCGTCAGCAGTTTACTATAATTAACAATTCCCCTTCCCCTCTTTCCCACGTAACTTCTGGCGTTCCACAAGGGTGCGTCCTCGGCCCCCTACTGTTTTTAATCTATATAAATGATCTGCCAAATAACATATCTTCCAGCATGCGTATTTTCGCAGATGATTGCATAATTTACCGTCCTATATCATCCCCCGACGACCACTTAACTCTACAAAGCGACCTTCACCGCATTAATGACTGGTGTAACAAATGGTTAATGTCCCTGAACACGGAAAAATGTCAAAAAAATCTCCTTTACGCGCAAACAAAACGTTTACACTTTCCACTACACTATCAATAATTCTGCACTATCACAGACATCATCCTATAAGTATCTTGGTGTCCATTTCACACCCAATCTCTCCTGGTCTCACCACATCACCACCATTAGCGCGAAAGCCTCCAAGTCCTTAGGATATCTACGCCGTAATTTACATAGCTGTCCCGCTCACGTCCGTCAACTAGCCTATCAAACCTTTGTCCGTCCCCAGCTTGAATTTGCCGCTCCTATCTGGTCCCCTTATCACAACTACTTAATTAACATGCTTGAGGCTATTCAGAATAGGGCGGCCCGTTTCATTTCACGCAATCATGACTATCACAGCAGCATAACGCAAATTAAAAACAATCTTTCTCTTCAACCCCTGAGCACTCGTCGCGACATTTCCCTTCTTTGCCTCTCTCACAAATACGTGTACACCAACAGACCCCTCCCACTCCACCTCGATGTTCCTTCCATTACTTCACGTAGGTTGCATAATCACTTCAGTTTCAAGCGATTATACGGGGCAACTGATTCATTCAACTCATCTGCTCTTCCTCGCGCCATACGTTTGTGGAATGGTCTTCAAGATAACATCGCATCTGTATCAGACAATAATTCTTTCCGTCAGTTGCTGCTTACTCTCTTCTCACAATAGACTTGCCACTGTTCTGCACGTGTCGGATTTCGTGCCCGATTATGTTTGTTGCACACTGGAAATGTTTTCTGTATATGGGCATATGTTCTGCGTTTTTTGGTGCTTTTTCTATTGTATGTTCTGCAACTTATAACCAAATAACGGCACGTCCTTGAGGTAAAGCCAGCTCGCTATCTTTGGTTGATGTCGCCTTCATATGCTATAATGACTGTATTCAGTTCCCACTGTCGTGTGTGCACTATGAAATCGCCTTTTCTTTTTTCTTGTTATCGCCTGTTGACTTCAACTTATATTACGATCCGCGTCATACTTTCATTGTGCTGATACGCTTTGTGAATTATTTGTGATACGCTTTGTGAATTATTTTGTGTGATCTGTAAAACTTCACCAATTACCCCCCTTACTCAATGCCCTGTAAAGGGCCTGTAAGGATTTTTCAATAAATAAATAAATAAATAAATAAACACTTGAAGACTGGAATAAATTAGGCCCGAAAATGTGTGATGGTGTGGATTCGCTAGCGAATTGCGAAGAAAAGCTTGAGTCACTCCATGTATATTTCAAAATTCTGCTTGTTATGTGTAACTACACTTCTGTTACGGCTTTTTATATGTTTCAAGCGCTGCGTATACTTCTGTTTTTTTTTTATAGCGAAAGCTGTTCCAGCAAAAGTTGTGCGCGAAAGTTACAGCGAAAGTTGTGCACTGCCGCCGCCGCCGGTGTTCGTAACCACTATCGCACGAAATAAAAAAAAAACTCAAGTGAAAAACGCCAAGGACATACTAGGATTCAAACCCAGGTTAACTGCGTGACAGCCCAACACCGAATCAGAAAGCTTGTCTTAGGTACAAATCTCCTTGAGCCGCAATTCGTGCGCCCCGATGTATGTAGTAGTAGTAAGTAGCCACCTCTCGTTTAGTCCTTGGAATGTCCGCTAGATGACGGTACTTGTGTATGATGAAAAAGAAAAGATCTACAATAATTCTCGGGGTAGTTCTCTGCTGTTCGAGGCCAGAACGGGAGTATCGTGGACCAAGATGTACCAAGCCAAATACAAGGGCACAGACATGGTGTGTAGTGCGTGTGGAGAGGAGGAGGAAACGGCTGAACATTTGATGATCTTCTGTAAAGAGCTCCACTCTATAGTCCAAGATAATGGCGCGGAATTTTTCAAAACATAACGGTTTAGCGACAGAGATGGCAAAGTAGGCTTTAAATGGGTAGAAATAACCAGAAGAAGGCTAACTGATTGGTGGCTACAATCAAGGCACGAGTGAAGTTCAATCCTTAAACACATAGTGATACTACTTGACTTCATGGCTAGGTGGCGTTGTGCGCCACCATCCGATCTAAAGGGCACAGCCGGATACATCCATCCATTCATCTGAATATATGATGAAATGATGCAAGATGGCGGTACTTGGAGTGTTCACTTGATGGACAGACGCACAGATGGACAGACATACAGACGCACAGACCGTCGCACGGATAGACGCATGGATGGACGCACGGATGGACGCACGGACGAGTGGAAGCATGGATGGACTGAAGAACTTTTCGCCCCACTCATCATCATTTACTCCGTGGATATTCTGTGATTTTTTAGGCTGAGCTAGAGGAAAGAAGGTCCTCAAAGCTTTGAGGTGCTTCTTATAGTGCAGGTCTGAAGAAAATATAATTAAAATAAGGTTGAATAAGACTTGTTTTTGGGCAAGTTTGTTAACTTCAATGGAGTACATAACAGCGCAAACTTCGAAAACTCAATTTAGAGAAAAAAAGTCAGAGCTTTGCTGCAAAGGCGAAGCAATAAACGTGACAGCAACAAATTGGAAGGTCACGCGCAGAATGGAAAGCAGCTCGAAACGTGCCCCTCGTTTCTCACGCACGAATAACGCACGAAACGTACTTGCAGGTACATATTCACGCGAAGAAGCGTCTCAGTTGGGACTTTGATGTGTCTGAAAAGTGCGCGCTTTTCGCAAACAGAGACTGCATTGATTGCAGTGATGTTTGTGCACACCGTAACTACAACACAGTCGTTCCAGGTAAAGCCCGAAGCCAGCCAACACGTAGGATCCTCCCCTCCTCCCCACCGCGAGATAAAGGTGCGCGAGGGAGTGTCGCTCCCCTCCTCTAAGCGAGGCAAAGTACGCATGGGAGATTAGAGCACGCGCCGCTGTGCGATGTGGTGACGCCGCTCATTGCGCCATCTAAACTTTAACCGTTTATTCGAAAGAAGAGGCCACCAGATTACAACTCTCTCTGCGCATGCGGGCATCAGAATCTGTGAACACTTGTCACACTCGCGTGTCCAAAAGCTGCAGGTGATTTTGGTAAAGTGAAACAGACGTATCACCAATTTCGCTCCGATCTGTGTTTTCTAAGTTTGCGCTACTATGTACCCCATTAGAGTTGAATAGTTGTCCCATTCACAGAAGACAAATGTTGAAATGAGCGGGCTCCTCGCTACCGCTTTGGTTTGTACAAATGCGTCAAAACTGCACCGGTGAACGAAATCGGAAGCCATCCAGGGCCCTAAATTGTTCAACTTTCTGACATGAAATTGTTTTATGCCGGGATCTACCAGGACTTCAGGGACGCATGTTCAAAACGAAAATGTCATTGAAAAATGTACACGAGCAAGTGTCAAAGACAAAGAATTAAACCATATACCGCTTAAGAAAACCACTTGTAGGTGCGAAGCAGCGAGCGCTAACGCTTACACTGGCGGCGGCATTGCGCAGGGGAGAAACCTGGGAAGGCGCAAACACGCAGTGATGGCCCGGTGTTTCCTACTGCAACATGCCAATCACTGCTAACCAGCATTGAGAGACAGAAGACTGCGACTGGACGCACAGACCCGCTGTTCACTTGTAGTTCATGTGCACGTTACAAATTTTTGTTGTTCAACAACGGGCAGGAGAAATCTCGCACCGGCACTACGTTGGAGGTGAAGATTGGAGGTGAACGTTGGAGGTGAACGGGTTGCAGCGCGATCAGTAGGTTTTTAGATGCGAAGCAGCTCTGTGACTACCCTATGTAACGCTGTCCCGTACGTCTGCACCAACCCACTCACAGAGCGTGTTGGAGCGGTGCCAAGTAGGTCAAGTCACAACTGCACCAACCCCCTCACGTGCAGCAGCTGCTCGCCCCTCAGCCCGCTCGCTACACACTTCTCTCTCGCTTCACCCTCCCCACCACCCGCAACGCTTGACCGCGCGGAGACACAACCGAGATTTAGTTGCACGTCTGCAGCAGCCGTACGGACGGGGCCTGCCAGCCATTCGCAATGGGAGGCTGCGTCCGTACGGCTTCTTCGGACCTGCCACTGAATCCGTTCACTCTTTCGACTCGTTTATTTGCGATGAAACTTACATGAAATCTAACTCAACTTCCATGTCTTTGCGTTTCAAACACGTTCACTCGAGTAAACGTCACACCGAATTTCGCTTCAAACCATTTTTTCAGGCCCCGCGTCGACGCCCACTTCAACCGGGTCAACGCCGTGCGCACCGCTGCTGCTTCGCATTCCATCAGGGTTCCCTTCGGGGAGATGGGCCATAATTTTTCAATGAAGAAACTCTGCCGTGGTAGCTCAGTTGGTAGAGCATCGGATGTGTTATTCGAAGGTCGCAGGTTTGGTCCCTGCCAACGGAAAGTTATCTTTTCTTTCACTTTTCTTTCTTCACAAATACATTACAAATACGTCTAATATTATCCCTATACTTTCAATGCCAGATTTGACTGTTAGATCACATTAACATCCTACCTAATAAAACAAACGAGCCTTTAAACATACACTTCTTTCTTTTATCTAACTTCTGTCTCTTACATTTAATGAAAAGAGATCTTCTAGCTTCCGAGAGATGGAGTAGGTCAACGGCTGGTGCTTCCTCATTCAGTCGTATTCTTTTGGTGGGACGTACCACCGTGTCGAGGACCTTCTTCACCGCATCGTCTACGTCATCAACATTAAGAACATCTCGGAATGAGCCCCACTTCGTTATTTGGGCCATGCAAATCCTCCTAGGCTTGCGAGTGTGATCTACCGCTACTTGGACGATGTGGTATTCACTTCCCGGGGTTTCTGGGAGACAGCTGCAGTCTTCCCAGCACGCATTTATAGTGAACGTAGAATGTGGGTTTGCGTCCCTGGCGGCACTATTCCCTACCCTTGTTGCCTGTAGGGAAAATTTCCAGAGTCAGTCTGTGCTGTGGAGCCGTGTCGTGTACTCGGGTGCCTTTCTTTGTGGCGGTATGGTAGCCCCATGCCGTGTGATGGGCGTTGATGTCTTCCTATATAAGAATTTAGTGCACATCGGCACGTTTCTTCAGTTCTCGTACCCCGAAGTCGAATTCTGTCAGTTGGTCTTGGGGAGGGGGGATCTACACACTCGCAATGATGAGTCCTTTTGCGATTTCCTTTCCGGTACGACTTCTATCAAGGTGTGCTCAATAAGTGTGTCGGCCGGTTCTGTTTTTGCTGCACAATGAGATTACTTCTTGGGAGTACAGCTGTGCGCGTTGATTGGACGAATGCGTTGTACCCTGGAAGCCGCACATTCTGTGTATTTGTTTCTTGCAATGCTATGAGGTCGCGTGGGCGCTGCTTAAGAAATTCTTGCAAGATAGCGAACGTGGATGGTGTCACGAAACGAGCGCTCAAAAAAAAAGGGCGCGCCGCCAAATTCTCGCGACGAAACGCCGGAGTGGCGCCGCGAGGTCAACGATAAAAAAAAAGAAAACAAACATCTAAAGACTCCCCGGGCGCGCGACTCTCTCCCCTCGGAAGCGTAGGTTCGCCGACGAACCTCCTCACCCCACATCGGCGGCCGAGCAAGCTCTCGAAATGTCTAGATGGAAAGGGGCGTGGTGATGTCGGGTTGAGTCATCCGTCGCTGACGGCCCTCGTACCGTCTCGCACTTTCCCCCGGCCTTCGCTGCGCGTCGCGCCGATGAAATGATGAGAATTTTCTGGAATGGCCCGCGGAAGGTATTAAACCGAGCAGCGGGGATGGGAGATCAAAAGAAGACGGAAGTTATCGCCAGAGCGCGTAGGGTATACCGCCGTGTAGTCGGCGAAGGTTTTGTCCGTAGAGACAAAGCAGGAGAAAAAGATGATTTCACCTGAGGGGTGACGACTCGAGCTACAGGCAAGAGTGTGTGTTTACCGCTATCGAGCGAAGACGCGTGGCAACAGCTGCGTGTGTGAAGCCGACGTTTTTGCGGCGAAGAAGTTTGAAGCTTGGAGAGTGGACTATTGAAGACGTGGCGTTTCCTGGAAGAGAAACTTCGGTGAGGTTTCCTGGAAGAGATACTTCGAGGCAGCGGAACGACAGAGGTTTCCTGGAAGAGAAACTTCGGGGGCAGCGGAACGACAACAACGTTCGACTTTGAGTGAGTGATTCTCGGAAGAGTATCATCCGGACTTTTGTTCCAAGAACTTTGGACTGAATAGGTTTTCTATCTCTTTAGTCTTTAAGTGTCTTGGTTGTTCAATGCATACGACTGCATTGTAGTGCGTATTGTGTCTGTGTTCGTTGTCTCGAGTGTGGCTGATTGTACTGTGTAGTACGTTGTTTGGTTGGTGACATATTGTATGCAACTATTGTGGAGTGTGCATACGTGTGTATTGTTTTTTTTTTATCTGCCATTACTGAGAATATAATTTTGTTTTGGTTATCAACTCTCGGCTCTGACTTGTTCTTTGGGCCACAGCCGGCGTCCGCTGGCGCGCCAAAAAGGACCACTTCTAAATTGTCCACGCTTTCGTGGTGCGGGTCAGGGGGGCCGATACTTCGGCCCTTGGAATTAGCCCGGCGATCGCCTCCCTAATTAACGGGACCCGTGACAGATGGTAGGAACGACAGTTGCACTGCCAGATGCGGAGAGTTGAGGGCGTGTTGTAATGTGGCTAGGGACCGCCATCTTGGTTCAGTTCCCCGCTGGCACTCCCGAGCATGCGTGAAACTGAGCGAGAAGTACTTCGGCCTTTTGCTCATGCCTGCTTCCTGTCAGGATGAACGTCAATCGGCGAACTGTTGGGGTGCTCTTCAGTGACGTAGGTTATGACGTGTTCTACGAAGCTGCACTGCAAATCCATTCATTTTGGCGTCCAACGTGATAAAGTTCTTGTTCGTGCTTGCGGCAAAATTTGCTATTGTTGTCCGTACAATGTTCTCAGTCGTTGTGTGGATGCTTTTCATGAGAGTTTCTTGTAAGATCTCGTTGCTTTTGAGAAAACCGAAACGTTCCTTGCACCCAGATGGCACCACCACGAACCAGTTCAGGCATAGTACTTGGGTGAATCGAATGAACGTGATATTATGAATTGAACTGCAGCGGTTTAACATTACGATGTCTGTTTAAATGTTATTTTAGATAAGATAACATAAAAAAGAACTCAATTGCGTGGTCTGGCCACCATATATGCACGGTTCCTTCTGCTACTAGGCCCCAACCGATCAGCAATTGCAGCCGGTCAAGGTCATCGGTGCCAGGTATCGCTTAGCCATTATCGCTGTGATGTGGTGTAGGGGATCTACCACGCCGCTCAAGTGGGAAAGCATTGCTTCGGTCTTCAGAAACACCACAACGGCATTGCAACACCAGTCACTGTCGAGCGTTTGCCATTTGTATGTTAAAACGGAAGCTTTAAATTGGAGATTTAGTTGATGTTGAAGAAAAACTAAACAGCACAAAATAGAATTACTATTTCAAGATTTCAGTCACATTTTCTTTGCTCTGGTGCATGCCGTAAATATGCTTTGCTTTCGAAGAAATAAAATAGTTCGCATTTGAACGCTCTCTGTGTGAGTATTTTTGTGTGTTCCGTCTTTTATTTCGCTGTTCGGTCAAGTATCTCGTTTGGTTAGTGCCATATGTGGACTGCTGGAGTTTGCTAGCTGCGGAAACTGATAGTGTCGTTTTCCGGACATTGCGAGTCTGCTATCAGCTTATCTGTTTGAATTATATTGCCCCCCGCGATCGTGTCGGCTCTACGTTACCGATGTTCGAGTGACAAGTTCACGTGCGCGCGTCTCTTTAAACTGACGCATAGGCGTACGCAAATGAGCGCGAGTTTCTTTTTTTCATTTTTTTTCTGAACTTGCCCGTTTGACGGCCGCTCCATCACGACTTCGCGTTTTAAGTGGCGCCGCCGTAATTTACGTGCACTTCCCTGAAGAGCCCCTCCGATCGTTTGAAACAAACATGCGTGACCGTCGCGATAGCAGGGCATTAACTCCATACGTAATGCACGTGCGCCCGATCTTTGCATACACTCGGCCTACGTCTCCGCGTTAGCCCGTGCAATGCCGCAACCAAACCAGTCCGCGCCACTTCAGTTGCATGCCAACAAGGTAGCCGCGAGAATCTGCTCTGCTATTTCCACACAGGCCGTGCGCAATGGCGGAGCTGCGTTCTGGTGGGTGAAACAGCGGGCTCGGCTTCAAGCACAATTCTGCCTTATCGTGAATTGCTCCTTATTATTATTTAGAAATAAAAAAACGCAGGAACGTAAACTACCTTAGGGCCGGCTAAACGAAAAAAAAATCTAGAAAGATTAGAAGAGTAATAAAAGAAAGAAATCAGCAGGAGCACTATGTACATATGCGATCAATGGCGTAGAAAGGATCGGCAGGGTCCTGTACATACAGAGTGATCACATGGAAGAAAAAAAAACTTGGGAGGGCGAGCCATGCAGTGTGCGCCGGTGCTTTACACAGCGGAATAGCTGCTGATGAGCGTTGAGAGACAAAAGATAAAGAAGAAGGGCTCAAGCAAAGTACGTTTCCACAGTGTATATAGGGATATTTCATCGATGAGGCACCAGTGGGTGCCATGCCTGAGACCGAGCGTATATAGGGAAGTGTGTTTCAGCTCGCTAAGGTCGTCAAAAAGGTGTGTTGGAATGCAACTTCCTCTAAAGTACTTCTTATTTTCCCTGCATGTATAGTTTCAGTTCCCATGACGGAGAGGGTGTGTCAGTCCGAATAATGTAGGATTTTTCGTTGGGCTCAATGTCGCCTTCTTCATAATTAGTCAAGCGGAAGCGAGCAAACCGCTGTCACTTTGCAGACATTTTTCAAGAGGCGCTGCTTCTATTGTGTGTTGTGTCTGACTTTGCACTATATTGCTTTGTATATTGTATTTCGCATTGCGCCTTTAATTTCATTGTATTCCTATTCTTTCATTTTGTATTTCAACAGTTTTTGCACGTTGCTTCATGTTTTACTTTGTATATCGTTATCAGTACCACCTGATCAACTTCTGCCACTTGTTCTAAATTCACTTTAGTTGTAGTTTCTAACTGAGTGTCCCGTTCTCAGTATCTATACACTGGAACCCTCATCTGTGTGCGTTCTATAATTGATGCTTTTTGAGAAGACGTCCGGTACAACAGAACGATTGCTGTTTACAACACCGGCGCGCGAGCTAGAACACGAACACGCAGCGAGAGAGCTGGAGGATTGCGATCCCGATTATCTGTATGCGTAGGTGAAGATGATCAACTACACCGCACTCGCTACCGCATTTTCCTGAGGACCCTCAAGAACAGATGCTCCGGGAAAAGAAAGCATTCGACGTGCCACACGAATTCTTATACCTCCTTGTGAATCAGACCTCCCTGGTGGTTTAACCCGCCGAGAGGAGGTTATGTTGTGGAGGCTTTGTGTTGGGGTTGTCCGGTAGGGCGCACGGCGCAGGTAACTGCGCCGTGCGCCCTACCGGACAGCAGAAATTAGGTGTTTTTCCTCTTTTAACGACTACCACCACCCTTACCCCATCCGTGACCACTCTTTCGGTGCAAGAGTGCCGAGGCCCGTATGGAACATTATGCCCATTTGGAGACGCCCCAATCCAAGATGTAACTACCTCACGCTTACTGTGGACCTGCACTGATCTACAATTAAGTCGTTGCCGCCACCTCCATGCAACAGGTCTCAGGCCTGGCCGACCACCAGTCTTTGACCGCTGGCTATGTGGACCACACCACCATTCTCTACTGGACTTCATACATGAAGTAACTTGTATGTGTACCTTTGAATAAAACAAAAAAAACTACACAGTCAGCGCTCACGCTATTGCCACGCTTCACTAAATTGGTCCTGAAGACGTCCGTTTAGTAAGGGTTTAGTAAGGAAGCGCCGGCTTCAGGCGAGACACATGGGCGATCTCGGTCCCGCGACGACCGCGGTGTTATGATCGGCTTCCCAGACTTGGCGCCGCTTGAACACGTGAGGCTTTGCGGCTGAGCCTACAGTGCTCCCTACCTGGCCAGCGCTCCCAGAGATGCGACAAGAACGGCGACAACACGAAAGTCGGTCTTCGAATTCTCCAGCGCAGTCGTCTTCCTTCGTAGAACCCTTTGAACATGCCCGACCGACTGACCGCCTAAGAAGGGCCGTATGCAGTCAATACTGCTTAGAAAGGGTGGTCGTCTATGTGCGGTTACGTTCGTCAAAGGTCGGCGGGCAATTAGCCAAGCGTATGGGATCCATGTTCGGGTGCATTTCCCACGTTCTTAGTGGTGCCTTCATACCGCCGTTTTCCACAAAACTTGGCCTGCCCAACGCCGCACACTCATCAGTGTGACTACAGCGCTGAATGGCACGTAGGACCCAACGTCTTCGCGCTGTGCAGTGCCGTGCGCATTGCGTATTGTGCAATGTTTTCTCCCTCACCATGGGCCTAACTGTGCGTGCCTCTTTTCTCTTTCCTGGGTTGGAAAAGGAGGCATGCCTCCTTTCCAACCACTGCAGTGTTTCATAATGAAAGGTGAAACACTGCCATCGGGTCATGATGAAAGGTGAAACACTGCAGTGTTTCACCTTTTCATTTTGGGGGTTGAGATGAAAACGGCATCCTCATTAGACTGTCTTGGCCTCCATTGTTTTTTTCTGCAGGGAATTATGGGAAGTTCAGGGCACCAACCGCAAGCGTTGAGACGCTCCCGACAAGCTCCCATCAAGCTTCCATTGAGGGCTTCCGTAATGTTACCATCCATCATGTAATAACGCCACCAGTATATAATGTAAACAAAAGTTACTGTAAACAAAAGCTCCGGGCTCCTCTCCTCGACAGCTCTCCGAGACTTTGGCTGGCTCCGGTTTTGTGGGTGGACTCCCGATTACATCAGCTGTCAGAAGCCGAGCAAGAGCCACCCGATAATTCACGGCCAATGTTGATTCAAGTACAGTGTAACGACTGAGGTATCCTGTGAACAAATATTTCACAGAGCTTGGGTATTCGACCAGGTGTCCGGGGGAGTACTTTTTCGCCTGGGTAGAATGACACAACTGCACGTGTCGCATCACAACGAACTTTCCGCTTGGCCTGAGAAGTGGAAGTGTTGGCGTGGGCGACTGCACGGCAGCGGCCAACACGAGCAGCGAACTTTTCCGGAGGGAACGCAGATGGGACAGAGGGCATGGAGAAGAAGCTGGTGTCCAGAACAAAAGATCCAGAACACAAGTCCAGAACACAAGAAAAAAAATTGGTGTAAATTGTAATGCGTTGAATGGCAGTGATGTAGGCAAACGTGGCGAAAGGTAGTATTGTGCCTCAGTTGTTGTGAACAGGCTGAACATTCATAGAGATTATGTCTGGCTAAGTTCTATGAAAACGCTCGCTGAGACCACTCGTCTGCTGATGATATACTGAGGTCGTCTCATGGACGGTGTCAGGGGCCTGTACAGCTTCAGCGAGGACATCAGAAAGAAATGTCTTGCCATGGTTACTCAGTAGAACACGTGGGGTCATTTGCACAAGATAATGGCTCGCAGGACGAATTCAGCCACGTCGGAGGCAGCGCCAGACGGAAGAGCTGCCGTCGCAGCTTAGCGAGTAAGATGGTCCACGGAAGTAACAATCCAGGGGTGACCAGCGGGTGTAAGCGAAAGGGGTCCGTGTAAGTCTACGCCGACAAACTCGAAGGGAGCGGACGGGCATGGGAGAGGGTTCTAGAGGACCGGCAGGAAGAGATTTCAAACGTTTTAGGTGCTGACATTACAAACAGGAAGCAACGTACTTGGAAACACTAGTGGAGAGGCCACGTCAGAAGCAGCGAGTGTTGATGCGTTCTTAGGTATTGCGAAAACCTAAGGGGCCCACCGTCGGATCATGATGAAAGCTTTCCTAACTTGGAGTCGAAGCGAGCGAGGTATGACAGGGACTCATCGGCTACTGAGAGGGTGGTCAATTTGCCGAAGTAGCGCTTCATCGGGACGATCGAAACGCATGAGTTGTCATCGTAAGCGGCTGTTGGGAGCACGGGATAAGCCAGTGAGCCGATCGATGGTCGTACGGCAGTATGTGTCCGCACATTGGAGCGATGCGAGGTCTGCGGACTGAAAAAAGTCATCCGGTGCAGTGAACACGACATGACTAGGACTGTTCGCCTGCGTTGTCCCTTACCGCACAGGCAAGGGACAAGGTAGATGCGTCATCGTTATTTTGCAACAGCGGACAGCATGACAAAGCGTCGGCATCTTGGTGTTTTCGAACTGACTGGTATGTGACACTGTATTTATAATTCTGCAGTCGGAGCACCCAACGGCCGAGGCGTCCTGACAAGTTCTTCAAAGAGGAGAACCAGCAGAGCGTATAATGATCCATCACGATCGTAAAATGGCATCCGTACAAATATGGACGAAACTATTGCACAAACCACATGATAGCAATACCTTCTCGTTATAAACGCTGCAATTACGTTACGCTGGAAAGAGAGCACGGCTCGCGTAAGCCACGGCTTGATCTTACAAAGCTTGGTCATGCCGCAGAAGGACAGCGCCTACTCCATGCCCACTTGCGCCAGTGTGTAAGGTAGTAGGTGCTGTGAGATCAAAATTAATGGCGATGAACTGGCCCTGAAGTAAGGCATCGCTTCTGGGTCTGGAAAGCAACTTTACAGTCATCTGTCTAAACAAATGATGCACTTGTGGTCTGGAGTTTGTGAAGAGGAGCTGCTGTAGTGGCGAACGGACAAAGAGGTGGAAGTAAGATGCCAAGCTGAGGAAGCTGCGAAGGTCTTTTAGCGTGGTAAGTAAAGTGCAACACAGCAGCCAGCTTGTCGAGATCAGGTTCAATGCCAATCTTGCTCACAACGTGCTTAACAATTTGATGCTACGGCTCGCAAACTGACAATTCTTGGTATTGAGCTGGAGACCAGTTCTGAGTAGACATGTGAGTACTTCGTCTAGACGTTGCATGTTTTGCGTTGCGGGTGCAGACGCTGCAGCTAGATCAAAAGATGATGATGTCGTCCAGGTAACGAAGATAGGTCTTCCATTTTAGGCTCCGCAATACCGTATACTGATCGTTCGCTTCAATGTGGCTGGGCGATTGCATAGCCCAAAAGGCATGACATTGAATTCCAAAATATCATCAGAGTCAGGAGTAGCAAATTCTGTCTTCTATTCATCAGACTCATTCGTAGGGATCTGGAAATCGACAGACAGCAAGTTGAGGCTTTAAAAGCACACAGTAATGTGTCAAGGGCATCGACAATACGAGGAATAGGATATACATCCTTCCCGGTAATTTTGTATAGTGACCACTAATCAACGCATTATTGCGCTGATCTGTTTTTTTTTTCTTAACTAGGACAACAAGACAAGACCAAGGGCTTGCTGAAGGCCTGATAACGTTGCAAGCAAGCATGTCATTGACTTGTTCCTCGATAACCTTGAGTTCTAAAGACGACACACGATAAGGGTGACGCCGAATGATAAGAGGTGCGTCTGTGTCGATGCGGTGAGAGGCCAGCGTATTTTGACCTAACCCAAACAAAGAAACGTCAAAACAATGTTGGTGTTTTGTCAAAATCGCCACTAAGTCATGAGTTTGGGTTGGAGTCAGATCTGAACTCTAAGTGACTTTGAGCGGATTCGATTAGCCTCCGGACGGCGCACACTAAGCGACTGATAAGGGAGACAGGCACAGTGATGACACATACCAGTGCTGCGTCGATAAGGCTAGCAACAGAGGAACCCTCTGGCTGTAGTTGTGGCTCTGTTGTCGTGTTGTAGGCGGTAAGACTGGCATGTCCACGTGACAACCACTTCGTCACCATCAATAGCATCTCTTGGCCTAATTGTGAGAATGTGTTTCCGGGCTGCAGGCTGTAATAAATTTGCAGCTGCGAAGAGGTGAGACGACAAGAAATCATAAGCACTATAGAATGCTCAGTGTTTGTGATGCTAATAACGGGTGGACCACACGAAATGACAGCGGAAGCAGCTCATAGGAAGGAAGTTCCAGCCTAATATTAATTGATGAGCACACGAGCAAAGCACAACAAGCTGTGTATGGTGGTGAATTCCGTCGATCAGAACACAAACAGTGCACTTTCCTATAGGGTAAATCAGATTGTCATTAGCACCACATAACACCAGACCAACATACTGAGTTTGCCCTTTTTGTAAACGATAAAATAGTTCGCGTTGAGGGATCGAAATGGCAGCTCCAGTGTCCACAAGGGCGTCCACTGAAATACCTTCTACACAAGAAATTCGTAAATTTGCAGGGTGCCGGAGGAATTGTGACACTTCGACGACGAGCAGTTTCTCCTTCAAAGATGCCCCCCTCCCCCAAAGGAATCGTGAGGAAATTCGAATGCATGGCATAACGTCCATAACGGCGTTTCGCACTTGAGAACCGAGAGTTCGAAGAATAATATTTTCCTTTTTTACACCGTGCAGCCAATAGCGCCGTTCGCCGCAAGTAGCGTTTATTTTTTTATTTTTTTTTTTGGGGGGGGGGGGGGGGGGGTCACGAAAAGGGCGGTATGCGTTTCCAGCTCTAGTACTTGGCTTGCACGGTTGCAAAATACTATGGAGGGAACAAAACAAACAGCTTTCTCGGCTCGGCATTGGCGTTTCGCTGTGGCATCTCGAGCACACATGTACGGATGTTTTTGACAGGCGCCAAACCAGCGAACAGTCAACAGTGGTGGTGGTGAGTGGTTCTTGAAAAAAGAAGAAACAGGCACCTGATTTCTGTCTACCTCGTGGGCAACACGACGCAGTGCCTTATAGGGGTGGGGGAAAAGAGAGATAGAAACATTTGCAGATCCCACGTACAGTGGGACTCGATCATATGCGAAGCACGAATGAGAAATGTTATGTCACTTTAAAATCAGCACAACGTTACGAGGTGGAGGGAAATGATGCCGTACATGACTTTTGCGTCATGATTATCATGTTTGAATGTGTCAATTACCTTCGTCATTTATTCACGTCACGTGATACCAAATTTACTATATGTGGAGTTAGCGAAATGGCCGCGAGCCCACTATGAGCGTGGTATGTTGTCATGTTCTTACATGACAGGCGTGTCTGGATTATCATGTTTGCACTATTCATATATTTTGTCATCCATTGACATCACGTAACACCAAACTTGGTATATGTGGAGCTAGCAAAACGGCCGCGAGCGCATCATGAAGGGCCCAATATACTCCAATGTAGCGTTGACGCACGTGCACGCTGGGCACAGCAAGCTACGTAAGCAAAACGCGAGCACTATATTATAAAGCTTTAGTACTGCGTACGCTGCGTCCGTGGCGGCGTTGCGTACGTAAGGACGCCACGTTCTGCATAGTGCGCATGCGCAGACCGCAACGCGCACGTATCGCATTACGTACGCAGCCGCTACGTACGCACGCATGAGATGCGTGCGTGCGTACGTATGAGGCGATCGCGCCGCTCTCGAACAAGTTCGTGACAGCGCGAGACTTGGTTTTGCAAAATGGCGGCATCGAAGGCAAGCACCGACCGGCTCTGTGGCTTAAAATATGGCCATAATCTGGCTATACCACTTGGATTGGCTCACATTGGCTGTCCACAACTCGTGCTTCTATTTTGATCTACCAGATGGCGCAGCAAGCTTCACGGTCGTTACGTACGCGGATACTACGGCGTACTAGAAGCCGATTAGTGGCAAACGACGCCACGTAACGCAAGGCGCTTGCGTGATGCGTACGTAGCCCCATTCCGCAGTACTAAAACTCTCTATTATATTGTCTGACGCCAGGTGCGACATGCTGCGTTTCGCGCCGATGCGTTACCCAGACAACACTGCTTCTCCCTCTTATCGTGACGGAGGGACGCTGGACTCGCTGAAACGCGCATGCGTCAAAGCAACGCAGCGCAGTTTGCTCCTGCGAGTATACGGCAGGACTGGTGCCTGGCGTGGCCACGCCGGCTTGACGCGACGAAATGAACGCCGGCGAGCACGTGCACCGCGTAACATCGAAATGTATTGGCCCCTTGACTGTGGCACGTGGTCATATTCTCGCATGACACGCATCTCATGATTACCATGTTTGCACCAGTCACACACCTTCGTCGTCCATTGGCATCATGTAATACCAAATCTGGCATATGTGAAGCTAGTGAAATGGCCGCGAGCTTATCATCAGTGTGGCATGTCGTCATGTTGTTACATGACACGCATCTCATGATTATCACGTTTGCACCAGTCGTATACGTTTATCATCCATTCATGCACTGTTATACTAAATTTGGTATATGTGACGCCAGTGAAACGGCCGCGAGCGCATCATGAGAGTGGCATGTAGTCATGGTGTTACATGACACGCGACACGCATGTCGTGATTTTCATGTTAGGGTCTGTTGCTTGTGTTCGCCATGCAATCATGCCATACCATACCAGTTTTGCAACATGACATGTGAACAAAACCACCGCAACAGCTACAGGACCATAAAATGTAAATCATGACATTCATGGCATACAGCCATAATTTTCATGTTATGACTAGTGAAATATGTTCTTTGTAAGGTCATGTTATGCCATACTAAGTTTGGTATTGATACAATTATCGAAATGGCCAGGAGAGCTACAAGTCGTAGGCAGATAGATAGATAGATAGATAGATAGATAGATAGATAGATAGATAGATAGATAGATAGATAGATAGATAGATAGATAGATAGATAGATAGATAGATAGATAGATAGATAGATAGATAGATAGATAGATAGATAGATAGATAGATAGATAGATAGATAGATAGATAGATAGATAGATAGATAGATAGATAGATAGATAGATAGATAGATAGATAGATAGATAGATAGATAGATAGATAGATAGATAGATACGCTCAAAGTCACCGAAGCTCGCTAAAAAATGGATGCATTCAAAGTTGTGTTGAAAACAGTATGCTTAACAATTTAGAGTACTTCATACTCTACTATGGGCGAGCATTAAGCCGTCCCTGAGAAAGTGAATCAGCTTAATTAGTCCCGGAAGGCGTGCTTGTTAAAAAAAATCCCAAGCATTTCCCGAGGGTGAACATGGTTAAGTGCGAATGCACGGGGTGATGCTATGAGGGGTATTAATTAATTCGCACTATTATATTTATGAATCACACTATGGTGCCTTTATGGTGTAACGGTTCCTGGGAATCGCAATTTGATCACACGGGGGAGTTCACGTTAACTCACTGGCGAATGCGAACGGATTTTAACTTTACTCCCCCTCATAGCATCACCCCGTGCATTCGCACTTAACCATGTTCACCCTCGGGGAAATGCTTGGGAGTTTTATTACTGATGATGATGATTAAAGTGTAATTAATGAATTTAAGTGTTGTTTATCATGAAGCATTTGTACACAGAAACATTATATACGAAGTATTATTTATTTACACTTCACGACGCGTCCGGACGAGCAAAGTCCAGGGCTCGCACCCTCTCCCGCGTGGCACGTTCACTGGCTCGAACGGCTTCGGGAACGTCCACTCGCCGTTGACGATTGCGAGCGGCGTCTTGACGCCGGCCTTCATGGCCCTTCTCCGCCTGACGCTTGCGTTGTCGTTCCGCTTCTTGGGCCGCGTTCGCGGCTCGATGCTGACGCCTCATCTCGGCCTCGCGAGCGCGTAGTTCACCATCCGCTGCACGCTTCGCCCGCTTGCCCTCGGCCTCGCGAGCGCGAAGTTCGGCATCCTCTGCACGCTTCACCCGCTTGTCCTCGGCCTCGCGAGCGCGCAGTTCGGCATCCGCTGCACGCTTCGCCCGCTTGCACTCGGCCTCGCGAGCACGCAGTTCGGCATCCGCTGCACGCTTCGCCCGCTTACGTTCGGTCTCACGAGCCCTTCGCAGCGCCGCCTTGTCTTCCAACGTCGGCGAAACCACCGCGGTACCGTCACCTCCAACGACGGGTGCAGTGCTGGCATTCGGTTGTACTGCAATCGTTGTTGATGGTAGCGTTGCCTCCGGGACATCCATCGCACGACCCCCTCTCGACGGGAGACTGAGAGAGAAGGCGGGCGCGCGAGATAGAGGGGTGCGCGCGCAGCTGCAGCGAGCGAGGAGAGCGGAGGAGCGAGCGAAGGGGGAGGGGGTATAAGGCGCGTTACTGACACCGATATCAGCGTCGCGTCCGTGGCTTATTCGGTACAGGCACTGCGCCATGCTCCCGACAGGGTTGCAGAAATTAGGTGCCTTTTCTCATCTTCTAACCACTACCTATTCGGTAGAGCGTCGCGCTGCGGCCCGCCAAGTCCTCTTTCTTTTAAAGATAGAGAGAAGACTGCGGACGCCGCCGACGGCGGTGGATGGTTTGGGGTCGCTTATAAAGTGTATTCACACTTAAAAACAAACAAGTGAACGATTCAGAGTACTTGGTACTCTACTATGGAAGAGCACTAGGCTATCCTGTGTTCGGAAGGCGGGCTTGGGGGGGGGGGGGGGAGTGGGTATCGAAATAGAGTACTTTGAACTCTGCTATGGGAGAGCTTAAAGCCGTCCCAATTAGCAGGGCAGATGCATACGTGGCTGTTTGGAAAAAGTTGTTAACGATTTAGAGCACCTGGTACTCTACTATGGGAGAGCAACGAGCCGTCCCGTGGGCATCACCCACAACGTGCTTGTTTAGAAAAAAATTATTTACAGCATGTACAGAACACAAAGGCTTCATACCATTCCAGTAACAGGGCATATACACCTCGGCACATCTATATTTCACGACTAACATCACTACGTTACAGTGAAGACATTTGCTCTAATATACATGACAATGTTGGCATATATGTACACAAGAACACAATGCGATATCATGATACAATGGTATAACGATACAATAGATGCAACGTGCCTGTTTAGAAAAAGTTTATTCTTTCATGGGACGCTACAAACCTAAGAGACAAGCGTCTGTATAACAGGCACAATAACACACAAAAGACAAGGCACAACATACACTACACAATTAAACTAAAGCGTCCGCGATACAACCTAGCAATTAATGTTTGCAACTAATACAATAAGCAAACATTGAACAGATTACTTCACCGTTGAGATCAACGTTCGTGTCTCCGGTTTTTGATTAGAAACATGAGCGCCTCTTTGATTTTTTTTCAGAAATTCTGACACCGTTCCTAAGCCATGCGTAATGTTTCATGGCGTAAAAAGGAATCTAACTTATAATATGCAAACTACGAACCAATAAGAGAGTGACTTAGAATACGTGGCGTGTCCAAAGTACCAAGCGAATACTACTAGGGAATAGTGAGGGCTTTTCGCGGTGAACTCTCGCGCCACGGCGTTGCCGTGCCGGACCAGTGCGCTTTCTCCGCGCCAAAGCAGCGGGCGTCTGCTCCATGCCTGATATTTCGGCCACTATTAGCCAACGTTGAGGTAATATGGGCAAGGTTGATATGTCATTCCAACACTATACTGCAGTGACTCATGACGCAGGTAACACGTTTGGAAGCTTTGGAGCGGGGATCTTGTGTGTTATATGCGAAGCATTTCTTAGCAAACTTCGGCAACGTTGAGCGTATCTATCTATCTATCTATCTATCTATCTATCTATCTATCTATCTATCTATCTATCTATCTATCTATCTATCTATCTATCTATCTATCTATCTATGTAGCCGCCGAAGACATTTAGCTCTCCGGGCCGTTTTCATAATGGTATCGATACCAAACTTGGTATGGCATAACATTACCTTGCGAAGAACATATTTCACTAGTCATAACATGAAAATTATGACATATATGTCATGAATGTCATGATTTACATTTCATGGTCCTGCAGCTCTTGTGGTGGTTTCGTTCACATGGCATGCTGCAAATCTGGTATGGTATGCCATTATTCCATGGTGAACACAAGCGACAGACCCTAACATGAAAATCATGACATGCGTGTTATGTAACAACATGACTACATGACACGCTCATGATGCGCTGGCGGCCGTTTCGCTATCTTCACTTATACCAAATTCATTATTGCGGGACGTGAATGGATGACGAAGGCATAATACTGGTGCAAACATGATAAACAAGAAATGCGTGTCATGTAATAACATGACCACATGCTGCCCTCATGATGTGCTCACGGCCACTTTGCTAGCTGCACATGTACCCAACTGGGTATTACGCGACGCGAACAGACAACACAAGTAAATGACACATCCAAACATGATAATCATGACGTGCGTGTCATGTAACAACATGACATGCCACACTTATGATACACTCGTGGCCGCTTCGCCAGCTTCACCTATACCAAATTTGGTATTACAGTACGTGAATGGATGACGAAGATGGATGACGTAAGGCTTCCACCTTGAGAAAAAAACAGGAAAAACCAAAATAAATAATCGAAAAGAGTGCACCGACATGCACGCCTCTGTCCATGTTACGAACGATCATCCGGATACACACGTGATAAACAGCTGCTTTCCCGTGTTACACAAAATGCTTACTCTACCTATCAGTTCATCTCTTTATATTTGTTAAAAAGACGACAGACAAGTGGCGTCAGTTATTGGAAAAATTTTGAGCTGTGTCGAGGTACTAAGGACACTAGGCAAAAAAAAAGTTATGCCATGTTGAGCTCATCAGGAAAAATTGCCGCCTCCTCACCGAGGGGAATCGTGTAGAAATGCGAATGCATTTCTTGCGCTGAGTGATCACAGCGTAGTAATTTTGATGGGGTAAATTAATGACGAGGCGAGGATTTGTGCCGTAACTATTTTTTTACACAATCATCAGCTAGGAACGGTCGAGTGAGGCGCGGGCTTCACTCCATTTATATATATATGTACGAGTGAGCGTACGGGAGAGTGGGATGCAGGGAGGAGAGAGCACAAACGGTGAGAGAAGGAGCAGCCTAGCACTGCACCTACCCTCTCTCCATACACGTGGGAGCTCCGCCGAGCTTTCGCGATGCGAGCGCCCTCACATGCCAGAGCGCGCTCCTCCTCCCAACTCACTCTGCGCTACTTCGCCCGCACCACCTGCTCCGGTATCCAGGGGTGAAGATAAGCGCACGCGCCCGCAACTGTTTTCATGGGAGAGGGAATGAGAGTGAACACCCACAGACGCCTCACATGCCTCGACTTAAAAATGATTCGCATTTAAAAGCAGCAAATTGCGGCCGGGTGCCTTGTTGATGCGCATTCAATTGCCGTGATAAAAATTACATTTTATGTAATAATTCGTATGCATCTTTTTGTGAAATCTCCAAGCCGTGCCAACGCCAAGCCCCAAGAACCTTCAAACTATCTGAAGCTAACAATGAGTTGTGTGAAACTGTTTTCGCTGCGTATCGTGAAGGCATGAAGCAATGCACGCATCTCTCGGAAACGTTTCATACCGACACTGAGCAATCTTTGTAGGTAAAAACAACCACGACGCACGAGTGATCAGCGCTGGCTTCCAAACAACTTTTCTCTTTCTCTAACTTTATATATAGAGAGAGAAAGAAGCCAACCTGGCGACCTAATAAAATGACATCATTCCTTGAGCAGCTCGTCGACGGCTTTCGAGAGAAACACACGTCCATTGTCACTCAGTAATTTACGAGGTGCACCATATGACACAATCGGATAGTGAAGAAGAAAGGAAGTAACGTCTTTCGCAGTGGTAGCAGGCAGCGCAGATGTTTCACAGTATGGTTTTTTGAGGCGTGATACATGAACTGTTTCACGCCCACGGCAGCGTTGGTCCGAAGGGGGATCAATAGGCTCAACTTCATAGTTGACGGGAGATGTTTCTCGCACCACACGGTAGGGGCCATGGTATTTCGACGAAAGCTTCGGGGAAAGACCGGGAGGGGTAGACGGGACCCAGAGCCAAACCAGCATTCCTGGGTTATAGTGTACAGTAGACGCAGAGGAATCGTGGTCAGTTTTCTGGCGCCATTGGTCTTGCGCGGTAAACGAGCGAGCGAGTTGACGACACTCTTCGGCATAAGCAGCTGCTTCGGAAACAGGCGTCGCTTCGGAAACATCAGGCCTGTAAGGGAGAATGGTGTCCATGGAGCATGATGGTTAGCGTCCGTACACGAGGAAGAAAGGAGAGAAGCCGGTGGTTGTTTGTGGCGCAGAGTTGTACGCGCACGTCACAAAAGGGAGCACTTGGTCCCAATTAGTGTGGTCGTCAGAGGCGTACAAGGCAAGCATATCTCCAAGGGTACGATTAAAGCGTTCTGTCACGCCATTGGTTTAAGGATGGTATGCCGAGGCTTTCCGATGGACAATGCAACATTCCTTGAGCAGCTCGTCGACGGCTTTCGAGAGAAACACGCGTCCATTGTCACTCAGTAATTTACGAGGTGCACCATATGACACAATCGGATAGTGAAGAAGAAAGGAAGTAACGTCTTTCGCAGTGGTAGCAGGCAGCGCAGATGTTTCACAGTATGGTTTTTTGAGGCGTGATACATGAACTGTTTCACGCCCACGGCAGCGTTGGTCCGAAGGGGGATCAATAGGCTCAACTTCATAGTTGACGGGAGATGTTTCTCGCACCACACGGTAGGGGCCATGGTATTTCGACGAAAGCTTCGGGGAAAGACCGGGAGGGGTAGACGGGACCCAGAGCCAAACCAGCATTCCTGGGTTATAGTGTACAGTAGACGCAGAGGAATCGTGGTCAGTTTTCTGGCGCCATTGGTCTTGCGCGGTAAACGAGCGAGCGAGTTGACGACACTCTTCGGCATAAGCAGCTGCTTCGGAAACAGGCGTCGCTTCGGAAACATCAGGCCTGTAAGGGAGAATGGTGTCCATGGAGCATGATGGTTAGCGTCCGTACACGAGGAAGAAAGGAGAGAAGCCGGTGGTTGTTTGTGGCGCAGAGTTGTACGCGCACGTCACAAAAGGGAGCACTTGGTCCCAATTAGTGTGGTCGTCAGAGGCGTACAAGGCAAGCATATCTCCAAGGGTACGATTAAAGCGTTCTGTCACGCCATTGGTTTAAGGATGGTATGCCGAGGCTTTCCGATGGACAATGCAACATTCCTTGAGCAGCTCGTCGACGGCTTTCGAGAGAAACACGCGTCCATTGCCACTCAGTAATTTACGAGGTGCACCATATGACACAATCGGATAGTGAAGAAGAAAGGAAGTAACGTCTTTCGCAGTGGTAGCAGGCAGCGCAGATGTTTCAGCGTATAGTGTGTCAAATGATCGACGGCGACGATAATCCACCGGTTGCCTCGAAGAGTGTTGCGTAGAGAATCATAACTATCAATTCCGACGTGGTCGAATGGTCTCGCTGGGCAGTTTAAGGGTTGCAAAGGGCCATCAGTGCCATGAGAAGGCGTCTTGCGGTGTTTACATGAGGCGCATGACCGAACGTGCTGGCTAACGTGCCGATACATGCCGCGCCAGTAGTATCTTAGACGAAGGCGAGAGTAAGTCTTGCATACTCCAGTGTGGCCCCACTGAGAGTCATCGTGAAAGGCAGCACAGATGTCCGAACGCAAATGACAAGGGATGACAAGGAGCCACCTACGGCCGTCCGTCACGTAATTGCGCTATACAACAAGCCTTCACGGACAGCAAAGTGTCTTGCTTGACGAGAGAGGGAGCGTGAAGTCGTTTCTGACGAAATGTGAGAGAGGTTGTCGAGCAGAGAATTGTTCCAGGGATCGTTGCGCTGCTCGGATGGCATGTTGGTGATGCTCGACGATGACGAATCGCAGATGCAGGCAAGGTCAGGAGGCAGCGGAGAGTGGGATAGGGCATCGGCGTCTGAACTTCTGCGTCCTGAGCGATAAACAACACGTATGTCGTATTTTTGAAGGCGTAAAGCCCAACGAGCGAGGTGGCCAGTAGGGTCTTTCATGGACGCTAGCCAGCATAAGGCACGGTGATCTGTGACAACATCAAATTGGCGTTCGTAAAGGTAAGCGCGAAATTTTCTCATTGCCCAAATGATAGCCAAGCACTCATTTTCCGTGACGGAATAGTTGGACTCTGCCTTCGTTAAGGTATGGCTGGCATAGGCGACAACGTACTCATCACAGCCATCCTTGCGTTGAGCGAGGATGGCACCGAGGCCGACACCACTAGCATCCGTGTGAATTTCAGTAAGTGCATAGGAATCGAAGTGGTGGAGAACTGGGGGAGACGTAAGTAGCCGGCGCAGCACCGTGAATGCTTCATCGCAATGGGGATTACAGCCCGAGAGGTTCACGCTACTGGAAAGAAGCTGAGTCAGGGGGCGATAACAGAGGCAAAATTACGGATGAAACGCCGAAAATATGAGCACAAGTCTACGAAACTACGGAGCTCCTTTAGGGTATTATTAGGCTTAGGGTACTCGGCAATGGCACGCAGGTTGACAGGGTCTGGCGATATTCCTTCTTTTGAGACGACGTGGCCGAGAACTTTGAGTTCGCGAGCACCAAACTGGCATTTCTTGAAGTTCAATTGCAACCCGGCTGCCGTGAGGCACTGGAGAACTTGTTCCAGACGGGAAAGACGAGTTTCGCAGTTTGCAGAGAAAACAAATATGTCATCCAAATTGCAAAGGCAGATGTGCCATTTAAGTCCCCTAAGGACACTGGCCATCATCCTTTCAACAGTTACTGTCGTTGCCTTTTTTTTGTCAAACATTTTAGTGTCTTCTTTATCCATTTTCATTACTTTCTTTATCTTCTGAAATATTTACTAGTGTATATTCCTAGCGATTGCGCCGTTTTCACTGTATTAGCTTCACTTTTTTAATTCACTTTTCTGTGCATTCCAATGTCAAGTGTTCTCTATGTTATTATATACCATAATGCCTCTTTTATTATTTTGTACGCATATTCACGCTTCTTTTACGCGATCCTGCTCCTGTTTTTATTTTTTCTTTGTGTATTTTATAACAAGAGGTCCGATTGCAGTGTTTACACTAAGGGACCTCTTTCTGTACACCTCTCCCTATATATATATATTTGGGAGAGTGTAGTGATCTGATGAAACGGGTGTCATTTTGTCTGTCTTTTGCATGTTGTACTTGGTCCGACCTTTTGTTGTTGCTTGCGGGTGACGTTGAGTTAAATCCAGGGCCTATGTCGAAGGCGGAGGCGGACGCATTCGCCCAGGCACTGGAAACTGTACGGGAACTCAAAGATGAATACGCTGCTTTGGTAACGCAACATAATACAGTCCTCGACGAAATGAAGCAACTAAGGCTAAAGGTCGATGCGTTGGAAAAGGTTCTGGCCACCGGAATTGCGGCTAAGGACAGTACCGAACCAGCTCTTCACGATATGTCTGAAAAGCTGGAGTCAACTGTACATGAGATTAAACGCCTAAGTACAAAAGTGGTATCACTTGAAGAGGCACAGTCTTCAGCAGGTATGAGTTCTAAGGCCACACCTGCCGACACGTTGCGGGGATTTACGGATCAGCTTACATCAATATCATCACGATGTGATGAAGCGGAAAATAGGATGCGTCGATCCAACCTACTTTTTTTTTCGGTTTGGAAGACAATGCTAATGAGGATTGGGCAGCTTCTGAACAAAAAATTATTAAGTTTTGTTCTGAAAAATTGCAGCTTACACTCACTGGTACTCAGTTTGAAAGGGTTCATAGACTGGGCAAACATGATAAAGAAAAGTGTCGACCAATCATTTCCAAACTTACCTTTTTCAGAGATAAGGACCAAATCTTGTCGCGTGCCCGAAATCTGAAAGGCACTACGTTTTCAATACGCGAAGACTTTTCATTGGCAACGCGACAGACCCGCAGAAAGCTGATAGAATTTGCCAGAACTCAAAATAAACCATTTAGGCTCGTAGTGGACAAGCTGCGCATCGAAAACGTTATTTACGTCTATGACGCCGTCACTAAGTCAGTTATACGCTCAAGCAGATAGCTAAAAGGAAACGTACAAACGTTTAGGAAGCCGGAGCTGCATAAGCCTTGCACTCCTCTATCACTAACAGTATCATTCACTAATATTAGAAGCATCTTATCCAAACGTGAAATAGTCTCATCTTATATCGATGATAGCCTTTCTGATATTATTGTCTTCACTGAGACATGGCTTAACGCTGACATCAATGACAATGAGATCTTTACGCATGCTAACAGATACAACGTCTATCGAAGCGATCGTCCAGACAGAAGGGGTGGTGGTGTTCTTATAGCTGTTAAAAAAACCATCACGTCTTATGTTGTCGCTTGCCATGATAAGATTGAAATTATATGGGTAGTTTGCACAATTCATTCCACAAGGATCTTGCTCGGCAGCTGTTATCGTCCTCCCGATTGTCATCATTTTTTCTTAGAAGAGTTGCGCAGCAGCATTAATTCTGCCATCGAAATCTGTGGGTCTCGCATTGTTTATCTATTCGGTGACTTTAATCTACCATTTATTGACTGGGAGCAGCTGTCATCTTCTTGTAAGTACTCAACTGACTTCATTAGCTTAACTTTTGACTTTGATTTGGCTCAGGTTGTCACTCACTCCACTCGCGGTTAAAATACACTTGACCTCGTTCTTACAACTGCACTTGAAACTATAGACCACATAAACTATTTGAATGGCTTTAGTGACCACAAACTGCTGTAAGTTGATCTTTCTATCTTGCCACCTTTTGCAGGAACCGAATCAAAGCAAATGAGAGATTATAATAAAGCCGATTATAAAGCCGTTAACAGGAAACTTGAGTCTTTCCTTGACAATGTGCTACTGCCTTCTTTTTAGAGTCGCTCAGTTGAGGAAAACTGGGTTCTTTTCAAGAATGAGATTTCAGCCCTAATAGAAAAACACGTGCCGTTGATAACGATTACGAATGATAAAACTAATCCATGGTTCACCAAGTCTTTGCGCAGACTTAGAAACAAAAAGAAGCGGCTTTATCGGTCTGCAAAAAATTCGCGTTTACACACGTCTTGGGATAGATACAAGGAATACCTAAACAAATATTGCCACAAAATTACAACTGCGAAAAATAAATGCTATTCCCAGGATTTGCCTTCATTCCTAAAATCTCATCCGAAGAAATTCTGGAAAGTAATAAGTCCTGATCGGGACGATAACTTCATTTCATTACAAGATGCGAATAAGACTCTTTTTGCCGACACTGATTGTCCTCATGTCTTTAATTCATTCTTTTCATCCGTGTTTACAAGCGAGCATGCTCATCTTCCAGAAATTGTTGAACGCGATTACTCATTCATGTCACCTATAGATATTACAATTGAAGGCATAGTTAAAATAATTGAAAATCTGAAGATGTCGTCATCTTCTGGTATTGACGATATCAATTCAAAAATAATAAAGAACACTATTTATGTGTCTGGCACTATCCTGTTTCACATTTTTCGGCAGTCGCTCACTACAGGAATGTTGCCTTCTGACTGGAAGATAGCGAAGGTAGCGCCAGTTCATAAACGTGGTACTAAAAGTTCACCTGGAAATTATCGCCCCATTTCCTTGACGTGCATATGTTGCAAGATGATTGAGCATATCATAGCTTCTAACATTTATGCGTATCTAGAATCTAACAATTTCTTTTTCTCTAACCAGCACGGGTTCCGAAAGGGTCGTAGTTGCGAGACTCAACTCTTTGAGTTCACCACCGACCTACATTCTAACATGAACAGTAATCTACAGACAGATTGTTTATTTCTTGATTTTGCAAAGGCATTCGATCGTGTTGCTCATTGTCGCTTGATATTAAAACTGTCATCACTAAACCTGCATTCACTCACGCTAACATGGCTCAGAAACTTCCTAACTATCCACCAACAATTCGCTATCGCCAACAATCACTCTTCATCACTTTGTTACGTTTCCTCTGGTGTGCCACAGGGCAGTGTTCTTGGTCCCTTACTTTTCCTCATCTACATTAACGACCTGCCTGACAACTTATCCTCATGTATGCGTATATTTGTCGATGACAGCATTATTTATCGTCCCATCCGCAACAATAGCGATCATCTAACTCTTCAAAAAGACCTCGAGCGTATAATTGATTGGTGCAAAACATGGCAGATGACACCTAATGTTTCCAAATGTAAACTAATCACCTTTAGTCGCAAACGTGATAACTTTCATTGCCTATACATAATTGATAATAGCACTGTATAACGCACTGATTATTACAAATACCTAGGCATAAACTTAACTTTTACACTTTCGTGGTCCACACATATCACTTTTATCTGTGCCGACACATCAAGATCATTAGGTTTTCTGCGCCGAAATCTATACAGTGCTCCCTCCGATGTGCGCAAACTGGCTTATCTTGTTCTAATCCGTCCTCAACTGGAATTCGCATCCTCCATTTGGTCACCATATCAACAATACCTCATAGATAAGTTAGAATCTATACAGAACAGAGCTAGTCGATTCATAGCGCGTAATCACAGCTACCCTTCCAGCGTAACACAGATTAAACATAGCCTTGCACTCGAGCCACTGAAAATTCGCCGCGACATCTCACTTTTATCACTATTTCATAAACTCATCCACACCAGCATGATGCCATCTGTTCACCTTAATCTAGCACATCGAACTTCGAGCAGACTACATAACACCTTTAGCATATCACGCATGTACGGCAATACTAACGCTTTTAACCAGTCGGCTCTTTCACGAGCTATTAGTTTGTGGAATGATTTGCCAGATGATCTTGCGTCAGAACAAGACCACACAAAGTTCTATCATACTCTTAAAAAATACTTATGCACCAAAAACTGCTCTATTGCATCTTCATAATCAGCAGTGTTTATAGGACTGTAACCGATGTTTTTGCACTATTGCTAGGTTGTAGTTACTGTCATAGTATTTTTTTTTATTTCACCTTCACATACTGTAACTCGCTTTTCTAGTGTGTATTTTGCTTACGTGTTCATAAGTTGAACTGCATTTTCTATTATATTCAATATTTGCCTATGTATGTGTAGATATATATGTATATATATTTTTCTAACATATTATCTGTACCGCCCCCCCCCCCCTTACACAATGCCTCTCGAGGGCTCTGTAAAGTACTGTAAATAAATAAATAAATGTAACCCACCCAATTACGCTCAATAAACGCTCAAAACGCTCAAAATTCGCCTGGTGCATTGCAAAGAACGAATGGCATTACAACAAATTCATATAAGCCGTCAGGAGTCTCAAACGCTGTTTTTGGACGGTCCGATTCGCTCATTGGCACTTTCCAATATCCAGAGCGCAGGTCCAATGAAGAGAAAAACTCTGCAGCTTGAAGGCAATTCAAGGCGTCTTCAATGCGTGGCATGGGATAAACATCCTTGTGTGTGATCTTGCTTAGCCACCGATAACCCACGCAAAACCTAATGGAGCCATTCTTTTTTTCACACGAGGACCACTGGTGAAGCCCAAGGACTGTGTGAGTGTTAAATGACACCACATTGCAGGATCTCATCGACGTGTTGAGTGATTTTTTTTATTTATTTATTTAGGAATACTGCAGGCCTTAATAGGCCCAGGCAGGAGGGGAAAAGTACGAACAAAAGTACAAAGTCTGCAAATATCAAGAATATATACAAGTAGGATCTATACAAAGCAACAACAAAGTGAATCTACTAACAAGTAAATGAGCACTAAAAGAAATGTGATACAAAGGAAAAATAATATACAATATGAGAAGATAAACAATACAGAACTATCTAATCAATGTACAAAGGAGTTAGTAAAATACTGGATCGCTGTATTGAAAGAGGAACGGCTAGATCTAAGATGAAATGGATGCGATAGAGTCGGTGTTGCTGAGTGTACTAAGAGGTAGGCTGTTCCAGTCGGCTACTGTTCGAGGAAAAAAGGAATACTTAAATATGTTGGTTCTGGTATTGTAAGGCGTTAATGTGGCAGAGTGGCGATGTCTTGTTCGGCGAGCAGTGAGAGGCTTTATGTAAGGTTCAGGAGAAAGAGACAATTTATTTTTATACAGTAAGAATAGAAATTTAAGCCTGTGAATTTTTCTTCTTAGTTGCAAGGACTGAATGTTGTGTTGGGCCATTAGGTCACTTGGAGAGTCACTGGTGCGATATTTGGAGAAGATGAATCTTACTGCTTTACGTTGGATCCTTTCTAGCGCATCGATGTTAGTTTTAGTGTAAGGATCCCATACGATAGCTGCATATTCAAGCTTAGGACGGACAAGAGAGGTATAAGCGGTTAGACGGGTCTCGGGAGGAGCATGTTTTAATTTGTGTCTGAGGTAGCAGAGTTTTTTGAAGGCTGAGTCGCAAAGGTGAGAGATGTGGGAGTTCCAACTGAGATTATTAGTTATGATGACACCCAGGTACTTATATTCATCAACCTCTGTAAGAGGCATGGATGCAAGATTATACGTAAACGAAAGTTTATTAATTTTTTTGGTGATTTTCATAAATACTGTTTTATCAATATTAAGCTGCATGTCCCAGCGTTCGCACCATGTTAAAATTTTTTGAAGGTTAGAGTTTAGGGTGATTTGGTTTTGCTGGCAGGTAATTTCATTAAAGAGTAAGCAGTCATCAGCGAATAATTTTATCTGTACAGGTTCAGTAATAGAGTCAACTATGTCATTAATGTATATATTAAACAATAAAGGTCCAAGAACACTTCCTTGGGGAACTCCAGAAGTAACAGCAAGGTCACTCGAACAGCAATTATCAATTGCAACAAATTGCCTACGGTTAGTGAGGTAAGCAGAAATCCAATTTACTAGGTATGAGGGAACGTCCAGATGAACAAGTTTTTCGATTAGTTTCGCGTGTGACACGAGATCAAACGCCTTCCTAAAATCCAGAAATATGATGTCAGTTTGTCCTGATTTGTCGACAACGCTAGCGAGACTGAATTACAGTAGTTAATTGGGTTACAGTTGAGAGGCCCTTCCTAAATCCATGCTGCATAGGAGTTAAAATAGCTCGATCATCAAGAAACCTAGTGATTTCGTTAGCAATAATGTGTTCTAAAAGTTTACAACAAGAGGAGGTTAGTGATATGGGGCGGTAGTTTTGAACTAATGATGGATCGCCTTTCTTTAGGATAGGAATGACACGAGCAGATAGCCAGTCGTTCGGAAGCACTGCTGAAGATAGTGATGCACGAAAGATAACAAGAAAACGCGATAGCATTTCGGCGTATCTGTGAAGAAACACGTTTGGTAAGTTGTCAGGCCCGGGTGATGATTTTGTTTTTATATTCAACAGCATAGAAAAGACGCCAGGCAAAGAAACAAAACTAAAGTCATCCTTCACCAATGTGTGATTCAGGCAACGGGGAACAGGCGAGTTTGAAAATATACTATTAAAATAAGCATTGAAGTGAACAGCGATCTCTTGTTTAGCGACGACAGGATTGCCCTCGTGCATAATATGGTCAACTGGTTTACTTTTTTTGCTGAGAAAGCTCCAAAACTTGCTGGGAGCAGTTCGGATGAAGTTAGGCAGGGTGAATTGAAAGTAACGAAGTTTAGCTGCCCTAACAGCCTCGTTTAATTTAGCTTGGCATGGTACGATTTCGTCACGAGAAATACCCCGTCGTCTCAGACGTTTGACTTTTCTCTTCGCATGCACTATCTCACGCGTCATCCAGGGAGTAGGTTTGGATGTTTTTTTTAGTTCTGCTTGGAATAAAGTTGTCGATACAGTGCATACAAATATTCTTAAATTCGTCCCAAAGTTTAGCAGCGTCATGTCCCCCAAAAGCACTCAGACTATCATCAAGGTAATCTAGTACGCTCTCATCATTGGCACGTGAATAATCCTTTACAGAAACAGTTTTACAACTAGTAGACTTGGGAAGATCGATGGTACAGGAAAAAGCCACAAGTTCGTGATCAGAAATGCCTTGTTCAACAGAAACAGAAAACTCTTGAAAAGTCTGGCTAATAAATATGAGGTCAAGTATTGAAGCAGAAGCAGCGCTAATTCGTGTAGGCTCAGTAACCACTTGCTGTAAGTTATGCATCAAAATAATGTCACGCAAATGTTCATTGTTTACGCTCACATCAGCGCTATATGTACCGCGAATCCAGTCAATGCCCGGTAGATTGAAATCACCTATTAAAAAAATTTTATTGTGTACAAAAGATGCCATGTGTTCATGCAGATCTTGAAGAAATAGCGGAGGGGAATCAGGGGCTCGATAAACAGCAAATAATAGAAAAGATGTATTACGGCATAAAATTTTTAAAGAAAGCGTTTCAAGATTAGCTGTCTGACGTAGGAGAACTGCGGTGATATCTTGCCTCACCAAGACAGCAACACCACCACCCCTTGTATGCCTATCGCGACGGAAAGCACGGTAATCAGAGGGAAAAACGTCCGTATCATCTATTTCGTCATGCAACCAAGTTTCCGTGATGACGACCACGTGTGGGTTATGCCCAAGAATAACCGCTTCAAGCTTATCAGTTTTATTAAGAACACTTCGTGCATTAATGTTCAAAATTCGGAAATCACGAGGTGGAGGAAGTCAGTCCTTTTTTGAAGTGCTACGATAGTTATGAATTTTAACCCTGCTGTTAGTGGGATCGCTCCATATAAAGTAATCGTTATCGACTCGCAGTTTCTCGTCTATCAAAGCGACTTTCTTGCCATCTTTTTTTTCTGCTTTCGCACTGTCCCATAGCAATTTACGTTTTCTGAGTGTTTCACGCGAGTAATCGTTTTGTACGGAAAAGCTTGTCCCTTTTAGCTTGTAGGCGTTTTTTAGAACATCACGTTTTTCATTAAAGTTTTGAAAAAAAATGATAACTGGTCTTTGTTTACCCGGCTTCCCTAGACGATGGATTCTTCCAATCGAACTACAATTTACATTTAATTTCTCGGAAAACATATCGGCAACAACTTTTTGCTTAAGCTCAGTTTCCGTTTCACCGGCTTCCTCTTGAAGACCGAAGATCAACAGATTAGAACGCCTACTCCTGTCTTCTAAGTCCACAATTTTGGATTCTAGAGATTTTACGGTCCGTTCAAGATCATCTACACGAGCAGCACGTTTTTCTAATTCAGTGAACCGACGGCCCCAATCAGCGAAAATCTTTTCCATGTTATTTTGCTGTGTTCTAAGAGCCGCCACATCTTTAACCAATTTGGTTTGTCCTACCAGTAGTTCTTGCAGCATTTTTTCTATGTCGGGACCTGGATTTGTCTCAACATCACCGCACAATAGAAGCAAGCATGCACAGTACATTTCGTAAGCGATACTAGCACAACGCCGTGGGCACGGCAAGACCAAAAGGCAGCGGTAATCGCTCTTGAACGAAGCAGAGTAATAACTAACCTGCATTAAGCAGAGAAATGGCTTGTGAGGCCACATGCCCGCAGCTGGTCCGCCGTGCCCACTGAAGGTGTGCAGTTTCAGTCGTCCTTTTATAGAGTTGTCGACCGATGTCACATGACGTGCAGGTGGCGCTGGGGTTGACGTGGGTGTGACCAAGGCTGGCATGAGAAGAAAGGTTCCTTGATAAGCCTCCGTCGGTGATCCCGTGTTAAGAAACCACGTGGAAGGAACAGGCACGTTTTGACAGCTTGTAGATCCGGTAGAACAGAAGTTTGGATGATACGTCGCTCCGGTCAAACCAAAAACGAGCACCTGCATTAAGCAGAGAAATGGCTTGTGAGGCCACATGCCCGCAGCTGGTCCGCCGTGCCCACTCTGATGACATCACACTCAGCGTGCGAGACGCGTTAGGGGCGCGTACGAAGCGGATTATGAGGACCAGTGTCGATATGGTGAGCAACAACTGACGTGCGTCCCAAGGGAGGTTGTCCGTGGTCGAAGGAGGCGCGGAAACGGTCAAGTAGTTTAACGAGCTGATTGCGCTGGTCTTGCGTAAGCGCGGTGTCTACGCTGCGCAACAAAACGTCTTTGTCAGGTAGTGAGGGCGTGGTGGCAGCCGTAACAGCATCCATGGACATCGGCGTCGTATCGAAAGGGCCATCGAAAGGAAAGATGTCATCAAAAGCGTCAAGACGCCCAATACATTCACCATGCCATGAGGTAGCGGGACAAGGGAACGGATTGCACGCGTACACGGCACTGGAACCATCGGCAAGCGTCATGACGGCAAACGGGACGACAAAGTTCCGGCGACGAGCGCATTCTGGCGACGGCATAAAGAGGGCAGTTGAATCAGAGACCGAGTTGCACAAAATAGACAACACCACGGCGACCGAAAAAGCAGAGATGACGACGTCAGCGGCGACGATCACCTTTTTGGGTGAGCAAAGGACATCTATGAATGTCGTGCTGAATGGAAACAAAACGAGTTGTGCATGAGTGCAATCGACAACCGCATGATTAGCGGAGAAAAATGATTTCATGAGACGCATGTGGAAGGACGACAAATTCAACGATGCAAAGCACTCCTTGAATCACAACAGGAGCAGTGCATGTGGCAGAAGGCTGGACGTGCTGCGAACTCGCTGTGCGTAAAGAAATGCCAACCAGTGGAGTCGTCACATTGGTCAGTTTGCAGCATAACACTTCACTGATTACACGAATAGCGGCACCTGTGTCGACAAGAGCAGTTGTGGCGAAACCATACACAAACACGGCAATCTCGTTAGGGGGCGAAAGATGAGGCCTTGTAAATTTCGTCGGTGGCGCAGCTCTTGCCTCAGGAAATGCGACTGTTAATTTTTCTCTTGTGCGTGGTTGGAACGGCGAAGCATGGGGGAAGAAGACCGAAGACGGTGTGAAGGATATCGACGTCGGCTGAAGTCTGGTCGACGTCAGCGGGGGTCATGTGCATCAGGTGTCACATGCGATTCTGATTGCCGAGGTATGGTGCCGGAATGCTGAGCACCATTAAAATAGAATCTACGGTGACGACAGTAGCGCACGACATGCCCTGGAATACTGCAGTTGTAGCAGACGGGCCAGTTATCCGGAGTACGCCAAGAGTTTACAGGTGCTCGAGGTGGCGAGAAGGGTCGATTTACCGGATAAACTGAAACTGGTGACCTGTAGTAGTTGGTGGCTGGACTGTATGAAGGGAGCGGCGGTTGGGCAGCAAGTCGGCGGACGGCTTCTGCATAAGTCAGCGGTGCAGTAAATAATATTGGGGACGTGGGTGAAGGGAGAGCATCGGCAACTTGCGTCTGAATAGCATGGCGAAGAAAGTGATCCAGTAATATGGGGATCTAGCTGATGGTGGCCAAAAGAGAGAGCTATCGAGCAACTTCCTCCCGGATGTGCTGTTGAATTTAAAGCATCATTATGGTGTAGTCGAGGCCACTGCTTTTGCACTCCAAAGCTGAAATATCCGCTGCTTGCGTACTAACGCGACGTGTAAAAATTCGCTGCTTGCACAGCTCAGCAAGTCTTTGGCCACAAGCATATTAAAAGCGTCGTTATCAATGCCTTTCAATATATGCTTTATTCTGTCAGCCTCCGTCATCCTCGCATCCACTTGCCTGAAGAAGCCGATCACATCCTCAATATATACATATGGCTCGTGAAGCTCTCACCATTTCGCTGAAATCGTTTCCTCAGGCTAAGTTCAGCGCGAAGCTTGCGCATAGCTGGACGACCGAAAAACGAGGTCACGATCTCTTTGAAAACTGACCAGGTGGGGATGTCGGCTTCGTGGTTGGTGAGTCATAGGTTGGCCAAATCTATCAGGTAGAAGATGACGTGAGTCAGCTTCGCAGAGTCATCCCACTTGTTAATCGCACTGGCACGCTCGTACTCTACCAGCCAGTCCTCAACATCATGATCTTCAGTGCCGTTGTAAACTGGTGGGTCACGCAGACGAAGTAAACCAGAAAGAGACTTATGGGGGATCGACGCACACGGTCACTGCGGAATGAGATGGTAGCTTACGGCTGTGGAGCTCCAGGACGTTAACCAGCACGTTTCTACCAAATGCAACGAGGGAGTTTACTATAAACACTTGTTATGATTGGTTAAGCGTTAGCGCCACAACAAGCTGGTTCAGGCAGGAACCCGACAAGCACGAGCCACACGGACGTCAACGTCTTCTTGCACGCTGGCACAGAGCCAGTGCCACTATGCTCCAGTATATATATATATATATATATATATATATATATATATATATATATATATATATATATATATATATATATATATATATATATATATATATATATATATATATATATATAAACGAATTCAAAATAAGAACAGCCAGCCCAGTGATCGGGTGTTGTGTCTTATTTTTCTCATTTTTCTCACAATGGCGCAGTCGCCGAAAAGCCTTGGCGAACCCCAGCCACTAGCTAGAGGTAACGCGCTTTCCAGAGGAACGCTGCCAGGCTTCCTCGTTATTGCAACCCGCAAGTCACCGCCACAAGTATCTATCCCACCACCATCGGATGGCGTCCAGACCTCCACGATGGTCCCGGAGAACTAGTTGACCAGCGGCGTGCTACTTTGCACCTACAATGAGCACTGGCTTTAATTTCTGGGAACGTGGTTCACACTTCCCTATGTGTGGATCGCGCAACATCCACTCTACCTTTATCTGAGCTGCCAAGGGACGCCGTCCACGCTCCACTGGCTCTGGGTCCTCCTTCTGTGAGTGCTACACCCGCCGCACACTGCGTGGACGTGATTTCTCGCTCAATAGGCACTGCATCGGAGGGCCGCGCAGAGCTCTTGTGTGCCCTCCCGCAACTGTCCCAATAGTTCGACCACTTGGCGCCGTTGAACTCCGAGGTCCAGCTGCGCGCCTCACCATACCCCTTTTTTCAGAAGTAGCGAAGTCCCGCGGCTTCCAGAAGGACGCTGACATATGGGTGGCAATCGTCAATGCACTCAGCTCTCGGTATGCCTGGCCCGAGAATTATACATGGCAGATGGCCGTTGCCTGCTGTTCGATAGCTGGCGACTCAGCCCCGGCAAGCAGACGCAGACAATCGGAGAATAGGGCAGAAAAAGACGTTTATTTCATGGCGCAAGCTTCTTTTGTAGCTTCACCTAGTAGGAGAGAAGAGGGGAGAAGTGGCTGGAACGGCTACCGCTTTAGCCGGGAACAGAAAACAAGAGGGACAGAAAGGAGGCGTTGAGTCGCAGCTTGCCGTTCGCAACAATTCTCTCTTCTTAAAAATGAAACCGTTGTACGGGCTTTCTTGGCCTGGTAGAACGCCGAAGCACTGGTTCCACGCTTGGGGTCGCCGCTTGTGTAGGACTGTCCTGTGCTATGGTCACCGGATGGTCGTGGGGGCTTGCGCTACAAGTCGCTTCAGGGGGCAGCATGGTATAGCTTGTAGTGGAGGGTCCCAGTGATCATTTAGGCACCATGGACCGATTAGACTCTGATAAGGATGCAGAATCTGGCGATGTCGCAGACTGCGCTTCTTTTCGTGGGCGCACTTGGTCAATGTGGCGTCTGACTAAAGATTGAGGGGTTTTAGCGGTCACAATTCGGGATCCCAAGTTACCCTCCCTCAACTTCTGAATTCCGTGTTTTATTGTATGCATCGTGCGTTCTGACGCTTCATTAGACTGTGGGTGAAAAGGCGCTGTCTACAGATGCATTATGTTGTTCTTTGCCGTGAACGTAGCAATATCCTGGCTAGACAACTGTGTCTCATTCTCCGACACAAAGGTTCGCGGTACGCCGAATAGGCTGAGCATGGCGCGCAGACAGCTGATTGTGCTTGCTGTTGTGGCATGTTTTACTGGCATGGTTTCTATCCACTTGGTATGGGCATCTGCTGCCACTAGAATCATTTTTCCTGTTACGGGTCCTGCAAAATTGACGTGTATCCGCCACCATTTCTCATTCGTTTTCGATCAGTTCACTGGTGGTGACGCTGCCGGCATTGGCATGTTTTGAACACATTTGGTGCAGCAAGCTGAAAGTGCTTCAATATTGTGGTCTATTCGGGGCAACCAAAATTTTGACCTTGCCAGTGCTTTCATTGCTGACGAGTCTTGGTGGGTCTCGTGTAATAATTTTAAAGGTTGGTTTCGCACTTTTTTCTGGTATCACTACATGATGACCCCAATAAAGTAGCCCATGACTTACGGACAGTTCAATAGTTTACGGTCGAAAAACGGCCACATCGTTTCCTCAAGCTGTTTTGCACTTTTGGGCCAGCCCTGCAATTTGTAGCTTTTTACCGCCGCTAGTGTGGTGTCTGCGACCGATAGCTGCTGTAACTCCCGTGTTGTGATAACATCATCGTAAAAATTTCCCAGAGCAAGGACATACATCAGTGGTTCACCCACGTCATCAGCCTCTGTAGGCCGCAGCGGCAGCCTGCTCAGGGCGTCCGAGTTGAGCAACTGTTTTCCTGGCGTGTATTGCAGCTTGTAGTGGTAGCCGCCTAAGTACAGCACCCAGCACTGGATACGTGCTGACGCCAGGGGTGGTGTGGGGTGGTCAGACTGGAGCAAGCTCAAGAGGGGCTGGTGGTCCGTCCCGAGAATGAATAGGTGACTTAGAAGGTAATCACAATACGTAGTGACGCCAAACAACAAACTCAGGGCCTCTATTTCCAGCTGGGAGTAATTTTTCTCGACGGCTGTCAGTGTACGGGACTAGAACTCTATGGGCTTGGGCGGGCTGTTAATCGTGTGGCATGCCATTAATCGTGTGCCACGCCTATGCCATACACGGAAGCATCACCTTCGAGCTTCAACTCTTTTGATTGGTCAAAATTAACAAGGGCCTAAGCTTGCATAAGGCTGTATTTTGTCTTCTCAAAAGCAGCTTCTTAATGCCGCCCACCCTGTCATACTGTTCGCTTCTCCAAAAGTTTATTGAGCGGAGAAAGCAGAGTGGACATATCTGGCAGAAATTCGGCATAGAGCGTCAGCATTTCAAAAGAAGAACGCAGCTCCGCGACGTTCTGTGGGTGAGGTGTCTGACTGATAACTTCCATTTTTTTCTCTGTGGAATGAAGGCACTCTCTGTCTATCCGATGGCCAAGATATGTGAGAGAATGCAGTCAAAAACTGCATTTATCTTACCTTAGCTTAACTCCGTGCTCACGGAACCGTTGCAACACACAATTCAGGCGTTCACTCCCATCACCACGAGTCTCCGAAACCAGTACATCATCATGTTATGCCTGGATGCCTAGCAAACCTGACAGTATTGCATTCATATTTCTTTGAAAAACAGCTGGAGCAGACGATATTCCAAAGGCAGACCTGCTATAATAAAACAAGCCTCTGTGCGTGTTCGTGATGCATAGCTTTCTTGCAGCTTCACCAAAAGGGACTTGATTATAGAAATCAAAAATGCTAAAATACTCCCCTTGAGATGCAAACATGTCTTCAACCACTGGGAAATGGCACTGCTCAACTGTACAGGCTGCATTTGGGGTGGCCTTCAGTCACCATGAATTCTGACAGTTCTGTCTTTCTTAAGTACCGGCACGATGGGCGTGGCCCATTCAAAATGTTGCACTGGTGAAATTACGCCGATAGCTACCAGCCGGTCGAGCTTTCGTGACACCCTGCCCCTTAGAGCGTAAGGTATAAAACTTACAGTGATTTCAGCATGGCTCCCTCTTTCAGCTGCAATGTGGCTGGAGATCCCTTGGTTAGGCCATGATCCTTGGAGAAGACGTCGTGGTAATCGTCGACAATGTTAGGAGTTGTGGAGCAATTAAATCCCGTCACGCCCACACAGATTAGGTCCAGAGCAGTCGAGCACAATAAGACGGCAGTTAACGGAGACTTCGTATTGCACTCAGAGTTGCGATTCCCCCATCACTGGGAGTGGTCCAACATATATGACAACTCCACATGTGAAGGTTTAAGCGCTGGCCACTGTTCGCGATGCTAGTCAAACACGTTTCGGAAAATAACGCAGACAGGTGATCCAGTATTTATACTTCCATTGTAAGTTGTACACCCTTTCAGGACAATTGCGCCTTATGGGTGGCTCAAGGGGGTTTTTCGGGCAGAAATTAAGGTCTATATATGCGTCTCTTTATTATTGTCTCCTTCAGTTACGGCTTCTTCAATAGTCAAATATCTTCCCTCCATTGCACCTGTTTCGACGCGGCCCTTACTGGTGGTGCTGCGGCACATCTTTGCAAGATGCCCATGACGTCCACAGTAAAAACATCTCACTCTTATCAACGACAGCTGTTCCTGTCGAGTTCGCCACTTCCGCATCTACACAATGCTGCACCGCGTCACGACTAGGAGGAGCTTTAAAAGTGTTGGCCTCGGACACGCGTAGCTTCAGCGAGGAGCATGCTTTCGGCACCATTTTCAGCTGCTTCGACAGACAGTGCCACTGCTTCGGCATCTTCTAGCGTTAAATCCTTTTCCGCCAGCATCTGTTTCCTCAGTACCACGGAGTGTACACCACCCACAATGTGATCCCGAAGCATGCGGTCAAGAGAATTGTTGAAATTGCAGTTGTCTACTATTCGGTGAATAGCAACGAGAAACGCGCTAATGTTTTCACCAGGAAGTTGTGGGCGATTGAAGAACTTGTAACTTTCCGTTATCTCGTGATTTTCAGGATCGTAGTATTCATTCAAGCTCTGAACGACATCCTCATAATTCAGTGAATTCTGTCCATGCGGGGCTACCCTGCCGACTAGCATCACAACCATTTCGCTAGACAACGCCGATACTAGTAGTGCTATCTTGCTCTGTAACTTTCGTCATCTGTGAGGTGCCGTGGGTAACAAAATCCCATCTTTGTCACCACAGTTACATAGCTGGCGGCTCAGCCAGCTATGTAACTATTGAACTAAGTCATGGAACATCAACGTCCGTCCTTACATACCAGATGACGAGGACTAATGGGCAGGTGTTATATCTATACTGTTTACATGACGCCACTCCAGCGTTTTCAAGAGGTCTGACATATAGCAGCTGTCTCGACCTAATTTTTGTGTTAAGTAGCCTAAGTACCAAGGTGCAGTGGTTTGCGGAAAATAAATCTCATGGAAGTGATCTCATCCCCACCTATATCAAGATCAAGGGGCTAAGCAAGTCGCAGATCACTTCCTCTTCACGGATCGATGGGTCAAAGTACAGGTCATCCACAGAGAAGCGGTGCGAGGGAAACCAAGAAAATTATCTTGAAAGCTTGTAGAATGTATAATGAAAGCCGCTATCCAAGAGGCAACGTTTAATTGTGGAACTGTCAAAAATTTTTTGAATGTGAAGTGGAGTTGGAGTGACTTCGAGCAATCCGTCGCCGCGCCAAACGACGTTATAGGCGCACTAAATCCATCTACGACTTCAGGGAGGCGAGACATCCACAAAAGAAGCAAGAAGATTCAGCGTCGAATAAATGAACTACAGTCGCTACGATGGAACTCATTATGCGAGTCGCTCGATCCCCACAAACCTCTTTCGCAAATATGGAGAAAAATCCGTGGCCTGCGAACATTGCCACAACAACATCGCCCGTTCTAATGCTTTGCTTTCCGCCAAAGCCAACGTGAAATCGATGTAGCAGAAGACTTCTGAGCCAGTGTTGCCAACAAGGGGTACGGGATCACCGCGAGTAACCTACAAAACGTGCCGATGTCCAGGGACACTCGGATGGACATTATGTTTTCTCTAGCGAAGCTTCAGACAGCATTGGCAGCATGCAAGCAATCGTCATCTCCTGGACCCGTTCGAGTCACTTACATGGCCCGTGCTAACCTAGGACAAACAGCTCGGCGTGCCTTTCTAGCTGTATACAATGGCTCGTGGAGCAACGGTTTGGTTCCGCCTTCGTGGAAGTGCAGCCGTCTTGTGCCCCTGCTCAAACCAGGCAAATCGCCTCTGGAAATGACCTCCTATCGCCCCATCGCGCTTCCCAGCTACTTTTGGAAAGGTGATGGAGAGAATGGTTCGGACTCACCAAGAGTGGTACCTGGAACTTAGCAATATATACCCCGATGCTTTGACTGGCTTTCGACGTGGACGGTCTTCCACATATAGACAATGCTGTTGATCTTGTCACATCTGTACAACAGCATAAAAGCCAAAAGAGATTATCGGAGGCGCTGTTTTAGATGCGGAGCATCTAATACTCTTCCACCATCTGTGCATCCCTTCCTCCTCTACACACCGCGCGCGCTTCACTCCTCCACCATCTGTGCGCCCTTCCTCCTCTACACACCGCGTGCGCTTCTCCTCTTCACGAACATTCGCTAGCTGTATAATGTAGCGCGCATGCGCCGTCACGCTTCGAGAACATCGGCAGCTGACGCGCGCGCATGCGCCGTCGCGCTTCGAGAACATCGGCAGCTGACGCGCGCGCATGCGCCGTTGCGCTTCTCCCCCTTCTCGAACATTCGACAGCTGACAGTGCATGCGCCGTCGCGCTGTATATATACTCAAGGTCGGCGCTCGCTCGCTCACTTGCCGCTCGTCGGTTGGTTTGTACGGCGCGTCGACGTCCAAGGTCGCGGTGAAATGAATTCCAACGAATCCACAAACACAATGATCGACGTCCCTTCGACCAGCGCCGCCCTTCCGCATACGTGTGTACGTGTTCACTCATTTAACACCCCCTCCTACAACCACGTTAACCAATTTAGCCATCGACCCAAGTAAGTCGCAATTTAACGCCCCATTTCACAACCACGTTAACCAATTTAGCCATCGACCCAAGTAAGTCGCACTTTAACACCCCGTTAACCAATTATATGCTCCGCATCCTCCTCAGTGTTCCCCCGAGGGAAGCTGCGGGCATTTGTTTTTAGATGTTACGAGTGCATACGACAATGTATTGCATTAACTCATCCTCGACGCTTTGGACAACATTGGATTGGGGGCCGCGTCTACCAATGGATCTACAGTTATTTGAAGGACAGGCGCTTCTTTGTTCAGACACAAGATTGTGCAACAAAGCACCATTATACTTGTCGTGGTGTACCTCAAGGTGGGGTCCTAAGCCCCATACTTTTCAACCTTGCGCTCATCGGCCTCGTTGAAATCCTGACGTGCTGCGTGCACGTCAGGACTTCAACGAGACGACATCTGCATCTGGGCAGACGACATCTGCATCTGGGCATCAGGGCTCTAGCGCCTACAAGTTCGAGCCAGGCTTCAGAAAGCGGCCACACTGACGTCAAACTACCTTCAAGGACGAGGACTGGAGCTGTCATCTGAGAAATGCTCACTGGTTGCGCTTAAGCGCAAGACAATCACCCCATACGTAATCAAAATTAATGGACACACGATCAGCTATCAGCAAACTCAACATTTCCTGGGAGCAATAATAGATCGTGACTTGACGTGGAGCCCTCACATCGCTCACATGAAAAAGAAACTCACCATGATCACCCACGTTCTAAGGTTTCTTGCGAGAAAATTATGGGGTGCATCGGTACGAGCCATGCTTCAACTGTATATTGCACTTTTTTTTTCGGCTTAATGCGCTTCAGCTTACCTGTGCTCCACAAGGCCCGAATAACAAACCTACGCGTCCTCCAGTCAATACAAGCTCAAGCACTGAGATTATGCCTCGGGCTTCCGCGATGCGCATCCTCAGCAGTGACTGTCGCAATCGCTCATGAACGCCCTATCACAACCTACATTCGTGTCGATGCTTTAAGAACGCATATAAGACATGCCACCCGGATTCAATCACATCACCTCGCCTCCCTTCCAACTTCCAGGCCACGCTCTGCGTTCTGCACTATTATTGCTCCACATCGCAAGGTGATTCCCGCGAACATCACGCACGCAGCAAGACCGTCGATACCATTGTGGTGTCCACATCCACTGGAAGCCGTGACAACCATCCCGGAATCAAAATCAGAAAAAATTGTCACACTTAGTCCCAAAACAAACAACATTACTGTTTCTGCATGAGAAACACAGTGGACGCATTCAAATTTACACGGATGGGTTGGTTACTTCAGCAAGCTTAACAGGCGCAGTGGCAATTCTGGAGAAATCCGTCCTGATAAAGTTCCGGACATCGCATCTGACATCATCAATGGCGGCAGAACTCGCCGCCATTCGTGCCTTCCTGGAGTTCCTAGTTGAAAAACCGCAGCAGACATGGTCAATCTTCTCCGACTCCAAAGCAGCTCTCCGGGGCGTTGCCTCGCCATATCGTCAAGGGTCAAATGAACAGCTAGTCGCTGAAATAAGACTGCTTCATCGCCGGGCTATAGAGAAACAACATGACATAGAGTATCAATGGATACCGGGCCACTGCAGCATCGATGGAAACGACCATGCAGATAAAGCAGCCTGATCTGCTCATGATGATGCCCTTTGTGTAGCTATATTATCAAGAACGAACACCGCTACAAGGCTTCGATCACTTGCACGAGAACTGACACTCGCTCGGTGGAATTCACCGGCATTCACCAACGTCCGCCTTCGTAAATTAAACCCACACCTTCCGCTCCGTCTTCCATCACGAATAACCAGAGCTAGCTGAGGAGACACTCTTGTGCCTTCTGTGGATTGGGGTGGCCTTTACAAATGCTTGCTCGTTTCGAATCAGAATGGCCAGCAGCCCGACATACGAGAACTGTGGCTGCGCGGAGACATTCTCCCATCTTCTCTGCGAGTGCCCTCGCTTCAGTGCGCCAAGAAAAGAACTGTCGAATGTTTTAGATAGACTAGACAATCATCAATTGCCGGAAGAAAGGGTATTAGGACACTGGCCGAGACCGTCTTTGGCACACAAGTCATTGAGAGTGTTATTGCGCTTCTTGCGGGCAAGTGGTCTTAGAGACAGGCTGTAAGCAGTGTCGTGGATCAAACTGTCGGCCTTCTTCTTTTTCTCTTCTTCAACGTCTCTTTTCTTTCATATTTTATTCCCCTCACCCCCTTCCCTAGCACAGGGTAGCCAGCCGGTCTGAGAACTGGCTAACCTTCCTGTCTTTCCTCTTTCAATCTTCCTCCTCCTCCTCCTCCTCAGCCCCGGCAAGCCGACGCAGACAATCGGAGACTAGGGCAGAAAAAGACGTTTATTCCATCGCGCAAGCTTCTTTTGTAGCTTCACTTAGAAGGAGAGGAGAGGGGGAAAAGGGGCGGGAACGGCCATCATTTCAGCCATGAACAGAAAACACGAAAGGAGGAAAGGAGGATTCAGAGTGGCAATCTACGCTTTTTTTTAAGCACGCGATAAATTAGGATGCAGAGGACGAGCGCAGACAAGCAACTGTCATAGACGCTTAAAACGCTCTGTTCAAACATTCTTTATTGTTAGGTAAAATATGGAAATTTTTGGCCACACCATAAACATATAACAGCCACGCTGTTCAAACAGAAAAAAAGACGCACGAAACGAGTGCACAAGTACACAGAGGACAAGCACGAAGAACTGACACAATTCGTCCTGCGTCGTATGTCAGCAGCGCGCTCCTTTCGTATAAACGCGGTCGCGGCAGCGTGCGAGGTGACCTTCGTCCTCTCCCGAATCCCGAGTCGGATAAGCACGCGCGCAGAAGAGACTACGCCCCATAGAGACAGCGCTTCGTGAAGGCGACGACTTTGAGAGCGCGCCCAGCGCGAGTCCGTGGCCCCATCTTGCCACTGATAACAAAAACGCGCTTAACTTTCGAAGCTGTGAGGATTTCCAAAGGGTGTATGGCGTATGGCTTGCCGTTAGCATTCCCGGTAACGTACGTTACGTGGTGTAGTGGCTATAGCGTCGCGCGCTGAGAATCTAGAGGTTGCTGGTTCGGTTCCATGTGATAAATGTTTTCCTTTTGTTTTGATTTTTTTTTCTTGCGATCTCTTGGTATTTATTTTTCAGCGCCACTTCAGTGACAGAAGTACGTAATCGGAGCCGGGGTAGACCCCAGCATAGAACATTTTCATGTAAAAAAAATAATTTGTAATGTCCTTTAGCCGCAAAGCAACAACCCCTATATCGCATACTTTGCTTATCGCTGCACCGCCGGAAAGTAAGGGTTACAAACTATGTGCGGTTGTCAGCTTGGCATGATGCTACTCACAATAATGCAGTGACACACTCTTTTCGAGAAAGGAAATTCAAGCAAGCCCGATGACAATCCTTTTTGTGTGGGGAAAATACGGCCCCAAGCACTCTCGTTCACTTTAGGCTTGATGTTTCTCAGTCATGATTTTTTGGGGACCCTTGTACACCGATGAAATATATGAGTGACCCCTTGCCATGAGAGAAAGAAAATGGGTAAGGAGGGGCGGGTAAGGGGGCACAACACAGCAGCGCAGCGTGAAATACGTAGATTTTATTTAAAAGCATGGGTGGAGAGACCCTCGTCAGGCAGATACAGTCATCCCTTAGTCGCTTCAACCAAGGCAATGTTTTGTCTAAATAAAGTGAACTAAAATGAACTCAAATGGTTCTTTGCTGAACACCCCCTGGTTTCCATGGTTCTCCATTTGAGAACCACGCTAAAGTATGTCGCTCTACAAATGGCGTCACAAGCAATGTTTTTTTTCTCAAGGCACGTGTCCACCCAATGTTTAGGCGCAAATAAATTGTCCTACATATTGATGTGCACCGTTGCTAGAATATGGCAAATGTGGGCTAGACGCGACTCACGCTGTATCATCTATGCCATTCACGCTTATAACACCAAAGCTGTTTTCATTAACCTGGATACAGTGGATTGAGTTCTTCTGTTGGAGGGAAGGATACCGTAGATCGTTTCCACTAGTCCTATCTTCTTAGGCAAACCGCGGATAGAAAAAAACAGGTGGACAGGCAAAACAAAGTTGCCTTTTGTGTTGACCGAAGAGCGCATACATAGGCGCCTTCAGGCCTTACCAGTCCATATTGCTATACATGATCCACTGTTGTCACTCTATAAGTCACAACTTACGTCAAAGCAAGATTAACAGCGCCACCATCACAAGCACACCGCATCATGTGTATACTGCGGTAAGAAATGAGCCGCGACTAAACACCTTGAAATTCCGGGAACGACAGCGCTTCCTTACGCGACTAATCGAAAATGTGCGTATTCACTAACAGAGTCATGCCACACTTACTCGTCAACTTTTGCGATCGTGTTTGCGTAGTTTGTTTTTGGCAACATCGAGAGAGGTTACCATATATACTGCTGTGAAGTCATCGCTCACGCAGCATGGCTGCTGATCTCGTTCTTTTCTAATCCGCTCATCGCACACAGCGCCGACGCAACACTTGCGTGGTGGCGGTGGCGCCATTGATGACGTCATCGTAGAGCGCCGTTTACGGTCTCTCCGCAAACAGCAACAGCTAACCGCGCCGCTTTCTCTTGTGCAGAGCCGGTCGAGCTTTAACGGGCCCAGCGCGAGCAGTGCATGATCTTTCGCTTTTGACTCGTGCCAGCTGCGGTGCAGTTCAGGCGTCTGACTATTACGATAATTGCTGGCTGCAGTATATTTAAGCGATGCGTTTTTATAAATTAAAACCGTGATATGATTAGGAAGTACGTCGGAGGAAGCACTGGGTGAATTCAGAATAGTTTGGTCATCTATATAGAGTGATATGTGAAGTGCGTGTAAATCTAAACACGTTGGTGTTTTTGCATTAGGCGCTGGACCTGCCGGCGTCTCCTGTCGTCATGGTTGGGCGTACAATCGAGACCCATCGTCAAAAAGGGGTATGATTCACACTGGGTGGATCACGCTACTCGTTAGCAGTCCACTAACAGCGAGAAAGGCCCGGCAAACAGCAGACTACATTAGCGGAGCAGAAGTACACTTCCTTACATGCCGTATCTGAAACAGAGAATGTGGGGAGGAAGAAGCGAGTACTTCGTGATTCCCCATTCTCGATGAGACGGTAACAAAATTGAAGAGCGCCCGTGTGTCTCGATTAAAGTGCATTTCAGAGATCGCTAGATAACCAAACTATTCTGAGGTCGCATACGGTTACGCTGACGTCCTCTATGAGCGTCGTGCTTAAGAAGTTACGAACCGCAGCATGGTAACGAAAAAGAAACTCTTACACTGCATTATTCATTTTATTCCTTTTATTTGTATCTTTCTCGATTTTTCCATCACGCGCACGACGACATTTCGCTCACAACCAACGATGCCGACGCAGACGCCGGAATTTCAGTGAAACGAGCTCCTTCGTTGAAACCCTTCGCTCAATCGACTGTTCACAAACGCCAATACTTTGTTTAGTTACGTCAGATCGGACCTCTAAGGAGTTAGCTGTTTGACATGAGCGTCGGCAGAGATTTATCTATAGGGTGCAAACCCTTGTTGCACCGAGGTTACGGGGATTCGGGGGAGTCTAGTGCCCCTTTCCACCCCCTGTACAGCCACACGCTGCTCGGCATACTTTATACATCATTCTAATTTGTTTGCACCGCATTAATTGATTCGGCCTTGCGGTGATAATGATTTCATTCTTTAATCCAGCATTCATTGTTACGCTATAGAAAATCACGTAAACACAACTCATGTGACTAATTCTGCTGTTGGTTCCTGCCTTGCACCGCTAGTGCAAACTGAGCACTTCTTTTTTTCTTTGAATACGCGTATCAGGCAACAACTCTTCAATGCATCAAAAAGATGGTCCTATATCGTTTGCGGTCCTCAACTGTTGGCCCGAAGCTCACCGGTTCAATCCCGGCATCAAAGGTCGCATTTCGATGGAGGCCAAATTAATGGTAGAGGCCCGTGTACAATACGATAGAACACCAGGTAACCGAAATTCCCGGAGCCTCCACTACAGCGTGCCTCAATCGTATCACGCTTTTTTGCCCGTAAGACCACATATAATAATATTATTGAATAGAGATGCGAAAAACATTCAGTGATTTCGCACTGCGAAAAAAAAAATGAACCACAGCGTTTCGTTTTTTGTTCTTTTTTCCTCGAAAATATTTGAAAGCATCGGTCCCTACGTGGGAGACGCCCGCTACGCGCTAAGCGCGTCCTGCAGGACTGAAAGAAAGTTTTTTTCATTCCATTCCATTCCATCGGAACATCGGTGAAAGTTAAAAGCATTAAAAACTGGGCGAGTTGTTTTTTTTTTTTTTTTTGAGCGTGTGCCGACGACGAGAGCATTTGCTTCTGCGTTTATTTAAATATCAGCCAGTAACAGGGACCTTAATACAAGCCTAGTCCGCAAGGCCGCCCTTGCATAATTCTCGCTTTTTTTTTTCCCTCCACCTTCCGAACGCTGATACGTGGCACCAAATATTAAGTGGCCTTCGAAATACCAATTACCACGAGGTGTACATCGCAATAGTCAACGCTTCTGCAGGCCTAAACGTGCAGCGAATGCCACTTAAAACAAACGACACTTACGTCTTCATTCTGGTCATGGTGCAATGTTGTTGTACTCTTTCGAGCCAAAACTTTTAAAAAATGGTTATGAGGCTAGAAGCACATTAGTATGTCAGAGCCATCCGTTGATGTTAAAAACTCATTTCGCGCTTTGCATGAATGACCCGCGTGTTGCGCAAAGATACTTCCCTTTGGCCGCTTCATATAACGAAGCATTTGCGACATCTTGTCGCCTTGGGAAGAGTAATTTATGCCGACGGCTGTCAGTAAACGTATGCAGGCAAGATAACTGGAATAACCATCGCCAAACACACCTGAAATAACTGTGTGCAAAAGCGTGAAATTTCACGGTGAACTTTTACGGCGAAAAAGCGCGACGAAGCAGGCTCAAACTGGAGAAAGACGACGGCCCTGTGTGCCATTCACATTTATGGTAAATATACTGATGCATCGATGCTCGTGTTCCTGCTTTTTTTCTGCAACATCAACTGTATGAACTGGTTTTGAATGCGAAGCATGTCTTCGCGTAATGCAGGCACTTTTAGCGGCTATCTATCTATCTATCTATCTTCTTTCTCTCTCCCTCTCTCTCTCTCTCTCTCTCTCTCTATATATATATATATATATATATATATATATATATATATATATATATATATATATATATATATATATATATATATATATATATATATATATATATATATATATATATATATATATATTGTTACGTCTACGAGAGGGGTTTGTTCAGAGCCGACGTAACGGTCGACTCGACCGACGGTATACAGCAGCGAACGCGCAGCAGCAAGCTCTTGCCACCAAACGAACGTCCTCTTCTTCTGCCACCACCATGTTCCCCGCTACACAGGTGCACATACCTAAATTACACATGTGGTAACATTTCCCTCCGCGCAGACGAAGCCCACTGGGCGAGTCAAACAGTCTCTTGAGGAATAAAGCGCTTCAAACGTGCAACATGGACAAGTTCAGTTTTTGCAGACCGTCGGCCGTTTGAATGGAGACGCGCTATGTGGTAAACTAAATCACTGATACGGTCTACAACAAGCTAAGGTCCCGCATAGTGCGCTAGCAGTTTCTCGCTGAAACCGCGTTTTCTTGTTGGTGTCCACAGCAGCACTAGGTCGCCGCGATTGTACGTCACATGTCGGCGTTGGCGGTCAAAATGTGCCTTCGATCGGTCTTGCGAAGCAAGAGTGCGCAAATAAGCAAGGCGTCTAGCTTCTTCGGCCCGACAGATGATCTCGGATATGTAGGGATCATGGTGGTCCAAATGCGGGAAGATGGTATTCAGGGTATGACGAGGTTGTCGAGCATATAGAGGAAAGAAAGGACTGTAGCCGGTAGTTTCATGCTGAGCGGTGTTGAATGCATATGTGATAAAGGGTAGAATACTGTCCCAGTTTTTGTGATCTGATGCAACATACATAGACAGCATGTTCGAGAGAGTTCTGTTCGTTCGTTCAGTTAGACCGTTCGTTTGGGGATGATATGGCGTAGAGTGCCGAAACCTTGAAGCACAGACACGTAGCATCTCTTCCATCACGTCTGCTGTGAATTGTCGGCCACGGTCACTGATTACAGTTTTGGGAGGTCCATGTCGAAGAATTACAAAACGTAGCATGAAGGAAGACACATCGGCTGCAGTTGCCGATGGTATGGCAGCTGTCTCGCAGTACCGTGTTAAATGGTCGGTGCAAACGACTATCCAGCGATTTCCATCAGAATACCGGGGAAAGGGTCCAAGGAGGTCAATCCCGACTTGCTCGAATGGAGCTCTAGGGGGCGGCACCGGATGTAATCGACCTGAAGGAGCACTTGTTGGGCGCTTATGACGTTGACACTCGTTACAGCTAGACACGTATTGTTCCGTCGTCTGGCGCATTTTGGGCCAGTAGAATCTTTCTTGAAGACGGCACAGAGTTTTCGCTGTGCCTAGATGACCGGATGTTGGGTCATCATGCATAGTCTGCAAAACATAAACGCGAAGACTCTTCGGAACAACCAGAAGATATCGTGAGCCGGTGTTGGTGTAGCTCTTTTTGTACACTAGCCCGTCTCGGATGCAGAAGCGCGTAGGCGATGATTTTGGTTTGGTAGCAAGAAGCTGTTGTACGGTGCTGTCCCTTTGTTGCTCATCCTTAAAGGTCTTGTTATCGGGAAATGGGTGGTCGAGTGATGCAATGTAGGTATCGAAGGTGTCCGCGTCACATTTAATCGTTGGAAGCGGTAGTCGCGAAAGACAATCTGCATCAGCGTGACGTCGGCCGCTTTTATAGGAAACCGTGAAGTCATATTCTTGTAGACGAAGTGCCCAGCGCGCCAGCCGACCAGATGGGTCACGCAGGTTGACCAACCAGCAGAGAGAATGATGGTCTGTCACGACGGTAAAGGGGCGTCCGTACAGGTAGGACCGGAAGCGCTGCACTGCGAAGACTACTGCAAGGCATTCTTGCTCTGTGACGGTGTAGTTACGCTCGGACTTGCTGAGCGAGCGACTTGCATACGCTATGACGTGTTCTTGATTATCCAAGCGTTGAACCAGGACAGCACCTACACCAATACCACTGGCGTCTGTGTGAATCTCAGTGGGAGCGAGAGGATTGAAGTGTCGAAGAATCGGATGAGACGTCAAAAGAAACTTCAACTCCGAAAAAGCAGACTCGCATTCCGGGGTCCAGTCAAACTGCGCACCTTTCTGAAGCAGACACGTGAGCGGGTATGCGATATTGGCAAAGCCAGGAATGAATCGGCGAAAGTATGAACAAAGCCCTAAAAAGCTGCACTGTTCTTTCACTGAGTTTGGTTGCTTAAATGCCTCCACTGCGGCCGTCTTGGCGGGATCCGGTCGTATGCCTTCTTCGTTTACTAAGTGTCCAAGGACGAGTGTTTGGCGCTCTCCAAAACGACATTTCTTCGAATTGAGCACCAAGCGTGCTTTGCTTAGGCAGTCCAGTACGAGGCCAAGGCGTGTGTTGTGCTCACAAAATGTGCGCCCAAAAATTACAACGTCGTCCAAGTAACACATACACACTTCCCACTTCAATCCACGCAGAATGTTCATAAATCGCTCAAAAGTTGCGTGCGCGTTCCAGAGTCCAAACGGCATCACATTGAATATAAATAGTCCATCTGTTGTAACAAATGCCGTTTTCTCCTTGTCTTCCTCGTGCATTGGAATCTGCCAGTAGCCTGACCTCAGATCCACAAACGAAAAGTAAGAGGCCGACGATAGACAGTCGATAGCATCATCAATCCGCGGAAGTGGATATACGTCTTTTTTAGTGATGGCGTTGAGACGGTGGTAGTCAACACAAAATCGCCATGTCCCATCCTTCTTCTTCACTAGAATTACTGGAGCGGCCCACGGACTACATGATTCTTGAATTGCATTTTGCTTGAGCATCTCGCAAACCTGTTCATTGATCACTGCGCGTTCTGAAGGCGATACACGATATGGTTTTTGTCGGAGAGGTCTGTGAGATGTCGTGTCGATTCGGTGCTTTATACGAGAAGCAGGGAATGACGGCGAATCATGCTGAGCGAAATCAAAAATACCGGCATGCTTGCGCAGAATACTTCCGTTCATTACGTTCCTTGGTGCTGAGTGACTTATCAATCATAGCCATAATGGTGGTGTCCCTGGCGTGCAGATTATCACAACGGGTCTTAGCCGGGGAATCATTGCTTTCTGCAAGGGTGGCAAGCGAGAATACTTGGTGTTCACGAATCTCTGCAAGTTTCAGACACTCCGTCAGCACTGTAGGTTCATTAGAGCAGTTAATCACCCATAAACCAGTATGCCCTTGCGCAACCGATAGCGTGCAGTAGGGTATTAAGACTGTCTTCTTTATGCAACTGAGATGCACGGGCTCCACAGTTGCGTCGAATGTTTTCTCGCTTGCAGGTGAACAGACAACAGGGACACATTTTGCAGACAACGGCGGCACAGTTGTGTCCACAGACACGCAAAGAGCACTTTCTTGAGAGGGCGAGTTTTCCATAAACGCAACTGGGATATCGTAATCTACTGCAATTTGTCCTGTGCGGCAATTGACAGTAGCACCACATAGCTTCAAGAATTCGAGTCCCAGAATGACGTAATGCGTAGTATGAGGGAGAACAGCAAACTCTGCGACAAAGTTCTGGCACGCCAAACTAACAGTCACAGTGCAGACACCAACAGGTTGTAACACCTCTCCGCTCACTCCACGAAACGTATCAGGACGGTCCCAACGAAACATGACCTTTCGTCCAAGAAGGCGGGTGAAAACTAAACTCATTACTGACACGGTTGCACCTGTGTCCACCAACGCCATTGTTGGTACACCATCGATAAGCACTCGAACCTTATTCTAAACATGGAAGCTAACGGAGGTATATCTGTTGAAATCGAAGACTGTCCGGTGACCTCACCTCCAACGGCCGCGCCGGCTAGTTTTCCGTAGGAGCCGAGAAGTGGCGGCGCCGAGGAGACGGTGATCGGTTGGCACGAGGGGCAGGTGGTGGTGTCACACTGCGGTCAGAGGCCGGAGATTGGTTTCGTAGCGGTCCTGGGATCTCGTAGGGCGCGCTTCCCGGGAATGTCGGTGCTCGGGTAACGCCAGAACGGTTAAATCTCGGTGATCGGTCGTACCTTGGTGGCTGCCGGTAGTTGCAATACCTGGCAATGTGTCCTTCGAAGCCACAGTTGTAGCAGACTGGTAGAGGACGCTCGCCGAACCAATGCTGAGACCGCTCAGCTGTGAAGGGTCGGTGACGAGCTTGCTGAGCGGGGCCTGCCTACCTCTGTGTGGCGGGGCCGTGCCGAAGGCGTTGGCCATATCGCTGGTCGGCCGCGAATGAGTCACGACGTGGCCTCGGATTTCCAGTTTCGCTGATGTCTGCCTCACATACCAATGGTGGCAAAGGAGCTGATGGTGCCGCCGTGTGGTAGGGTGGATTGGTAGGTGGATGCGGAATGGTTTCGTTAACCCTACCACCTTGTCGCCGCAGCTCTTCATGCACAATTGCCCGAATAGTAGCCGCAAGGTCAGTGGGCGGGCTCACGTCGACGCTGGCGACCTTTGTCACATTTGGCAGCCTACCAAATTTCGGGGCGATGCGGCGAGTCTTCAATTTTTCAAACGTGCGGCAGTGATGTTGGACGTCGGAGGCAGAGGTGACGTCATCCCTGCCTATCAGAAAATTGTAGACGTCTTCCGCTATGCCTTTCAAGAGGTGTCCGACCCTGTCTTCTTCAGACATCTGTGGGTTTATAATCTTGCAAAGCTTAAGAACGTCCTCTATATAAGCAGTGCAGGTTTCTCCAGGAGTCTGGGCTCTTCCAGCAAGAGTCCGCTCCGCGCTTTTCTTTTTTGAGTCGGAGTCACCAAAACATTTCTTCAGTTCTTGAGCAAAAAGAGCCCATGGTGTCAAGGACTCTTCGTGGTTTTCATACCACATCAGGGCAGTGTCTGTGAGAAACAGCGCGACGTTTTCCAGCTGATCGACAGAGTTCCAGTGGTTGTACCGGCTCACTCTTTTGTAGTGCGTTAGCCACGCGTCCACATCTTCTCCTGCCATTCCCGCAAACGGGCGGGGTTCCATGTAGTGATGCCTAGGTGTAGTCAGCGTAGACCTGTGCGAAGTCGAGGCGGTTGATTCCTGACCTTCGCTCTGGGCCATGACGACTGTTGTCGGCGGCAGACCGGCAAGACGACGGCTCCGGCGAACTTCGAACAGCTGTGGCTCCGTGGTACGTCGACGTGCCGTACCTCGCACCTCCACCACTCTGTTACGTCTACGAGAGGGGTTTATTTAGAGCCGACGTAACGGTCGACTTGACGGTATACAGCAGTGAACGCGCAGCAGCAAGCTCTTGCCGCCAACTGAACGTCCTCTTCTTCTGCCACCACCATGTTCCCCGCTACACAGGTGCACATACCTAAATTACACATGTGGTAACAATATATATATATATATATATATATATATATATATATATATATATATATATATATATATATATATATATATATATATATATATATAGCCGCATAGCTACGTCTCGGTGCTCTCGAGATCACCCCTTAACTTGGGGTAAACCAAATTTGTATGGGAGGGCAAGACGGCTTCTTGAATATGACTCGCTGGTCATGACATGAATAATGTCACAATCCCGTCGCGTAGATCGTCAAACCTTTTCTGACAGACCAGACGTGTGGTACGTACGTACTCGTATACTACCACGAGCTGGTATTTGCCAAAGGCCACATGCATGCGGGTATATATCTACCACAGGTGGTATGGTATGAAACATTCACCCGCAGTGACGCAAAATCGCTGATCAGCGACTTGACATAGCAGGCAGCACCTCGATTGGTCTAAACCAGTAACGACGACGGGCTGCACCTTCCCATCCCTGGGAGAGAGAAGGGTGGCGAGGCAGCACAAAAAATTTGAAACCAGTTGAAAGCGGTGTTCCAAACCATGTAACTTTCTTAATGTAGCGCGTATTCGCAAAATTCTTGAAGCAACATGTTCACGAACCAGAGTGCACACATTTCTCTTGCTAACAATTTTTGTACCTCAGGGTTTTAGGACCTTAGGGCTGTTTACTGGCCCTTGAAGTCCGTCGAGGCGTGTACTATAGAACGTAACGGGTTCCTCCCACGTCGCGGCATATAGGCCTAACCTCTCCGTCACGTCATGGGCTCGTTGGACTGTCCATAGTTGTGTCCTTAAATTTGGTCTGCGTAGCGCAGCATCCCACTTGGACAATGTAACGTCTTCAACCCGTAACGCCGGGCACCGCCAGAGCATGAGGTGAGTGACGGTTTATATCTATCCAGAACGGCGAGACGTATATTCGTAATTTTAACGCAAGATCATTAAGAAAATGCTGGCATCGACAGCGTTGACCCGACAATTGCAAAGAATAAATGTCAGCGTACGAGCAGGAATCGAACTTAGTATTCTGCGTGGCAATCAAGCATTCTACCGCAGAGCCACGCCGGGTCTCGGAACTGCTTTTGAGACAAACTGATACACTCATGCAACGTCAATTGTGTTGGTTGTGCTGGGCTATCTAATTTTATGAACATTACATTTGTGTTCCTACGTGATACAGCAGTCATTATTCATTTATTTTTATTTATTTACAGTACCTTACAGAGCCCTCGAGGGGCATTGTGTAAGGGGGGGGGGGGGGGCGGTACAGATAATATGTTAGAAAAATATATATACATATATAACAACACATACATAGGCAAATATTGAATATAATAGAAAATGCAGTTCAAGTTATGAACATGTGAGCAAAATACATACTAGGAAAGTGAGTTACAGTATGTGAAGGTGAAATACAAAAAAAAATATTATGACAGTAACTACAACCTAGCAATAGTGCAAAACATCGGCAACGGTCCTATAAACACTGATGATTACGAAGATGCGATAGAGCAGTTTTAGGTGCATAAGTACTTTTAAGAGTATGATAGAGCTTTGTGTGTTCTTGTTCTGACGCAAGATCATCTGGCAAATCATTCCACAAGCGAATAGCTCGTGGAAGAGCCGACTGGTTGATTGTAAGAGCCATCGGCTGAAGTTGACTTATGTCGCTGTGCTCAGGGCTACCATCACCGCAAGCACCAGCACTATATATCAGCTTACCGCTTCTGGTGTTGTCAATATCCATGTCGCTGTTGGCGTTGTTACGCAACTATAAACAATTGACTGCTATTATACAACATGTATGCGACTGTTCAACCTATGTCTGTGTGTGCAACATTCGTGCATATCTTCAGCGTCATGTCGTAACGTTTTGCTCTATGAAAAATTACAACACAGTAACAATCCCATGAATGCTTTGGATAACATTGATTTCGAAGATACGTGAGATCTGCTGAATTTTTTATTAATTACGGCAAATTCTCAGCATCCGCCAGTGAGATCTCATTCAGTAATCATTCACCCTATGCCTTTAAGATTTCTAAATATCACCATATGCCTATAAGTTTCCTTAATTTCATTCAAATATGTTATATATCTGTTGAACATTTTTAAAATGGGAGTGTTTTGTGCCGAGGTACACCATGGCTCCACTGACGTATTTCCGTCACAGATACAACGCTGTAAAATACTAGCAGATGGCACAGTAAAACTAGAAGAAATAATTCGGTATTTCCCACGCGCCTTGGGAATCAACGTTATGCGAAGCATGTGGAGGGAAAGTGATTGTGTTCTAATTTTTTATTGAGTTACACGTCATAAAATTATGCTATATATATATATATATATATATATATATATATATATATATATATATATATATATATATATATATATATATTCTCACTTCTTCTTCATCGGCTTCTACCAACCATCGCTTCATACGTCACACGACAGAAGCATTCACAATCAGCATCTTGTGAAGAAAAGTATTTTACAGAAGCGTCTAGTGTTCATCAATCCCAATATCGAAGCGACGTCAATCCAGTGCACAACCTCACTGCCAACACTGAAAACAAAAGCGCAAGTACGACTTCTGATGACACAAGTACCCTTCAGGCAACGACCAACAATGAGTGGTTTATGAATAAAGAAGATTCAAGTGCGCGAAACTCCCCACATTGTCTTGCGCCAGAAACAGCTGCATTTGTTGGCGTCGTAGAAGCCTGCGGAGGGCTTGGTAAGAATCCGGGCACACCACGATCAATGTCACACCACAAGCAAGTCGACGAAACCAAGAAACTACAACGTCAACGTATACTTCAGCATTGTCAGCGACGAAAGAAAACTTCATCGAAACCACTCTTAAGGCTCAAAGAACATTGCGAAAAGGCCCATCGTCGTGGATACATTCTCCACCAGTGATTGAAAATGCGCCTTCGATCAAAACATCTGTGACATCGCTATCGAAACATCTCCAAAAGCCTCAAAGGCACCCCTTGTACTCGGCAGGAACACAGGCAGCGCCCAATCAAGCTCGATCAACGCCCACGCAAGCTGCCTGCACGGCCTGTGTAGCACCCACGACGAGGCCTTCGATGCCTACAATATCGGGACTGTCGATTCTGCAAGATGTTCGAACCTCGTTCATTCTTCACAAGAATGCCAGCTGTGATTACTCCTATCGCTACGTCCAAAGCATTTTTGTGTTATCCAGGACGCAACCACCAGCCTCGCCCACCAGAACTCCTGCGTTAATCGGGCTGCTGCACTTTCCCCTGAAGTCTTTGAAAGTTTACGGAACTCCCCTGGAGCATAGAACCAATTGTGAATTTTGACATTTGTGACTTTTAACCACTCGTTTACTTTTTATTGTTCGTAATCCATGCCTTCTTTCGGGGGGAGGGGGAATCGTGTGATGTATGAAGCGATGGTTGGTAGAAGCCGATGAAAAAGAAGTGAGAATGGAATAAACATGGCGTATGAGCCAGGCCACGTCTCCAGTCATCATAGCGTTATATATATATATATATATATATATATATATATATATATATATATATATATATATATATATATATGTGTGTGTGTGTGTGTGTTGCACGCATGTTGAAGAGTTGCAGATATTTATAGTCATTTTTTCGCACGTGCGCAAAGGTAGGCAAAACTTATGCAGCTCACTCAGACTCACTTATGAAAACTATTTTGAGCTTTGTACTGACTCGAACATCGGCTCAGCAACATTTTGCTGAGCCGGACTCACTCGAACTCACCATCACGGAAGTTTTATTCAACCAGACTCACTCAGACTCACGGCTCGATCTGAGCCTGAGTGAGTCCGAATGAGTCTGCGAGCCTAGAATTAGTTTATTCGACCAATATTTCAATGTCTTTTACGCCAATATCTCACGTAATCACCGTTCAAATGGGTGCTGTTCGACACATTCTCTTCACAAACGAGTTCTGAGTGCTTTCAAGCCAGTAAGGTCATTTGTTTCCTGGAAGAGATGACAGCATAAGATATAATAGCCTAGAACTCCCTGGAAAAGTTTGGGGGGGGGGGGGGGGGGTCAAGGCTCGCTGCTACGTAATTGATGCCTCAATTAATAAATATTGAAATAATTAAACGCAGGTACGGACGCACAAACAGACGCACGCGCGGACGGGCGAATGGACGCACGGACGGTCACACAGACGGACGCATGGACGGACGGAAGCAAAAACGAATGGACGGACGTATGCTTCGCTCCACTCTCCATCATTCACTCCGTGAATATGCTGCCATTTTTTTTCTTTTTTGCGACGGTAGCCTGAGTGTCATGAATAATCGACCCGCAATTGTTAAAGCCGTGTCGTTACCTGAACACGTGCGCTCGTCGGGACGCTTCTTTAGGCAAAAGGGAAAACAGTTCATCCCTCCATCATAGGAATCAGTAAAACATGAAAATAAATGCGCCCTTAAAGAAGTAGTTCAACAATTACTCTTTAATAATATAAAAGAGTTTGCGCAATGTTTGTTGGTATCTTATACCGATAGTACTGCTCAACTTGGATGCATCCACGTTGCTGCTTAGTCATACATCTCCATTTTGATGATGAACGTCGATCTTTAATGATTAAAGAGAGAAACAATTTTACTTATCTTTAATGAGTAAACCAACCCTTGTGGTCATAGATGCTTGTGGTTACCAACTTGCCCAATTTTCAATACTACTCAGTGGTAGCTCTAGTATAAGGGCGACAAAAGAACCAGAGTAAACGATGTGTCAGTTTGAAGGGCGTGACCGATTGATCGCCAAACTTTCTCTAAGGTGCCCTACTCACGGCATATTGGAGTTCCTTGACGAAATAGCACTTCTCCGATTTGGAAACGGGGAGGGGGGGGGGAGTGATTTTAAAAGAAAAGCAAAATGAGCACCGTAGCTGTCTCTCAGGGGGAGGACACCTCAACAGTAGCTCACGAGGGATCGGGGTAGAGAACGGAATAAAAGGATAGTATTAAAAGGTAAAGAGACAGAGAGAGAGACGTACGTAGGAGAGAACGAGGCGCAGGGACTGGGAGGAGAAGACAGGAAAGATGGACACGGTCGCAGGAGTCCGAGGACGGGGCACCACTGTCGAGAGCTCTTGTCGGCGACAGGAGATGGCGTAAGACCAACCCAGTCGGCCAGAGCTGCACTGTCGTCGGAGATCGCGAGGGCACAACCGGTCGGCACGGAATCCAGCGAGCGAGATCTTGGAAACGAGCCGAATGGTACAGACACTGAGAAACTACACGTTCAAGGAACTAATGACGTATACAACGGCCATGAAACATTACTGCACTTTACGGATAACTCTGGGAGAGGAGAGTGGTAGATATTGTCGCGGGTTATAAATTACAGGGGGTTTATTTAAAAACACGGACAGTGGGACTTGTAGAGACGCTCTCAGAGAAGGCCGCTAAGATTGTCGTTTTCTTCACTCTGCTGCGCTGCGCCTCTCGAGCAAATCCGCGTTCTTCGTTGTCGTCGCTATCTCGCCGCTAAATGCAGCTATGCACGCGGCATTACCCTCCCGCCAGAGTGAGCGTCGTCCCGACGCTCAACAGGTAGAGATGCGGCCATCGAGTGTTTACATCACTGAGAGTGGTAAAGTTTCATGCGGACCACGTGCACTGTCTCAGGCAGATGCTGGCGACGTTTGGAACAGGAGGAGGCGTCGGGCACGACTTCGTACGTCACGTCGCTAAGACGGCGCAGAACCTTGTAGGGTCCGAAGTATCGGCGTAGAAGTTTCTCTGAGAGGCCTCATCGTCGTACAGGAAACCAAACCCAGACTCTATCTCCTGGTTGGTAAATGACGAATCGATGGCGAATGGCGAAGGTTGTACCGTTGGGGGTCAAGTTGCTGCTGGTTCATTATTCTGACGCGGGCAAGCTGCCTTGCTTCTTCGGCGCGCTCAGTGAAGTCTGCGGCGTCTGTCTCTGAGTCATTGCAATCGTAAGGCAACATGGCGTCAAGCATTGTCGTAACTTCTCTGCCATGAATTAGTGCAAACGGCGTAATTTTTGTTGTTTCCTGGCGCACCGTATTATACGCGAATGTGATGTACGGCAGTATTCGGTCCCAATTCTTGTGTTCTACGTCGACGTACATGCAAAGCATATCAGCGATTGTCTTGTTAAGTCTTTCTGTAAGCCCATTCGTTTGTGGGTGGTAAGCTGTCGTCTTCCTATGCGCTGTGCCACTGAGCGTAAGCACAGTGCGCAAAAGCTCAGCTGTAAACGCGGTACCTTTGTCTGTTATGACGACAGCTGGAGCACCATGTCTCATAACAATGTTCTCAATGAAGAACTGGGCCACTTCAGCTGCAGTGCCACTCGCGATTGCCTTGGTCTCCGCGTATCGGGTGAGGTAGTCCGTCGCCACTATAACCTATTTGTTGCCGCTGTCAGATGTTGGGAATGGGCCCAGCAGATTCATTCCGATTTGAGAAAACGGGGTTTCTGGCACGGGCACAGGATGTAATAGCCCAGCGGGTTTGACAGGTGGTACCTTGCACCGCTGACAGTCAGTGCATGTTCGGACGTAATGTTTAACCTCTGCTGCGATTCTTGGCCAGTAATATTTTTCTTTGATGCGTGTCAGTGTTCGTGTGAAACCGAGGTGGCCCGCAGTGGCTTCGTCATGGCAGGCTTGTAAAATTTCGCTGCGTAGAGCTCCAGGAACTACCAGCAGATAGCTTCTACCTGTTGATGAAAAGTTCTTTTTGTACAGAATTCCGTCCCGTAAACAGAATGACGATAAGTTCTTCGAAAACACACTTGGTGCATTGGCGGCTCGTCCGTTCAAGAATTCTATAAGCGAGTTGAGCTCCCGATCATCTTGTTGTTGCCGAGAAATGATAGCTGCATCAACAACTCCTAAAAAACCTGGGAAATCATCATCCTCTATAGCCGGTGATTCAATCGGTGACCTTGACAAACAGTCGGCGTCTAAGTGTTGCTTTCCATACTTGTAAACTACGGTCATGTCGTACTCTTGGAGCCGTAAGCTCCATCGTGCTAAACGTCCAGAAGAGTCTTTCATGTTGGTCAACCAACAAAGAGAGTGATGGTCGCTTACTACTTGGAAAGCGCGGACATATAAGTACGGGCGGAACTTCGCAACTGCCCAAACAACGGCCAGACACTCCTTCTCCGTTGTTGAGTAGTTGGACTCGGCGCGTGTCAACGTTCTGCTAGCGTAGGCAACCACTCTCTCCACACCATCTTGGCATTGGACAAAAACAGCACCTAGGCCCACATTGCTGGCGTCTGTATGGATGGCTGTTGGTGCATTCTCGTCGAAATGAGCGAGGACAGGTGGAGTTTGTAGACGCTGTCGCAGCTCGTTGAATGAAGCTTCTTGCTCTTCACCCCATACAAATGCGATGTCTTCCTTTGTAAGGCGGGTTAGTGGAGAGGCGATGTGTGCGAAGCCTGCTATAAATCGCCGGTAGTAGGCGCAGAGACCCAGAAAACACCTGACCGCTTTCTTGTCAACAGGCCTTGCGAACTTTGCGACGGCTGCTGTTTTATCTGGGTCAGGCTTCACACCTTCGCGACTGATCACGTGTCCCAGGAACTGGAGTTCTTCGAAGCCGAAGTGGCATTTTTCCGGTTTGAGTGTGAGTCCAGCGGACCTTATGGCTTGAAGGACTGACAGTAGCCGCTTTAGATGCTCTTCAAACGTGGCCGAAAAAACGATCACGTTGTCGAGGTACACAAGGCATGTTTTCCATTTCAGGCCGGACAGAATGGTATTCATTAGTCTCTGAAACGTGGCTGGGGCTGAGCATAGACCGAAAGGGAGGACTTTGAATTCATAAAGCCCGTCTGGCGTCACGAAGGTGGTTTTTTTCTCGGTCGCGCTCATCTACTTCTATTTGCCAGTATCCACTTTTAAGGTCCATTGACGAGAAGTAGCGCGCATGCCGTAGCCTGTCCAAAGAGTCATCGATCCGTGATAATGGATAAACATCTTTTTTTGTAACATGGTTCAGCTTACGATAATCGATGCTGAAACGCAAGCTGCCGTCTTTCTTTTTCACGAGTACCACTGGCGATGCCCAAGGACTCTTTGATGGTTGGATAACGTCATCCTCTAGCATCTTCTTGACTTGCTGCTGGATTACCTCACGTTCTTTCTGAGCGACGCGATATGGGTTCTGTCGGATCGGTCTTGCTGTGTCTTCCGTAATTATGCGATGCTTAGTCAGAGGCGTTCGACCTACTCGTGATGTCGATGAGAAGCAGTCCTTGAACTGGTCGAGCTCCATAAGACGACATCTTTCAGTCGGTGTTAGACTCGGACTGATATCAACTGGTGGTGTATGTGGAGGTGATTGAGCTGTGGCTTCCCCTTGCATTAGAAGACAGTCGTGAGAGTAGTCGAGCTCTTCGAGGTACGCCACAGCCGTGCCTTTACCGATGTGCCGGCGCTCATTCGTGAAGTTGGTCAGAAGCACGTCTGCGCGCCCATCCACCAAGCTGACGATACCGCGAGCGATGGCGATGCCTTGGTGAAAAAGAAGGTCAGTGATGCGTTCGGCTATGGCGTCTTCATTACAGTGCACGGCGCAACACACGGAAACAAGACTACATGACAGTGGTGGCACGCAGACGTCGTCGTCGACCACACGTAACACCCAGGGTTCTTGGTCTGGATCAGTGGTCACGGACTTGTCAGCGGCGAATGTGATCACACCGTCGCGTATGTTGACCACAGCACCGTACTCTCTTAAGAAGTCCATCCCCAGCATCATAAGTTTGCAGCACTCCGGTAGGATCAGAAATGTGGCTACAAAAGCCACATTCTCAATAGTGAGTCTTGCTGTACATTTTCCCGTGGGAGTCATTATCTGGCCTCAAGCACTTCGGATATAAGGGCCCGCCCATTCCATCCTGACTTACTTGAGTTCGTCTGCCAATCGTTCACTCATTATGGAGAAGTCTGCACCCGTATCGACTAAGGCCGTCACTTAAACGCCGTGAATCGTCACAGCGAGGTCGGCAGTCACAGTTTTCTCGGCGAAGTCTTCATCGTCGTCTCTCACGTGTTTCGGCAGCAGTGGGGGATTTTCGGCAATTCGACGGCTTGCAACCTTCCCCCCAGAGGTCGCTGCTTTCAGTTTCCCCGCCGTGGGCTGGGAGACCAACCTCTGACGGCGTCAGCAATACTACGGCGGCTTGGTGAACCAAAGCGAGCCGGTGATGGTGACCGCGTCCGGAAGGTAGAAGAGCCTTCCCGCCTGCCAGCCTGGTCGTCGTCGATGGGGGCACGGCGTTCGTCGAACTGTCGGCGCGTAGCTGTAGGTTCACTACCGCGGTATTCAGCTCGGCGATGTGGGCAAAAACGGTAAATGTGCCCTGGCTCTCCACAGTTGTAGCAGAGTGGTCGACGATCCGCAGTGCGCCATATGTCGGTCTTCCGCATATAGGGTCGCCTGACAGAATCCTGCAGAGCCCAGGCTGCCACAGGATACGGTTCGAGGTACTGCGGCGCTGGCATGGGCGTGGGTCGACGAACAGCGTCTGCATAGCTGTATCCGTTCGGCTGGTATGATACTTCTGGAGCCAATGGACGACGCACAGCATCTGCATAGGTACACGAGTTTGGACGGTGCGGTGGAGGGGAATATTGCTGAGGAGAGGCAAACGCTTGTCGAAGTTCATGGCGAACGACTTCAGCGACGGAGGCTACCGTGGACTCCTGCTGCGGGGGCGCCTGTGACTGCAATGTGTATTTTGCGTTCTCCTTCGCGATCTCCTCACGCACGATCTGTCTAATCAGGTGGCGTAGAGAAAACTCGTTGTTTTCGGTAAGTGCGGTGGCGCCTGCAGCTGCGCCGGTGGCCGGGCGATCAGACTGTCGGTACCGTTGCTGTAGCGCACGCTCTATTGCGGTGGCCTCCCTGGTGAACTCGTCCACTGTTGTCGGTGGATTACGCACAAGACCAAAAAATAGCTGCTCTTTGACGCCCCTCATGAGATGGCTTAGCTTTCGAGCCTCGGGCTTGTTGGGGTCCGCGCGGTGGCACAAGCGCACCATATCCTCAGCAAACATGGCGACGCTTTCATGCAGCTGTTGGGTGCGTCCTTCAAGAAGGCGTTGTGCATTTTCGCGTCGGTCCGTGTTACCGAAGGTGTCAATAAACCGACGACAAAACTCCTCCCATGTCGTCAATGTTGCCTCCCGGTTTATAAACCACGTCTTCGCGCCGTCTTCAAGGGCGAAGCATACGTGGAAGAGCTTTCCATCGAGACTCCAGTAGTTCGATTTAGCTACCCGTTCGAACTGCTCAAGCCAGTCTTGCGCATCTTCGTTCGGCCGGCCATGAAATGGTTCAGGAATGCGCATATTCTGGACCGTCACCTGTGCAGGACTCCTTGCCATTTCTCGAGAAGGGGTGGTTGTCGGAAGTGTTGCTCCCTTTAAAAGGCCAAATTCTGGTTCAAGACCTTGAAGGCGACGGCTTGAGCGGTGCACAGGCGTCTCCACGCGTGGCTGTCTCGTAGGGTTGGACTCGGGACTTCTCACAGGGGTGCTGATCATGAGGTGGTAGTACCCAGCTCCTCCACCAGTGTCGCGGGTTATAAATTACAGGGGGTTTATTTAAAAACACGGACAGTGGGACTTGTAGAGACGCTCTCAGAGAAGGCCGCTAAGATTGTCCTCTTCTTCACTCTGCTGCGCTGCGCCTCTCGAGCAAATCCGCGTTCTTCGTTGTCATCACTATCTCGCCGCTAAATGCAGCTATGCACGCGGCAATATAAACGGCGCGTTTTTTAAAGCATGCAACGTATGAGCTCGTGGCGCTGTGGGTAGCATGGCTGGCATCTGTTGTCGCGGACCTAAGGATCATACGTACTAATCCTTGGGATCATAGGTTTGAATCCCGTTGACGAAACTTTCTATCTTCTGGTCGTGCGTATTTTTGATGTCACTTCGTGACGGAAATACATCACTAAAATCTTGCTGGACCACGACATAAAACACTTTCGTGTTAAAAAAACCACAAAAATGTTACCGAGCCCAGTCGCAGTAGTCTAGTGGCTAAAGCACTCTGGTACTGACCCGCAGGTCGCGGAGTCAAATCCCGGCTGCTGCGCCTGCATTTTCGATGGAGGCGAAAATGCTGTAAGCATCGTGTGTTCAGGCTTGGGTGTGCGTTAAAGAACCCCAGGTGGTCGAAATCGACGGAGCCCTCCACTACGGCGTCTCTCATAATCATATGGTGGTTTCGGAACATTAAACCCCGCATATTGTTATTATGAACAATGTTACCAAAAACGGGTGCACTTTCGACGTATTGCCAGTGATGGCTGCTAGCGCCAAAGTGAACCTACGCTATGCCATGCTTCCAGGTAAGCAAGACTTTTATTTTAATTTTATCTTTGTGTTGCCGCTGCGTGGAAGTTTGAGCTCATTCGTCGTACATCCGTTTGTTATCTTGCACAACAATCAGAGACAAGCTTCTGACTATGACTACGACACGAATCAACACAAGCATCGGTGTTCTAGCTTCTTTCGTTCCATGAACTTTGTATTGTAACATTCTGAGCCGAATTAGATGATCTGCTTTAGATCGTAGAGTTATGTTAAACTTAAATAACTATGGCAAAGGAACCCGAGAGACATTTTGAACACTTGAAGTGCAGCTGAAAGGTGGCGTACGTACGTATCATTCATCTCTATTTACGTTTCGCTTCTTACTTCGAGAGTTGTTCGAAAAGTTAACGCCAGTGCATACTTCACGAACCCCACAAGGCCAGCTATATCAAAATATACTAATCAATTACCCATTTACACGGGCTGCCTAAAGAATGCATTGAGATCCTTCACTGACCTTACATGTCTATCGTCGGCAACACTGCGGGAACGTCGCGTGGGTCACCGCTGCTGCTTTCTGTTTAAGCCATATATACCTGGCAGCTTAGGGATTATTTAATAGCGCCTTGCACACTCGCGAAGCATTGCTTTGTTTTGTCCATGTACCGTGAAGAATAGCGACACCTATTGAACAAAGGTTGTGGCCCTATAGACAGCTGGTATGGCGGCGCTATATACGGCGTAAGGACGATGTCGCGGCGCGCACGGACACTACTGGCGGCGCTGATCGAGCCCTAATTCGCAATAATAGTAAGCGCTAAATAAAATGAGAAGCGTCCGCTTATCTCGCACATTACGCCATCCTTAATCTAACGTTTCCATCGCTCGTACTCGTGAGCTTTCTACTTTGCAGCTGACCGGCAGCTTACTGGCGGCGTTGCTGCAGATGTTATCACAGCAATACGCACAACACTCTTGTGTGACCGCGAATTCGCCTGATGCCTTCGAACTGCTATTAAATGCGAAGCATGTATTCGCGATCTTTGGTGACTGTGAGCGTATCTATCTATCTATCTATCTATCTATCTATCTATCTATCTATCTATCTATCTATCTATCTATCTATCTATCTATCTATCTATCTATCTACGACATTTAGCTCACCCGGCTGTTTCGACGATGGGATCTATACCAAAATTGGTATGGCATAACATGACTGTAGGACGAGCATTAGTGACTAGTCACAACATGAAAATTATTTGACATGTATGTCGTGAATGTCGTGATTTACATGTCATGGTGTTGCTGCTCTTGCGGTGGTTTAATCCACATGACATATCTCAAAACTGATATGGTATTACATGACTGCATGGCGAACATAAGTGACAGGTCCTAACGTGGAAATTAAGACATGCAAGTCATGTAAGTCGTGACTCCTGACTACACGCCATAACCTCATGGCGCTCTCACGGTCGTTTTGCTAACTTCATATTGTTACGTGGTTTCAGCTGACTGTAAGAGAGCAAATTGGATATTACATTACGTGAGTAGACAACGAAGGTAAATCATACGTCCGAACATGGTAATCATGACATGGGGTTCATGTAAATCGTGACCACATGCTACACTCATTACGCTCTCGGGGTTGTTTCGCTAGCTTCACATATACCAACTTTAATATTACGTGGGGTGAATTGACGACGAACACAAATACCAGGCGCAAACATGATAATTATGACATGGAAGTAATGTACGGCACAATTTACATGCCTACCACTGTTGGTGCTGGTATTCCAAGCGTTAGTGGTGCCGTTGCTACGCGACTATAAACAACATACTTGCAGCTTATCTAAATACCTGAGTACGCATAACATTTCTGCATGTGTTTACTGTGCACTACACTCATGCGCCTCATGACGTTGTGCTGATTTTCAAGCGACATATCACCCTTCCTCATGCGTGCGTCTTATATCATCGATTCCAACTGTGCGTGGGATCAACCAATTTTCTTTTGTTTTCCGTCTACGCAGCCACTCGCAGTCGCGACTGATTAGCAGCGCAGCGCGCCGCGGTGCAGCGCCACTTGTTCAGTGAAAACTGCAGCACACTAGGGTCATGGCTGCATACACTCCGCAGATTCCCACACACCAACAGAGCGGCGAAACACCGCAGATGCTGGACGGCACTGCGGGGGGGGGGGGGGGGGGGGGGGGGGAATGCCAGCATCCTTGTGAAATTGGCCAATACACTATTTAGAGCCACTGTTGGTATACTCAGAGCTTGGTGGTACTTCTACGTGTTCTTGTTATCATAATAGCGAAACGGCGAAAAGCGCGTGCCTTTAAGATCATCGTTCCGGGCCTTGCAATGCCCGAAGGTGCCTGGTCCCTCGTGCGCACCCACTTACCTGGTGATGGGGGCGGTTTTAACGTCTTGGGCTGTCACCTCGAATTTGCGCTGAAGTGCAGAGAGCGCGAACGACACTTGGCTCACTGCAGTGACCGAGTTTGCGAAAGGAGCACGCTGTTCGCACACAAAGTCACAACTGCGAGCGTTAGTTCGCACTCGTCATGTGTATACGTGTCCAAAATCAACATGGGAACAAAGATAGGCCCGCCTTTGACAAAGATAGGTCCTCCTATCAAAACGTCGGCCAGCCTGTCTGAGGCACTTCCACTGTTTACACTGATTATGTCACTGTGTATACGTGTGTGTTTCGTGCGTTCTTTTTGTGTTTGAGCAGCTGTGACTGTGGTTAGTACGCGTTCCTCCTGTGTATATCCTTTTCGTGCGTTTTTTTCTTCTTCTAGAGAAGCGCGTTCCAAGTTTCAAGCTGGCTGCCGTTATTTGCGTGCCATTGCACTTTCTTGCTATAGCGTTATTTCTTTCGCCCTTGTGGTGAAACGATGCACGGTAACCCCTCGACCACCTCTGTGAAGACGCGTTTTACTTTTGCGTTACGCTGATTTCTATAACAAAAAGGTCAGCCATGCTGTTTATTTGTGGTTCTTTAGCTCTATTACAATATACACTGTATATATTCTGTTCATCTCTCAAATTCATTATCATGCTGTTGTTTTTATAATGGGTGCTATTCTTAACCAAATATATTGTATTATTTTTTATGCAATCTTCAGCGAGGATAATGTTGCAGCGTTGTCTTTCCAGGTCCTCAACTGCATTGTTTATATGATCTACCTGCGACGTAATGAAAAAAACCTAATGGTTATTAAATATTATTTTTTCTAATTTTGCAATTTAATAGCATTGAAAATTTTCAAAGTGAAAAATTTCAAGGCATCCACACTGTTCTATACTCTTCTTTGTTATTTAATCAAGACATTATTGATTTTTCTTTACTACGAAATCCTTAAGGTATAAGCAGGTTGGCTGATGACAAAAAATTGTGCATGGAGAAGTCAATGAAAACGTATCAGGCTTCAATAAATAATCAGCTAAATTTGCGGTGTTCGCGGTGATCCAACGGCTGATAGGAAAAATATATATGAATGAAATAAATCTATTATCTTTGCACCAAATACCAACAGATGAATTTTAGTTTCACAATATTATTTCTAGATCTGCAAATAGAGGAACAAGATGCTCATAAATCTTTGGGCATCTGGTTTAATTGTGACATGTTTTGGAATACACACGCAAAAAAAATTTCAGCCGATTTTAGTAAAATCAAGGTATGTTTAAAAAAATAAGGGATCTGACTCCTCTTTGGCATAAAAATTTTTCGCATTACACCGTCTTCCGTTCATGACTGTCAGAGTGCTTACTTGTACCGTGGTGCAACGTATTCGCAAAAACCACAAACAAATATTTAAGTAAAGAAGTCCTCAAGCATTTCGAAAAGTACAGGCGTATAGGCTTCAACATGTGAGAATTCATAACTCATTAATTAGACACGCTACGCTGAAAGCCAACTACATATACCATCACAGGATATTTCATCACGTAAAGACTAACCGACCATTCACGCCATATTATCTTAATCGAAATCCCACAATATCGGCGCAAAAAAGCAGGATATTTTCGAATTGTAAAAAATTTTATTGCCGACAGCATTCAAACTAGCCAGTTTTTACATCATTAACCCACCTCAATTTACCTGATTACATTACTTTGTCGAAAATATCTATAATAATACACATTATCATAGACTTTCTTCAGTAAATGTATGCATACGCCTAAAAAGTAAAGATGAAGTTGTTGGGCCCTGGTTTTAAATGCGCCCCGCCGAAAAACGTAAAGAAACTGCATTTGCTATGGGTACCAGGCCACCGCGGATTATATTTGAACGAAATGGCGGACTCTTTAGCAGCAGTATCCCTGGGTGGGCCCACCATCCCAGTTTTGCCAGATACGGCTTACGTAACCGCGCTAAGGTTCCGAAATGCTTGCCTGCAATGGGGAAAAGGTAATTTGGATAAATTCAAAGATTTCGAGCATTTGAGCTATTGCTGGAATAAACAGTGGTGTGTATCTCGCCAGTTAGAGGTCACTTATACCAGATTGCGCTGTGCAGTTCCACAACTAAATTATTACCTTAATAAAGCTCAGCTCAAGGCGTCACCGCTATGCATTTGGTGCAACGAAATTGAAACAATTGAACATTTCCTTTTATTCTGTCATCGTTATTCTTATCAGAGAAAAAGATTTTTAGTAGCCCCATTACAAAAGCTAGGAATACAAGTAAATTTACCAGTAATTTTATTATTTGGCGGAACTTCATTTGGTTACTGCCACAGGGATGTATGCTCCGCTGTGTTTGATTACATCAATGCAACTAAAATATTACCATGCTAGGGAACCACTACCTTTTCAGATCTTTAGTTTATAATTCGTAGTTATGTCTTTCAAAAACAAAAGATGGTTTGACCGCTTGCTCAGCACACATTTTTGTTTTTTGGTAGTATTATTTTAAGCTTCTTTTTTAGATTAGCTTCATTTTCAGTTTAGTTTCATTTAAGTATCCTGCCGCCCTGTTCTTGGCCCATCCCCCTTTGTGGGTAAGCGCCATCCATCAGAGGTCATCAGCATCAGCATCAGCCGTGGTGGTCTAGTGGCTAAGGTACTCGACTGCTGATCCGCAGGTCGCGGGATGGAATCGCGGCTGCGGCGGCTGCATTTCCGATGGAGGCGGAAATGTTGTAGGCCCGTGTGCTCAGATTTTGGGTGCACGTTAAAGAACCCCAGGTGGTCGAAATTTCCGGAGCCCTCCACTACGGCATCTCTTATAATCATATGGTGGTTTTGGGACGTTAAACCCCACATATCAATCGATCTGGTTTTAAATGCGAAGTATTTCTTGGGGAACTTCAGCGATATTGAGCGTATTTATCTATCTATAGCCGCTTACGTTTGGGTGCCCTCGTGGTCACGCCCTTGACTTGGCGTGAACTAAAATTAGCATGGGAGGGTAAGATGGCTTGACGAATATGACGCGCTGGTCAAGACATGAATAATGTCACAATCCCGTCGCGTACGTCGTCAAACACTTCCCGCCAGACAGTGGCACATACCAATGGGTGGGTATGTGCCAATGGTGTGTGGGTATGTGCCACAGGTGATGGACGCTTAGCATCTACCCAGGAACGACGAGAACACACGTGGACAATTCCAATGCGCGAGCGTTAAGAAATACCCGATATCGGTAGCGTCGACCCGACGAATGCAAAGAATAAATGTCAGGGTCCTAGCTGGAATCGAGCCCAAGCATTCTGCGTTGCAATGCAGCATTTTACCACAGAGCTATGCCATATTTAGGAACTACTTTTCAAACATACGCTAATCTTCGTGAAACGTCAATAGTGGTTGTAGTGCTGCCTACCCAACTTTATAAACATTACACATGTATTCCTTTGATAAAACCATCACGTTGGGTTAACGTCAGTTGCGGTTAGTTGATATGCGCTGAAGTTGATTTATGTAACAATGTCCAGGCCACTATCTTCGCGAGCATCAACGCTTCATAACAGCTTCTGGTGTTGCTAATACGCATGTTGCAGTTGGCATCGTTGCGCAAGTGCGAACAACTGGTTATATAAACATCTGCAACACGTCAACATATGTCTGTGCACTATTTGTACGTATATTTAGCGTCGTTTCATGACGTGTCTCTCAATAAAAAAAATTGCAACAGGAACACTCTCCCCCTACATGCTTCGCATAACGTCGGTTCCCTGGTACGTGGGATCTGCCGAGTTTTTATTTGATGGAAAATGAGCATTTCGTATTAAATAATTACTACATGCTTTTTTAAAGGTAATTCAGCACACAAATACTGACAACTAAGCACAACCGGATTAGGTTTACAGTGAGTCAGCTAAGCGTTTCTTACTTATAAGGTCCAACATCCCCTTTTATTTTATGATGTTAAACAATACAGATTGCGAAATACCGAATTAGTGATAGCGCGTCCTATCTAGAATGACGTCTCATTTCCCCAGTCAAGGTTTGCCTACAGGCACGGTGTCCACATAGTTGTCCGCGAGCGCGAAACATTAAGATAAGACGAACGATAGGGCAGTATGCAATGTGCGCGAGTGTGGCGAAAGCCAAGTCCACAGAGCTCAGCGCACGAACGACTGGCCTCTTTTCAGTGAAATGAACCAGCTTCGCAGAAAGGTCCTTCGCCAAGCACAAAGGCTTTGTGTGCGCGCGCTGTATCCATGTGCTCTCTTTGCAAGACTTCTAGATTATTATGAATAAGAGAAGAATAAAAAGTATTTGATTGATTGATATGTGGGGTTTAACGTCCCAAAACCACTATATGATTATGAGAGACGCCGTAGTGGAGGGCTCCGGAAATTTAGACCACCTGGGGTTCTTTAACGTGCGCCCAAATCTGAACACACGGGCCTTCAACATTTCCGCCTCCATCGGAAATGCAGCCGCCGCAGCCGGGATTCGAACCCGCGCCCTGCGGGTCAGCAGCCGAGTACCTTAGCCACTAGACCACCGCGGCGGGGCAATAAAAAGTATTTAAGTTGATTTCTTATTTATTAGGCTTGTTTTCGCAGAGTCTCGCGTCAGAAACTATGGAGTGGTTTGTGCTGCGACGGTGTGAAAGAGGTACATTTGCAACGCGGTGTGACCGCGTTGCAAATGTACCTCTTTAAAGGAGCACTAAATAGAAAAACGATTAACTTGTTATTGGGAAAATTATCCTTTCGCAAATCCAAAATCGCTCTGCTCACCGCGAGAAGGCGCTTTGCAAGTGACAAAACTAGAGGCGCTGCACCCAAAATGGCAAAAATAAAATTCGGGTGACGAAGCCACCTTGAAATTCCAGCACCAAATAGCGTGACGTCATAAATTTTGACGGTGTTCACTAATGTATACGTGGCTCCTAATAGGTATAAATGAAGCACAATGTCTGTTTATAGGGCCTAAGACTTGACATCCCAAGTTTGTAGACATTTCGTCGTCTCAATATCGGTAAAATACGACAAATACACTTTGAAATTTGTGACGTCATGTAAGTAGATTTCGGCAGAAATTTAATATTAGCACTTTGACCTTGATTTCTTCCTCTAATAATTAAGTTATGATGACATTGACATTTCACTTTCCAGAGAACACTTTATCAATCGAAGCAACTTCATTGTTTTTTTTTCAAATTCGTGTCTCCTTAAAAGTCGCATGAATTCACCTGAAGCCACTTGAAGGCGAAATCCTTCTTTTTTTTTCTCTGCCGATCCACTGATCCTGCCCCGCCACCCTCCGGAAGCTTCCTTCACCTGACGGGGTTTTGCACGGGATCCGGTACTGATGACATCGCAAACTTTTTGCATCTCGTCTTATTTTGCACTGCCTCCAAAATTGGTCCGCCTTTGACCAAGTCGAAGTTACGATGTCACATTACGTGACGTTACGTGATGACGCCATCATGTGGTGGTGTCATCACGAGATAATCTTTTGGCGCCGCCGGCAGTCTATTAAGGTGAAAGCCTTTAATGTCTCGCACTTGCGTCACTCCGTCCGTGCCCTGGAACGGTGTCAGCTGTGGCCTCTCCTCCTCACACTCTCTCGGCAATCACGTCATGGCACAGCGGCGCTTAGCAACAGTGGCGCCACCACAGCTGTGGCCTCTCCCCCTTACACTCTCGCGGCAATCACGTGATTGCTGAGATAATGTAAAGAGAAACTAAAAAGACATGACACAGTGGAATGCCTCGGCCTCCAACCCAAACTGCATTGCTTCGGCGAAGTATTCAATCTGGTAGAACATCAGATGCGACTGGCGTCAACATCTACGAACCGGCTGATGCAACCAGCATCCATTCCAGCGAGCTTTCAGACGCAACGGCCGTCAACCAAGGTGGCAGTCTCATGCAGTCTTTGGCAACTCTTGCGGTGCGCCTGACGTGTAACCAACGGCAAACCCTCACGCAACGTGTCGCAAGCCCCCTCACCCACGGGTCCGATTCCAGCCAGCGACCAACGGCGGTTTCTGATGGGATGGTTTGAACTACTGGCTGATGCAAGCAATCACCAGTGGAAATAAAAGAACCAAGCTGCGCGAAGACGAGAGAGTGACTGAAGAAATTCCGCGTGATCGTGGCACCTCGGGGCGAGCCCCATAAGCTGTCGGCCTCAGTGCCAAATATGTAACGCCCCTGCTTATGCTGTAGATAAATGGTATGCACAGCATAAATGTTATGTACAGTACAGTCCACCTTGTCCGCTTTATCTATCACCTCTTCGCACATGCAGCCACGTGCTGAAGCACCCGATACACAACAACAGTCAGTCGGATGGCCACAGGCTTTCACCGAGCACACTTTGGAATTTACCAAGTGTCCACTTTTTTTAGTATGATCAGGCCTCTAAGGCTTTCATCTTTAAAAAATGTTCAACGTAGTCTGCTCGATGAAATGAACGCAAGCCACTAAGTTCTCCTGAAAGATTAAGCGTCTGAAAGATAAACCCACGTTCCAAATCACGCCCTTCAATGAGCGCCCTTCAGCGGGCTATCCCATGACGCCTAAGCCTAACCTCGCGCGCCAGCTCAACGATGGTTCTCCAGCGCTGATATCGTCGTGCATTCACATCAGTGTCGAATTCCGAATAAGAAATGCGTTTTTGTGCAAGAAACTTCACAGTTCCAAGAACAATCCGAGAATTGACGTGTGAATACAGCGCACAATTCGTGGTAACCGCTTGCCATCGCCGCCACCGATCACAACACGCGCAGCACGAGAGCAAAATCGGACTTCAGTGCCACTAGTTCTCGCAACCGCCACCCGGAATCCAGCCCGCCTCTGCGGCGGACCTTTCAAACTGAGTTTATTCTAGTAACGTACGACGGACCACTAAGGTAACCGCTTGCCATCGCCGCTGGCGATCACAATACGCACGCCCCGGGAGCAAAATCGAACTGCAGCGCCACTAGTTCTCGCGACCGCCACCCACCACTAGTTCTAGCGACCACCACCCGGCATTCGGCTCGCCTCTGAGGCGGACCTTTCAAACTGAGTTTAATCAAGTAACGTACGACAGATTGCTTAGGTACCGCCGGTGGGAGATTTCTCTTGTGCGTGGCTATACAAATTCGTAGCGTGTGATTTAACTAAAAGCGAACTGTCTCTGCGTCCAATCGGATTCTTCTGTCTCTGAGTGCCCATTAGCAGCGATTGGTATGTTCCAGTAGGAAACACTCCATCTCTGCGTGCTTTTCGCCTTCCCAGAATTCTCTCCTGTGCAACGCCACGGTGAGCGCCAGCGTCAACGCCACTGCCAATATATAAGCGTTAGCGCCCACCTCTTCGCATCTACACATTGTTCCATTTCGCGGAAGATGGTGTAATTTTAGCAGCGAAGCTCCTCTTAGTCTAACCTTGTCCCACGTCAGGCGTAACCGGCAGTATCACCTGAACAGTATAACAGATGGCGCGGTCACATACAAGTATACAAACTGCCGTTGAGTGAGGATATTCTAGATGGCGCTGTACCGCCACTCTCCGATGGTGGTCACACCACACATCGGATTAAGCTCGGCCATGAGACGCTTCGCATCTAATAAGGTGAACAATTCGGGGTGTCACGAGCTTGACTGTTGGAAAGCAGCAATATGCGCCTGCATGGATGAGGTGACTTCTTCTCTAAAAGGTCCGAAGCTGGATATTCCATGCAACTCTTCGCTCATTTCTGTATTTCGAACTAACGTTTGGCAATTTAGAGTAAGACGTACTCTAACATGACAGAGCGAAAATTTGTCAAGAGTCCAAGAAGCAGAACTCAAGAGGTTTCAATCTGTGCAACACATGTTTTGTGAGGCCCCATCGATGTAACAGCGGCGTGAGCCGGCTCGCAGGCTTCTTTTACGCTTCGGCCTGCGACGTCTGAAAGGCCTGCAAGTGGTACATTTCAAACTTAATTGCAGGCCGGTTGACCCGTTGCATGTGTGGTGATGTTTGGGTCTGACTGACGCACTCATAGAACAGACACGGACATTTGATTAAACACAAACAAGCATTTAATTAACATGAGTGCAAAGGTAGGAGTTATCAAAAATAGATTAAGAGGAAAAACGCAAATACGCGCGATGAAAAGAACACCTGCGAAACAAGGTATGCTCTGAACACTACAACAGGTACAAGTAGACACATCGCGTAATGTCAATACAATAACTGAGCATGATTGAACTAAAGGAGATACAAATAATTGCAGAAAGATCATGCTCGTGCTTTTAGTTTCAACGTGCGACGCAGCGCACTAAACTAAATATCTGGAAATAATAAAATAGCGGTTGAAAGAAATCACAATAAAAAGTTCCATAAGGAGCAGTCCAGCTGGTCGGACCAGTCCAGGCGGTTAGTGGGAGTTGACGGGGTGCCGCTGATGGTCTCGCCAGCTTAGTATACGACGAAAGTGCCCGCTCTTGCAGCCTTACTCGCTGCCTACGCGTGACTCGCGGCACCGATGGCAACCTTCTTCGCTAATGCAACGTCAACTGCCGAAGCAGTCAAAATCTCTTCTGGGCGTACGCCCCCCCCCCCCCCCCCTGCGGTCATTTTTCCCGAACAACTGCGTGCCCCCTTTCGGTTCAGGTACAGGGAAGACACGCCGGCGCCGTTAACGAGCATAGCTAGTTGCCGGAAGTCTTCCCAATACAAAGGCCCCTCCCCTTGACGAAGGGGCACATCGGCGAGAAGCCCAGTCGTTCGCGACAGTGTGTGTGTTACACTTCCGAGCATCAAACGCCAACTTTCGCAGAGCCCATAATGACGAGTGGTAACATCTACCCTTACGTGAGATGTATTTACATGTAGAGTGCACCTCGAAAACGTCAGCAGACTATGTGAATGCCAGTTTTAAAAGGTTGAATGAGAAATTTGCTAACACGGAATGCCTTTTCACTTCGCACCTTTGAATGTGCCCAGGAAATGCGCAATATTGAGACCTAAAGATCGCTCCAAGCAGGACCGACGAAATTCGCTAACGGCAGCGAACTCGAAATGATACGCCACTCTCATGGATGTCGGTGACGTGCGCCGACATTACACCCCATTCACGGATGTAAGTTTTCGTATACCGCCTACGCACTCGCCAAGGTGGGACTGCTGATTGTAAGGTCAAGGTATCGAATTCCGGTCGCTTCTGTATGGGGGTGTAATTCTAGACGCCCGTGTACTCAGGTTTAGGTTCACGTTAAAGCACCAGCTGGTCGAAATATCCGCCGCTCTAATAATCATATAGCGCTTTTGGGACGTAAAACCCCGACAATTGTTATGTACCTCATACACGACGCAGCCGACATTGGTGTTTTGTGTCGGTGTTGCAGCTGACGGGGAACCACACCGTGACCGTGAACTTTGACCGCTTTGACCACAACTTGTGGGCTAAACTTCCGCTGCTGCCGCGAGCATAATTGGAAACACACACGCTCCGTAAAACCGCTATACACCCTCCGCTCCCCCGGGCCGTCAATCCTCCACAACGCGACCGTGGCAACTGCAGCGCTTGTCTAGCTGCTCGTCTGACCAGCATACAACCGCGCCCTCTGAAGGAAATGGAGAGAGGAAACCGGCCCCGCAAGGATGAAACGCAGAACATAAACAAACGAAACAAGTAGGGAAGGAAGAGAGAACGGCCTAGAGAGGACGTCGCGGCGAGCCGGTGGTCCCTTCCTCCCCACCGCCACGGAACACCTACGCTGTGCCAACGTTGGCCTGGCTGAGTACCTCGTCAGACACGCAGCAGTCCGCTGTCACGGCCGCGTTACGTAAGGGAGAAAGCCGGCTGGGCCCTCGCGTTTGAGGAGTCGCCCTCCCACTTCGTTGTGGACGTCCGTGCCGAGCGCACACACTTTCGGAGAGACACGGCGCCCCGTCGTTGAAGCGGACTCGTTCCCGTCGTAGCGCTCGCTACGCCGCCGCCGCCTCCGCTCGGGGCAGAGACGCCCCAACGCCGAAGCGCCATGGCACCAGAAGCAGGCGTGTGCAGTACATGCGAAGCACCGGAGTGTGAAGAGAAGCCGCAGCAGCATGACACGGTGAGTGCGCATGCGTTGTCGGGAGATTTAATATACACTAATACAACACCATGGATGATAGGGAAGGCGAGACCCCCGGTACTTAGCAACTCTTGATCTACTTCGGCTACAAGAAATGCGAGTGTAAGTCAAGGATATGGTATCTGCCGTGCTCACGGTGTCAACCCGAAGCACCGGCGTGCCGCGGGAGAAGGTCGATCACGACGCAGTACGTGCGCGCCGGCAAACGCAGACGCTCTCTCGCTCAGCGCGCGCTCCGCGAGGCCGACGTGCGGGCGACATCTGCGTAGCGGATCAGTTAGGCGAGGCGTTCTAGAAACAGAACTAAAAGGAATGGCAGGCCTGCTGCTGCTTGCTTTGCCAACGCTCGCAGCAGATGACTGGATTGCAGCGATGCTGTGACGTTCGTGTGTATGGTACCGCCAGGCGATCGAGACGAGATATTTTTTTCTGTTTTCACGTTCGACAGTTTCCCGTGTTGGCGTCGTCGAGACATTCCCACCTTTCTTTTTTTCTCGCTGCGACACGGTTGAACCGGTCTCCGTGTTTGCCGTTCGGAGTTCTTTGTAGGGAGTCTGAACGCGCCTAGATCGACCGATGCCGACGGGCTGGCAACGCCGTCGACTCCTCTGCAAGTGGTGATGAGAGAGGTACATGGAAGAAAAGGCGGTTGAAGGGACATTGAAGAGAAAAAAAATATTACTTATAGTACCCTTTCTAGATTCCGAAATAACCGCGCTTGGTCGGGGAAAGCAATTAGTAAATGAGAAAATGGCAGCAAAACAAAATAAAAAGTGGGTGGCGACTCCACCTTAAAATCCCCGCACCAGACGCCCTGACGTCACAAATCTTGCCGGCTTCTACTAGGTGTTGTGTTGTTGCTAACCAGTAAAAATAAAGCACATTGTCCTCTGACTGGAACATTAGCCCAATCTAACAAGTTTCGGAGAATTCAGTAGCCCCTGTATCGCCAAAATACGATTTGCAATCCGCCCCGCAACGAGCGGATATTTCGGCGCGAAATTTAAAAATGTAACCTTCGCATTCATTTACTACTCTGATTATAAACGTATGATGGTGAAATTGATGAAATAAGAGTTCTGAAAGTGCAGTTTATCAAATCCAAGCTGATTCATTGTTCCACTTTAATGTTCCTTAAAAACGAAACGGGGTGAAGTGACCCGAAAGCTGCTCAGCGTGCGCAGTGGAATTAAAAAAAAAATAGTGACGACGCCGGGAAATCGTCGGGCCTTTTTGTTTCATTTTATTTTATTTTCCGGAGTGGACGTGGTGGCACGAGGGGTCGCGCCACTAAAGCTCGCAATGAAAGAGGGCGATTGTGGGTGGCCTTTGTGCCCAAGGAGGCGCGCGAACAATTGCACTCTGCACGCTTGTCGCAATGCGATCACTGCGGACAGCAAGTCGCGTCGCGTACTCTCGTCTCTCCCACTCTTACCTTCTTCGAGCAAAATTCTCGAAACGTCAAGTATACGATCGTGCAGTAACTTGCTCACTTCGAAGACCTTGTTTCAGATTTCACGTCCGCTGAGAATTAAAAAAAAAAAAAAGAAGGAATTACACCGTCTTCCGCTAAACGGAACCACGAGGTGATGCGAACCAGCAAGGGGAGTGTGGCAGCTTGGGCTAGTTGGTATGACATGACGATAGTTATAGCGCGAGAACAGAATGACGACAAAGAGACAAGAAGGACACAAAAAACACGAGCGCTCGTGTCCTTCGTGTCGTTCTTGTCTCTTTGTCGTCATTCTGTTCTCGCGCTGTAACTATCTCCAACATTAGATCACACTCCACCATTTCTTCTTTTTATTGATAGACTGACAAGAAAGTTGACTTTATATCAAACGATCGAGCATACACAACTGATACAATCAAAACCAAACAAGAAAAAGGCAAGCAAGAAAGAATGAAAGAAAATGAGAAACGCCTTAGTATCTTACACGTATTTGCTTAAGTTACCATGAACATATACTCTAGCAGAACGTGAACAACCCGGAAAAAAATGTTAAATTGCGAGAGTTTGCCTCTTCAGCGTCTCTAAGTTTCTCGTCGAGGGCTGTTTACCGGTGAACTTTCCCCTTGCGATTCTTCGATTTATTTTGTGTCACCGCTGCAATATTTCTGTGCAGCAACGAACGTTTTCATTTTTTCTTTTCGTTTGAAGCAAACTGTCGCACCGCCTGTTGACCGGCTCAGAAGTGCTGAGTGACAGTGACTGTGATCTCATGTTACCTCTAGGAACACGCGCCGTTGTTGTTTTACGCGGTCACTCCTCTTGCAATGTATAAAAGAAAAAGAAAAGAACGCCATCTGTAGAGAGAAACTGCATTGCAGCCTGTATGCAGCGCGTACGTGTACCTCGTAACCACGACACCGTGAGACAGGTGCAGCCTGAGAGATAGTTCATTAACGGCCACTAGTGCGTCCACGGGAGTTCAGTGATTTTTTTCTACCTCCTGGTGCAAACAGAGTGACAGTCTATCTTGCATCAAAGTCGACACCCTGTTCTGTACTGGAATGTTGACTCAGTGAGGCGCAAAAGCCTGATCCAGCTATCGACCACAGACGTATAGCCAGGACGGAGGTGGGGGTGGGGGCGGCTGTTTTGAAATGACAACCCCCCCCCCCCCAAACCCGAAATTTTCTGAACTCTTAATACTACCCTCTACTACTCTTTTCCATATGAATGAATAAGTTTATTGGTATTACATTTACCGGACCCGAGGTCTTCATTTAAGCAGAAAAATGACTGAGGTATTTTTTTTTTTTCTGGGTGAAGGGTTTCTGCTTTTTTACTAGCGGCGTATAACACTTCCGAAAGGATATTTCTGGCCACCCTACTGATATCTAGTGCAGCTCGACAAGTATGTAAGTTCATGTAAACATTCGGCCGGCCGCATGTGTTTGAGCGGCTTGCGTTTCCTTCGTACGCTAAGAAAACGCTGAAATTAAGGACTGGGATACTTAGAGACACGGACATACTGGTGTCGAACTGAGGAACTGTCACTCGGAATGCCTGAGTGGTCCTCTGAAAGCCCCTCGTACACGAATCTTTAGGGAGAGGCGACAGCTGACGCAGCGGAGAGGTGCGGCCAGACCGGCTTTGCCTTGCCTCCGCTGCAAGCGATGACTCATCGGTGGCGTCGACTGCGCGGGGCAGCAGCATCCGCGCGACACGCTCGCAAGCTGCCGTGCTAACGAAGCGAGCGAGAAATATTCGTCAGCCGCGAAATCGCGTTGCGTGACGTCACCACCGAGTGAGAATCATAAAGGGAACTGATAGTCCTTTTCGAGCAGTGAACAAAGTGTAAATTATTGCGATTTGTGATTGATTATTGTGATTTAAAGTTTAAATTATTGCGAAGACTTGTGGAAGCGCTACGAAATGTCAACGAACTAGGCGACAGAACTTGCGCGTTTGCTGTAATGTTGCGTCTGTAGCCTTTGTAGCAGCGCCATGGTGGTCTAGTGATTACGGTGATCGGCTGCTGGCCGCGGGTTCGAATCTCTGCCGCGGCGACCGCATTTCGTTGGAGGCGAAACGCTCAGAGCATAGGTTGAGTGCGTGGTAAAGAACCTCGGGTGGTCAAAACACCCCTTCGCTACGGCGTCCCTGATAATCATGTCGTTTTATGCTGCAGCATTCTCGTGAACTCCTGCCTGTATTTTCGTTCTACCGTTGAAGTTTACCGTCGTGCAATCACGGTTTCTGAAGAATTCGTGTCGCAATTGCCCGTTTATTATTGGGCCACAATCGCAATGCTGCTTAAGGAATTCCTGCGATCTTTGTGCTAGGCGCCGGGTTTGTTTCTATAATATATATTCGTGATTGCGCCGGTTTTTCGTGCGCGTATTGCGTAGCGATTTTGCAAACGGAACAAAAAAAAAGTTCTCTTGTGCTAAAATTGTGCGTAAGGTTATTGCGCATGTGTGGCATGGCGGATATATTGCGGCGGTTTTGCAGGAATAAAGTTCGCCGCGCGTTGACGCTCTTTCCTTTCGCCTGATCTTCTTCGATGGTTGGCGATGGTCTAATTTTCTTATAACATGCACCAGCTGGCCCAGCAAAAAGTTTTGCGAAAGGTCTGATGCATCTCCTCGGCCTTGTTGGCTATACAATTCAGGGCTATTTAAGAAATGACGGACTTTAAAGATATTTTGTTGTTTGTTATTTAGGTGGCGTTTTCGCTTTTTCCTGTTGCTTTTGACTTTGAGTAATGTACTTCAAGGACGTTAAGCAGTTACGATAAGAGCTAGAACGATGACCTTCGCTTCGCGCACACATTTTGCGCGACAAATATTTTGCGCAATAATCAGCTCACACGCGCACGGCATTGCGAATAATTCCTTTCCTTGGTTAGGTGTCGCTCACAATTTTTTTTCTAAATCAGTTACAACACGGCGCAGTAACATTACTGCGCATTTCGTGCTTCTTTTCTTTTTTTGTTTTGAGTGCTTTTTTCGCGTTCGCATTCCTGGTGGTACGTCTCGTTTATTGAAGTGTGCCGATATAGCGAAATTTTCTGGAAATTCCCAAACGTCTGTGAGACCTTTTGATCACGGATCCCTATAGCTTTAGTGACGTGCTCAGCAAGTAGCGGGCTGTCCCTGTTCGCTTGTGCTGCTTTTTGCTTTTTTTTTTTTTCTGGGTGTCAGAGTGTACAGCACGCTGAAGGATTCAAGTGAGTGCTTTGGAAGCTGCCAGTCGTGTCTGAGCTTGCACAAAACGTTTAGGTGCGCGAAACTTTCTCGTATTTAAGAAGGAACTTGCCCCGTTCCCGCCGCCAGCACAGAGATTGCTCAACCGCCTGAACGTCGGCGAAATCAGCGCGCCTGCCGAATGCTTGATGAACGTGACGGCTGTCGCGGTGACTGTCGCCCAACGCGGATGTCGAAAAATACCGGTCGCGGGGATGAATTTGTCACCGTGAGGCGAGGAAAAGCAGCGTGGAAACAGCTGCTGCGGCGCGAAGGCTGCATACATCTCGCGTGTCTATATTTAATATTGCCCGTCTTGGTGGTCTTCCCCGAGCGCTATATAGCGTGGACGCTGTCAAATCGTCGTCATGACAGTTCTATAGGCGGTTTAAACTCGAAGCAATTGCATCACAACAGCTTCTGGGTGATAAATATTAAAAACTACCCCCCACCGACCTGAAAAAAATAAACTTCCTGCTGTGCCCCCGAGTCCGTATGTTTTGAGCAGTAAAACAAATTCTCGCTCTGCCATGCACTGAAACATTATCGACCTACAATAACCGAGTACGTCACTGTGGATTAAAAAAATGTAAGCTATATATCGCGCATTTATTAACATAGATGCATACACAGTCAATGCACGTTTATTAAGAGATTGTTATAAAAGAACATTAGGTTCATCGCCGGTGGCATTTAAAACCGAAAATTGTGCAAATGTCGAAAAAAGCGCCGCTGGACTCACTTACGTAAGCCGGTTCAATTATGTAAGCCGATGTACGTTGCGATCAGACGCCGCCGTACGAACGAGCGAAATGATTTTTTTAAAAAGACTTTTTTGGCATGAAGTAAACAAGGGCAAAGAGTACACGACCAATAAGTTCAGTGTACCCCGAAAAGTTTGTCTTGGAAGCGCGAATCATGACCAACTATATCGCAAATGATAATTCTACTACTTTCTGCATACTACGCGGCGACATGCGGCCTGTGTTGTCGCCATTCTGTTGCTTCACCTTTTTTTCTCTTTTTTTGCATGGACATAAAGGATAGCCGGGGCAAGTGTTACACACCCGCAAATTACAAGCCCCGTCACCCATTTTTTTTCTTTTCCGCCGCCGCGCTAAACATCTCTTCACGAATGAGTCAGCCAGGAGGCTACGAGAAGTAGAACAATGCGAGAAGCGCAGCCGTCACCAGGCAGCTATAGAAGGGCCGCCCCCAGGCTGCGTTGTCATTGTGCGCACGTGTCTAGGGTGACAGCGCTGCAGTGACGCGCAGTGTGACACACGACACACGAACGACCTTCGTAGTGGCATAGCCCGGTGTGCCACCCCTGGCTACGCTACTGATAAAGAGCAGCGATAAAAGACGTGCCTAATAATTGCAAAACATTGAAATGCGTTAGCCTGACGCCATTATATTATATCGCTGCTTCTTCAGTGCCCGTGAAGCGGCCGCCGCTTTTTTTTTTTTTTTATTTAAGGCACAAGACATCTTTATTCATTACTCAGCCTAAAAGCGAAAAAAAAATCACATTACAGGTGGCAGTGTCACTTGGTGCAAACACATCTACTGCAAGAAGTTCACCTGCCTTCCACAGCGCGGCACTGGTATATGTAACGGAATTTATACGGACACATTGTGTATATATGTACAACAGAGCGCGAAAGCAGGAAATCCGCGTGGGATCGCTGTGTGCAGCCGACGCGGCGACCCGTTGCGTGCCCAGTTGTGCCAGCTCGAAACTGGAGCGCCACGAAGGTCACTGTAGCCAGGGGCGGCGGATCCTTGAGCTCGGTTGTATCACATCACGACGGCCTTACAACCGAACCGTGCACCTATGTGCAAGGGCGTCCGCACAATTTCCTCAGTATGTCTACATGGCGGAAGGAATTTCGCGCTTATATATTTCCAAAATACGCTGGCGGCCGATCTGCCTTCAAGTAAAAGATAATAAAAAATAGAAACTGGAAAACGAATTTGCAAAAAAGTTTTGTACGGCAGATCGCGTTTAAAAAATCGCATCATACTGATAGCTTCGAACGGGTCGCTGCAAACTACAGTTGTTACTCTGGCTGAAAGGCACGTCCTTAGTGTCACCCTCGTGATTATTATTACTTACGTGCTCTACGCACCTATAGTGTGCTGACCCTCAAGGCCCTTATGCATCCACTTATCACAGTCCTTGTTCACGTCATCTGTCTTATGACCTGGCGCTGTTTTGGCCTTCAAATGGCCTTTGCGCTACCAAACACCATATGTCACAATCATTAGTGCTGTCTCAACACTAAGGTGTTCAGAACGTGAAGACAATCGTCTATAACGAACCATATGAGGTAGTAGACCATCGATAATGATTGAATTACCGCTGCAATTACAACTTGGATTGTTCTTTTGTTGTCGCGCAGGCTGCGACCGAGTGCGCGGAAGAGGAGGAGGATGCGGTGATGTCGTGCTGCGAGATGTCGTGCGACTCGTCGTCCGACAAGGACGACCCGGACGACATGAAGTCGTCGCGCATCGTGGACCTGTTCGACAGCGCAACCGAGTGCGTCTACAGCCTGTTCTTCTGCGGCTACCGGAGCCTCTTCCTGGACACGTACCAGTTCGAGGACTTCATCTTCTACTCGCTCTGGATGCTCTGCCTGCACTTCTGCATCAACGAGAAGATGCCCAACGACACGCGCCACTACACCTGAACAAACGACAAGGGAAAAAAAGACACCATGCCAAAGATGAACCGTGTGATAGAACAGTGCCACTATACCTGGGACTCGCGTGTTGTGCTGACAATCAAAATGCATCACTGTTAACTCCTGTGTGACACTGATTGACAGTGGTAGGGAAGTGGTGAAAGACAATGACTTGCCAGGACTCCTTATAGGACACACGATAACACACTGCGGAAAAGTGTGGCAGCGAGCGCCCTCTGGTAGGGACTGTTCGCTGTTTGGGCGTGACACATAGCCTTTTTTCTTCTTCACATTGTGGGGATTGCGTGTGCTTGTTTGTGTGAACAGTGAAAGAGTGCACAGAAAATTGCCCTCTGGTGAAGTGCGCTTTGTTTATTGACAAGTCAAGTTGAAAATGGACGTGCGTCGCCCGGCGGCCCCAGCGTCGTTTTCTTATGGGGACGGTGCACCAATAAAACAGTGCGAATGATTTCTCAAGGATTTTATCGAAGCTCTGTAAACCGTAGAGCTGGCGTAGTTTACCTGTGAACTTTCGCCCTGCGAAAGTTCAAAACGTGTGCGCGTTTCTTTTTTTTTCTTTTTTTTTTCGAATTTAGGTGGAAACGTGCCCTCGGATCACCCGCCGTGTCGCAGTTGGGCAAGCGGAGAACGCGCGTCGCCTGCTTTGCCTCCGTCTGTTCCTTCGCGGCACCAATGGATGGATGTGACGAGCGTCCCTTTTGAAACAAGGTGTTTGAGTGTGGACGCCTGCAAGCGTCATGGCTTCCGCGATTTAGCTCTGGCAACGCGCCCTCGCTTCAAGTGTCCTGTCTTTCTTTGCATGGTGCCCATTACCGTCCTTTAATGCACGTGCTTCGTGTTAACAAGTCGCCGATCCCAACACTTATTGCCTGTTCTTTGTATTCCTAGCGTTCTTGACGATTTATTAAATGCGAAGCATTTCTTAGCAAACTTCGGCGACATTGGGCGTATCTATATATCTATCTAACTATCTATCCATCCATCTATCTAATCTAGCCGCCTACGACTTTTAGCTCTCCTGGCCGTTTCAATAGCGGTATCGATACCAAACTTGGTATGACATAACATGACTGTATGAAGAACATATTTGACAAGTCATAACATGAAAATCATGGCATGTATGTCATGAATGTCATGATTTACATTTCATGGTCCAGCAGCTCTTGTGGTGGTTTCGTTCACATGGCATGTTGCAAAACTGGTATGGTATGACATGATTGCATGGCAAACACTAGCGACAGACCATAACATGAAAATCATGACATGCGTGTCATGTAACAATATGATTACATGCCACACTCATTATGCGCTGGCGGCCGTTTCGCAAGCGTCACATATATCAAATTTGGTATTACGGTACGTGAATTGATGACGGAGGTACGTGAGTGCTGCAAACATAAGAATCATGACATGCGTGTCATGTAACAACATGATTACATGCCACACTCATGATGCGCTGGCGGCCGTTCCGCTAGCCTGACATATGCCAAACTTGGTATTACGTGACGGCAATGGCTGACGAAGGTATGTGGCTGGTGCAAACATAATAATCATGAGACGCGTGTCATGTGAGAACATGACTACATGTCACGGTCAAGGCACCAATACATTCCCACATGACGCGGTGCGCGTGCTCGCCGGCGTTCATTTCGTCGCGTCACGCCGGCGTTGCCACGCGAGGTGCTGGTCTTGCTGTTTACTCGAAGGCGCGCGCCGCGGGGCGTTGCTTTTACGCATGCGCGTTTCAGTGCGTCCGGCGTCCCTCCGTCACAAAAAGAAGGAGACGCAGTGTTGTCTGGGTAGCGCATCGGCATAGAGTAATGTTACTCCATGGCATCGGTGCGAAATGCAGCATGTCGCATTTCGCGCTGGTTGCCGTTGGGCCGCGCCGATGGACTCTGGTCGCCCCTGGCGTCAGACTATAGAGTGCTCGCGTTTTGCTAACGTAGCGTCGCTGTAGCCAGCGTGCGCGCGCGTCAACTCTACATTGGAGTATATTGGGCCCTTCATGATGTACTTGCGGCCGTTTTGCTAGCTCCACATATACCAAATTTGGTGTTACGTGACGTGAATGGATGACGAAATATATGACTGGTGCAAACATGATAATCCAGACACGCGTGTCATGTAAGAACATGACAACATACCACGCTCATAGCGTGCTCGCGGTGGTTTCGCTAGCTCCACATATACTAAATTTGGTATCACGTGACGTGGATAAATGAAGAAGGTAAACGACACATACAAACATGATAATCATGACACGGAAGTCATGTATGGCATCATTTACCTCCAACTCGTAAGTTTGTGCTGATGGTAAAGTGACATAGCAACATTTCTCATTCATGCTTCGCATATCATCGATTCCCACCGCACGTGGTATCTGCCAATTTTTATCTACAGATTCATTGAAAGTACCCGTAAAAATAAGCTTTTCTTAGTGGATAATTCACCTGCCAAATCAAAAAACGCCACTCGATGTTGCTACGATATTATGTTTGATTAGCCGGAAAATGAAAAAAAAATAGAAGACGCTCAGCCTTCAAGTTAACATGCGAGTTCGCCGTGATATCGCCTCATCTGCCAGGGCACGCATCATTTTTTTTCTGTCAAAATTGACTGTATGGAGGAGCGTTTGACATGAGATGGCAACTATCTGGAACGCTCACTGAATCAAGGCAACCAAAATATGAAAAAAAGAAAGTAGTTCGCGATCCATGATATCGCCGGGGAAGCAGTGTTAGAGGTCTCGGGCGAAATTCAGAAATAAAACAATACTGTCTTAGTCCAATAATGAGCCTATATTATCGCAAAATGGGCTATGTATGTTCCGAAGTAATTTATTCATGCATTGTTTTAATGTTTCTCACGAGAACGTTTCCACGGTACTGATAGCGTCGCCATGCACTTGTCGGTGGCCGCATTCTTTTGCCGATAAGGCATGGCTGTTTATCGTGACGCAGTAAACACGGAGGCGTTCATGTGATAACTCGATTCCCTCTCCTCGCCATAAACGTCGCTGGACCGCCGTCTCGGAGCGAGCGCGCGTTTGCAGTTCTCACCGATCGCACTGAGGTAAGGATAAACAGGTGCCGTTGCAGGAACTAGCTGCGTGCAGCTGCCACAATCGACTAAGATAATAATTGACAATAAATGTCAGCGCTAGATGTTTCAGAACTATCATATTGAGAGTGGAGGGCTCCTGGAGTTTCGACTACCTGCCGGGGTTCCTTAACGTGTACCTAACTCTAAGTACACGGATCTCAAAGGCCGTATAAAAAAAAAAAAAACGTCATCGTTTTCTCTTCTGATGAGCCCAACGGCTAAGCGCCTCAACGGGCAATCCGTTTCGGCGCTGCTCGAGGGACTGGTACCAAATGAAATCATCGACGTCAGAGTGAACCCGCGCAAAAACGTCATGGTGATTGGTGTTACACATGCTTCCGGCATATCACGCAATCAATGTTAAAAAGCTGGATGGAATGTTCGTTTCTACATCCTGGTGGGCTCCAACATCGTCACCAGCATCATATACAACGTTGACGCTGCCATTCCCAGCTCCGACTTGTATGGCCTGGTCAAGCCAGCTAACAAAGCCAGCGTCATCGCCAAGGTTGCTCGTTTGGGCACTTTACGCTGCTAGAGAATAGATTTAAAAGGTGTCTCTCTGCCATCGTACGTAAAGAGGTGGGCCAATTCTGTCATCCTGTAAGACATTTTTTGCCGAAGCCACTGCAGTGTCACAACTGCATGAAGCTCGGTGACGTAAGTAGCATGCGAACACAAGCGACTGTGTTCTCGCTGCGCTGAATCCCATTCTGCGGACAGCTGAAAAACCAATGTTCTTAAGTGTTCCAATTGTAATCACCCCACGAAGCTTCCTCAGAAGATTGTCATAAAACTAAGACAGCCGTATTGAGACAAATGGCAAGAGACCATTCATCACCCTCTCTCTTTCCTAGTAGCCCTCTACTACGGCGTCTTTCATGTGGTGGTTTTGTGACGTGTAAACCCATATATAGTATCATATATATAACACACACAATACAGCCTCAGTGTTGTGGGACGCGACAGTGCTTGTTCGTTCATGCTTCTTAAATTTCACGCTACTGTTCTGCAGATTATGCACAGCCAACCAGCCCAGGGTCGTAACTCAGGCAATTTTTAGGGGGTTCTGTGTGGAACGGCTAACTATGGCGTATGAAGGCGTATTTTTTTTTTTCACTCCTCTATACACTGCTTTGCAGGAGTATATTTTAAGCATCACTCGAAATGTTAAAACATGAAAATGTGCCGTAGGGAGGTTACGGCCCCGAACTAGCTCGCCACTGACAGCTACGCGTCATATCGACACTTATTCTCCTTAACTTCTTACAGCTAGTCTGTTGTATTCGACTCCACGTCTGCCGATAGTTATAGCGCGAGAACAAAACGACGACACAGAGACAAGATGGAGACGAAGGACACTGTGTCTCTGTGTCGTCGTTTTGTTTTCGCGCGATAACTATCGTCCTGCCTTACCAATTAGCCCAAGCTGCCACACTTCCACGTCTGCGGAGCATGCAACAGGTGAGCCTCAGTGTTCGATAATTCGTTGGCGGAACAGCTCGAAGGAGCAGAGTCGCGACTTCGTTGCACACCTGCTCAGTGGCGTTCCCTGGACTAACTGTTTGCGGAACCTGCATCCCATTGCGCAAAGATGCAGCACAGTGTTAAATGCAAAGCATTTCTTTGCGTACTGCAAGCACTTTTGGCGTCTACCAACGTATCTGTAGCTTGCTCTTCCTCTGTACAATTGTACATCTATCTATCTAGACGCTTAGGTCTGGGTTCTCTCAGCCCCGCCGCGGTGGTCTAGTGTGCTCCATCTAAGCACGCGTAACACGCTTATCTTGCGTGAACTCTAAAGTGACGGCATGTGGCTCGAAGCCATGTACTGTAGAGGGTGTGCATTGTGTGAAACTGAGGGGAGCATTGACACGATGACCGCGGCAACGCGTTTCCCACTCGCGGTTCGACACAGGAAGCAGGTAATTGCAGGATATTGCAGCCGGGGGCATTAGTGTCCGTTTCACGCACTGCGAAACAAGAAAAGCGCAGCGGCTCGAGACTGGGAAGGGCGATTCCCGCAGCGACCGCTCGTACAAGACGGGTTGGAGATGGGTTGGAGTACAATAGTTTTTTTGTTGTTGTTGTTTTCTTTTTTTACGTGGTTGGGAGTTAGGACTCCTCCTGCGAGTGAGTTTTGGGGGTTGCCAGCAGTTCACTGAATACCGCTCTTAAATAATGAGAGCTTGGCTGGCATGGAATAAATTCAACAGGGCTTGTAGATGAGCTATTCGGAGGAAAGTTTTTTGTAATGTGGATTTTTTTTTTTTGGGGGGGGGGGAGGGGTAGAGGCCGGGGAGAGTAGGGGGTCGTTTATTTCAGGGCTACTTCGATGTATTTCATTTATTTTTTTTGTGATATACATAACAGTTGAGACCAATCAACCATCTTTTTCCCGTTTCGAACACCGCTCTTTTTTTTTTTTTTCACAGCCTCGAATGGCGGCAATCGAGAACGAATCCAAGGCAGCATTGACACCACCACGTTTTCTGCGAAATATGGCGCTTTTGTATAGAGGAAAGTTTGCTGATGAGGACGGTCCTTGAATGTGGAAAGCAACGGTGCGAAATTTATGGAGTATATTTCATTTCAATGTCGCGTGTACTAATTCGGATACGTGTGATACGCTGGAATGAGAAGAAAACAAAAAAAAATCGCGAAAAACGCACTCGGAAGTTTATTTCTACAATTCAAGCACCTTCAGCAACACCTATAAACTCTTGCGACCATCTTTATCGATTTTGAAAGCTTGAAAGTGCGACTTCATTTGAAAGTGGGATCACCCAGTCTCTCTTTTTTTTTTTCGAAGATATGTGTTCAACCTTTTTATAACGAACTATGAAATGGCGAATCATCAGTTATAGCAAACTTATTACGAACTTTGGTCAGTCAGGCATCATTTCAGTGACGTTTATTGCTTTTATCATAGGAGTCAAGAACGGGACGACCAAAGGGCAGCTACCCCCTCCCTCATTTCACCCGAGGAAGGCTCCTTTCGCCCTGGACCACTGCACAGAACAGATAGAAGAACTCAACCAAAAGTTTCACAGAATATAGCTCGACTCAGACTGACAATTCTAGTCTGAGTTAGTCGACTCAAGGCCAGAACCACGGTATGCTTACAAGGTGTGCCGTAGTGGAGGGCTCCGGAAATTTTGAAGATCTGGTGTTCCTTAACGTGATCCGACAGCGCAGTGCACGTCCTCCCGCATTTCGCCTCGAATCATGTACGCGACCGCCGCCGCTGGAATCGAACAAATGACCTTCGGGCCGGCAGTCGAGCACCGCAGACATCTGTTCTATGTGACGGGGCATTACGGCGCTCGCCGAAGAAGAAAGCGCCTGGCCATGTGGAGAAAGACATGAACGAAAAGGAGCGAAGTCCGCCAGACGAGCGTCCGGTTTACCGATCGGAGGGGTTTCAGTGCCGCCATGTTGGGCTGTTGCTAACCTTTGTGGTGGGCATCTTTAACATATAAGCCGGCAGTGCTGCGGTAGACGCATACGCACGAAAACGATTGAGTCGATGCATATGATGTTCCATAACCTTATTAATTCACATCACAATATACAAAAACAATAAAACATCAACCTGCCCGTACAAGATGGTGGCGCCCATATGTCTTGGGTAAATTAGCCTATTGTTTACGTTTGGCTGGTATTGTGCGAGCATCTGTAAAAAGAGTCAAAAAAAAAAAACCCACAGCATATTTACAAAGTGAATGATGATGAGTGGGGCGAAGCGTCTGTCAGTTCTTCCGTCCGTCCGTTCGTTGTTGCTTCGGTCCGTCCATGCGACCGTCCCGTGCGTCCATTCGTGCGACCGCCCATGCGTCAAAGAGACAGACATACGACGGACGGACGCAGTCAGCGGATGATTCACGGTTTGCCGATAGAACCCTCCGAGACTTCGCTTCACTCATCATTCACTCCGTGGATATGCTGTAAGGTTGTTATACTACATACACGCATACATACAGGTGACGACCGACCCAGGCCTTAAGGAGCTTCGCCCGTAAAGGAATCACAAACAGAAGTGATCAGCGCGTGGCAGAGGCGAGTGACGGCGAATGAGCCAGCAAAGAAGCATATGCAAAGCACCGCCGTCCACCACTTCCCGCTGCGAGCACGCTGTGACACTGCGCAGCGGCGCCAGTTGACGTGGCTGCGCACACCCGGAAACACACGTGCGACACGGACGCCGACTCTCAATTGATTAGACAAGAGCATGCAGACGTAAGAGCGAACCATTTATAAAAAATACCGAGTACAGGATAAAATAATAATAAAAAAGCTTGCGAAAAGCGATGTACAAATAGAGGAGCGGGTAACGACTTAAGGGACACACAAAAAAAAATGAAACAATGAATTTCCTTAGGTTGATCAATCGTATTTTGAGTACTCTAATCTTCTTACTTTCACCGTCGGAAGTCATTATCAAGAAAATAATGAAGCTGAAAGATTTATTTTTAAATATGGTGCCGGAATTCCCTCACGTGAAGTGACGGATTTTATAGTATACCAGTCGATCGGCACAACGAAATTTTCTACCCGCCCCCCCCACCCCTTTTTTTAGTTTGGAACATCCTCGATCAGAGGTCAATGAACTTCGTTTTTTACCGAACAGGAAGTATGTAGGACGCTGTCAAAATATGTGACTCTTTCACGTTTGGTAATGGAATTTCCAGGTAGCGTCGCCCATAGTTAACATACAGAGTCTGTATATCAACTCATGGCGTCACCACGCGCATTTTCTTCTTTAATGTTTCCTAATTTACCAGGCGCCTTTTTGCTACAGGCGTGGCTAACGTCGCATTTCGACACGACGGTTTACTAACACCAGGAAAACAGTTTTTGCCTTTATGGTTCCTTTAACTACACATGCAGCGTGACAGCATGTACTCGTGATATATAAGTAAACAGTGATTGTTTGATCGATTGTGCTCTTCGAAAAGCTTGGTTCATACACGCGTCGACCCAGTCACATCTATTGAAGCACAAGCAGGGTGTAATAATTTCTTTTTTAGGACAATAGACATTTCTAACGAAAATCTTACACCAGTCAGGTTCCCGTCAATCTCGCATGCAGCGTTACCTTGGGGTACAAATGCACTTTGTATCGTTGTAGACTGTGACAACTTATAATAATTATTCTTGGAATTTAACGTCCCAAACCCGTGGTGCGATTATGAGAGGCGTCTTTGCGAGTTTTGCAAATTTCGACCATCTGGGGTTCTTTATAACGTGCACCTGAATCGAAGCACACGGGCCTGAATCATTTTCGCCTCCATCGAAAATGCGACTGCCGCGGCTGGGATTAGATCCCGCCACCTGGCGGTTAGCGGCCGAGTGCCTTAGCCAATAGGCTCATCCGTAGTCATGCGTTGTACAGTTGAATAACAAAACTGGTTTACTCTAGCCCTAACGCTACATGACTGGGGAACATCCTGTTCGCGTCGTACGACTCGCATACCGCGATGCGAGTCGAGCGTCGAATGTCCCCCGAGTAGATCACGCGCTTCCTGGATACTTGAAACCCTCGACGTCCGTGCCACCTGAGACCCGAGCTGGCCGCTCCTTCCACGTACCATCCGGCGCATAGCAACCGTACGGCATCTTCGGCACGTGACGATAGCGCGAGCACAGAACCACGACAAAAGCACCCGAACAAGACGTCGTTCTGTTCTCGTGCTATAACAATTGTCATGTCATACCAACTATAGCCCCACGCGTCTTTGAGACCTTCCGCTGTTTCTGTCGGGCGTCAAAGATGACGCTTCTAAGCACGCCGGAGTACGTATAGAACTGTATATGCTACATTTCCCTCTCAGTGCTAGCTGATTGATTGGCTTCTTGCGTATCAAGTTCTGTCGTTCCTTCTTCGAATTCGCCTAGACTTGAAGAAGGAACGACAGAACTTGATACGCAAGAAGCCAATCAATCAGCTAGCACTGAGAGGGAAAGCACAGGAATTCAGAGTGTCACTGCAGAACAGGTACTCGGCTCTCAGTGAGGAAACCAACCTTAGCGTAGATACAATGAATGATAATCTGACGAGTATCATTATGGAGTGTGCAGTAGAAGTTGGAGGCAGGGTAGTTAGACAGGACACTGGCAAGCTTTCACAGGAAACGAAGAACCTAATTAAGAAGCGTCAAATCATGAAAGTGTCAAGTACAACAGACAAAATAGAACTGGCAGAGCTTTCGAAGTTGATTAATAGACGTAAAGTATGCGATGTAAGAAGGTATAACATGGAGAGAATTGAACACGCTCTGAAAAACGGAGGAAGTGTCAAAGCATTGAAGAGGAAACTTGGGATAGGCAAAAGTCGGATGTATGCACTAAGGGACAAAGAAGGCAAAATAACTACCAATATGGATAGGATAGTTAAGATAGCGGAGGAGTTTTACAGGGATCTGTACAGTAGCCGAGACAACCACGACCTTAATACTATAAGAACTAGCAGTACCACAGATTACACCCCACCAGTAATGATAGAAGAAGTCAGAAAAGCTTTGGAGAGCATGCAAAGGGGCAAAGCTGCTGGTGAGGATCAGGTAACATCAGATCTGCTGAAAGATGGAGGACAGATTGTGTTAGAAAAACTAGCCACCCTGTTTACGAGGTGTCTCCTGGCGGGAAGAGTACCAGAGTCTTGGAAGAACGCTAACATCATCTTAATACATAAGAAAGGAGATGACAAGGACTTGAAGAATTACAGGCCGATCAGCTTGCTCTCTGTAGTATACAAGCTATTTACAAAGGTAATTGCTAACAGAGTAAAGAAAACATTAGAATTCAATCAACCAAAGGAACAAGCAGGATTTCGAACAGGCTACTCAACAATTGACCACATTCATACTATCAATCAGGTAATAGAGAAATGCTCAGAGTATAACCAACCACTATACATAGCCTTCATAGATTACGAGAAGGCGTTTGATTCAGTAGAAATATCAGCCGTCATGCAAACACTGCGGAATCAGGGCGTAGATGAAGTATATATAAACATTCTGGAAGAAATCTACAGGGGATCAACTGCTACCATAGTGCTTCATAGAGAAAGCAACAGAATACCAATCAAGAAGGGTGTAAGGCAGGGGGACACAATTTCCCCAATGCTGTTTACCGCGTGCTTACAGGAGGTTTTCAGAAGCCTAGAATGGGAACAGTTAGGGATAAGAGTCAATGGAGAATACCTTAGTAACCTGCGCTTCGCCGATGACATTGCATTGCTGAGTAACTCGGGGGACGAATTGCAACTCATGATTACGGAGTTAGGCAAGGAGAGCAGAAAAGTGGGTCTTAAAATTAATCTGCAGAAAACGAAAGTAATGTACAACAACCTCGGCAAAGAGCAGCGCTTCGAGATAGGTAATAGTGCACTTGAAGTTGTAAAAGACTATGTCTACTTAGGGCAGGTAATAACCGCAGAGCCGAACCACGAGATTGAAGTAACTAGAAGAATAAGAATGGGGTGGAGCACATTCGGCAAGCACTCTCAAATTATGACAGGTAGATTGCCACTATCCCTCAAGAGGAAGGTATATAACAGCTGTATCTTGCCGGTACTTAGCTACGGAGCAGAAACCTGGAGACTTACAAAGAGGGTTCAGCTTAAATTGAGGACGACGCAGCGAGCAATGGAAAGAAAAATGGTAGGTGTAACCTTAAGAGACAAGAAGAGAGCAGAGTGGATTAGGGAACAAACGGGGGTTAAGGATATCATAGCTGAAATCAAGAAGAAGAAATGGACATGGGCAGGGCATGTAGCGCGTAGACAGGATAACCGCTGGTCATTAAGGGTAACTGACTGGATTCCCAGAGAAGGGAAGCGGGTTAGGGGGAGACAGAAGGTTAGGTGGGCAGATGAGATTAAGAAGTTTGCGGGTATAAATTGGAAGCAGCAAGCACAGGACCGGGTTAACTGGCGGAACATGGGAGAGGCCTTTGTCCTGCAGTGGACGTAGTCAGGCTGATGATGATGATGATGATGCTACATTTAGGTTAAGATAGCATATATAAATTGACCCTACGCCCATGCCCTACGAGGCTATACGCCGAAGCAGTCAAACTATTCCCGGCACTACGTAGACCACCGTGGCGGGCTGTGACAATTTATCGCTTGATTGTTTGTTGGGACGCCGGTATGCACGCGGTAACGAAAAACAACCGGACAGCGCGAATGCCAACTGTCAACCAGCGCGTGTCAACCAAACGTTCAACCAGACGGAGCGCACGGAATCTGGTAGCAGGGTAACGTAAGGTAGTATATGTACAAACTAAAAGTCGCTACTATAGTTGAAATGGTAGAGTTGCTCGTGCGGGAGAGGGATGTGTCAGCATGCCATCGTTTGCGTTGACTTCATGAAGTGTATGTACATTGACCAAGGACCTAAGGTTTTTTAAAAACTTGGTGATGAAGACTTGTCGGTATCACCCAGCGCATTACTCGCTGATTGCTTTTTAAATGCCAAGCATTTCTTTGCGTACTGCAATACGGCTGCGGTCCTCCTGCCAAACAGTGGCACATACCCACGGGCGGGTATGTGCCGCTGGTATGCCGGTTTGTGCCACAGGTGATTGACACGTATATCTACCAAGGAACGACGAGAACCCACATGGGTAATTTTAACGCATGAGCTAATAAAGAAAAAAACCTGACGTCGACAGCGTGGATCCGACGAATGCAAAGAATAAGTGCGAGGGTCCCAGCAGAAAACCAACGCCGACATTCCGCGTGCCAATCAATCATTCTACCACAAAGCCACGCCAGGAACAACTTTTCAGATAGATTCTAATGTTCGTGAAACGGCAATTGTAGTAGCAGTTCTGGCTATCCAATTGTATAAACATTACATATGTATTCCTACGATACAGCCGCCTCGTCGGGTTGTCGTCAATTGTAGCAAGCCTGTGCCTCGTGCTGAAGCTGATTTATGTAGCAATGTCCAGGGCTACCATCCTAGCGAGCCCCTATCATCGCTTCTGGTGTTGCTAATGCTCGTGTTCCTGTTGGCATCGTTGCGCAAGTACAAACATATGGTTATATAAACATCACAACCGTTCAACATGTGTACAGCATTTGTAGATATATTTTGCCCCGCCGCGGTGGTCAGTGGTTAAGGTACTTGGCTGCTGACCTGCAGGTCACGGGATACGGCGGCGTCATTTCCGATAGAGGCGGAAATGTTGTAGGCCCGTGTGCTCAGATTTGGGTGCACGTTAAAGAAACCCAGGTGGTCCAAATTTCCGGAGCCCTCCACTACGGCGTCTCTCTTAATCATATGGTGGTTTTGGGACGGTAAACCCAACATATCAATCTTGTACATATATTTAGCGCGATTTCATAACGTGACGGTCAATAAACAAATTACGACATGGTTACCTTCTCTCTGCATGCTTCGCAAAACATTGATTCCCAAGGTACGTGGGATCTGCCAAATTTTTTCCTTCGGATTTATTTATTTGGTTTACCCGCTGGCTCTGCCTATGTATCCTCAGCGGAATAAAACAGTTGAAAGTCAGCGCTCTTTAGACTCTGTCCGTGTCGTCCATTCCAGTTTTACGCGCTGTTACATGTGTTGAAATGAACCAACTAGCCCAATAAGCAACTATTTTGGTCGACCGACATTATTTTTCAGCTCCCCTTTCCCACACGATCGCGGGATCAAATCCCGGCTGAGGTTGCTGCATTTTGATCAGAGGCGAAAATGATGTGTGCTCTGATTTGGGTGCACGTTGAAAAAACCGCTGGAGGTCGAAATTTTTGGAGCCTTCCACTTCGGCGTCTCTCATTCACATATGGTGGTTTTCGGACGTTAAACCCCACATCAATCCCCTTCTTCACGTGGTGAGGAAGTTGATTAGGCGAGCGGAGAACCGGTTAGTAGAAAAGAACTGCCGTATCCTCTTAGGTTGCTAGTTGCTTTGTAGGCGGCCACCAAAAAAACCACGGAAGTGGCACGTAATTTGTGGTATTCATCATCAAATTTTAATCGTGGCATCGAGACTGAGCGCGCAGAAGACACGGCCACTCTGTCCCGTCAGACCGGAAGTTCTGATCGAGGAAGTGACGATTCAAGGTGCGTTCAAGCCTAATCTGGGCAGTAAAAACGGCGAGATCACTTAAGCACACAAGTATAGACATGCAACTTATTACATGCGACCAATGTGCGTTGCTTATCTTGATGTTTTCTGCACATCGCCCAGCTGCACGCGAAACTGGCCACCTCGTGACTATGACACCAACGTAGTTATAATTAGAGATATGTGTTTTCGCATTCATAAAATATATACCATAAACACTCAGTGGTAAAATTTTTGGCAATTCGAATTTATCCGGTAACCTCCGATTTTAATACGGCACTTTCAAAGCTGTCAATCATCAATAAAAGGATCTCCATCAGTGGCAGTAACATCGTAACGTACGCTTGCGTCTATACAAACAAGCTTTAAGGTGTAACACGAACAAACGGAGGTGTTTTGTATTCACGTATTTGTGCTTGTGTGTATACATGTTTCTGCTGTCAAAACATTCCAGACATGTACAATTATTGGGCCCGCACATATTCATGGTCACATATTTTGTTAAAAATTTCGAAATAATAATAATTTATTCTTTGTTCTTCATCAAGATGAAGCAGGCTGAAAGAAAAGCTGAGAAGCAGCTCGACTATAGAACCACTATAGCCCGACTAGCTCCGCCCCACCCCCCCTCCAAAGTGCAATCGTCGTCAAATAAAACAAGAACAGCGGAATGCGTGCCGCAAGCATTACAGAAGGTGTACCGTGTAGGCATCACCATGAACAGGTCCGCTTCACACACGCGGTCTGGTAGCACTGCGCGATTACCCTATAGAGTCCGATATTTTCGATCACCTTTGTTCTAGTGCTCATATTCAAAATGGAGGCAACAAAAATAAAGAAAACTAAGAGTGAAAAGTCCAAAAGCGTCTGGCACGCAGACACCGTCCACTATGAGCACCACATCAGAGCTAGAACGCAAAGAAAAATATTGCATTGTGAAAAAAGGAGTCCCACATTCTTGCGAAACCGAATGTGCGCATCCTGTCAACGGTGATGACTGGAAGGTTACGCCACGCGCTCCGCTGTTTGCGTTTTCTTCGACGGTAACCGTATACACTTCGGCAATTATACAGCACTGCACATGAACAGCCTTATTAACAGGGTAAATAATCCGCGAGTGAGCAATGAAAGAATATAACAGCAAGATTATAAGCAACAATTCAAGGCAATTTTGTTGAAAATAATTATTAGGACCACATCGCAAACAACTAATAATGCAAAATTAAACAACGTATTTCAGATAATAGGGCATTCATTAGACAAACTCCAATCCATTGCGAATTTATTCATAGAAAATAAACTCCGATGAACACCCTCTGAATTTAAAGAAAAATAAACTCCGAAAACATGGAACCCTAAGTAAACACAAAAGACCGGATACAGACAAACGCTTTGCCGACAGCCCTCTACCTTTATGCCCCTTTGGCAGGCCGCCTTCCGCAGTTGGAAATGTGGGAGTTACGAGCAGGCGGTGTCTCATGTGGCGCGAGCGCGTCTCTGTTTTGAGTGCTCACGCGCCAGCCATGCCCACAAGGAAATGCCTGTGGGTCTGACCTCTCTGAAACTACGACAGTCGCCACCTCAGGAAACAAGGTTTCCGGCCGTAATAAATGGGCCCTTCGTTACTTATCGCGACAAAAAAAAATGGCCCCGTGTCTACTTGTTTATCTGCAAATGTATTTGAAAGACCATAGTCCTGCTTCTGTAGAGAGTGAACAAAATGTTCATTTGAAGTTCTGCGCGAGCAAATCGGTGAATTGTATTTTGGAAGCGCTGCGTTAGAGAGTCTCGATCCGCACAACGAAGGCCAACGAGCGCATCGAGGCACGTTGGACACGAGCGCTATCTGGTAGTTATCTCCGATAACGAAGAAAGGCGTGTGCGACCACGGAGAAAGATGCGCGCCTATCTCGGAGCCGATAAGGTGTAGAACGTAAAGCGACAGGCTGGTGCCACCACCATGTCGTCTTAGCAAAGCGTTGGGAACACTTGCCTTTTTGAGCATCGCGTTGCACTGTCAGCGCAGCGTGATAAACGCTACAGTCGTTAGAATTACAAGTGTGTTGCCTTCTCTAGTATAAAAAAAACACAAAACATCGACGTGCTCTTGTGGTGCCTCAGTTATGCGCAATAATTGCTTTTTAATTGACAATCGCACAAGTATAAACGCTGAAACTTGAGGGTGGGCGCTGCGGATGGCCCGTTTGGAATATCGTGTAGTGTCGTTGGGATATCATTACCGCGGACAAACAGACAAATGCACAGACAGACCAAAACTTTGGCGTCGAAGGTCTCCAAGAAAGACTATCGTTTTTAAAAAGTAAGATCCTAGGATGAAATTTCAAGTTTAGAAAGGTATGCCCAACTTTACCAGAAGCACCATGCTAGAATTAACTCAGTTTCAAAGCTCCGTATTTCCGCCAGCGGAAGAAGGTGGGCCAAACGGCGGTCGTAAGAACTATAGCGACGCAGCAGTGGGATTTTGCGCTACCCCCGAGCACATTATCCACTATACGGCGGCCTACCGCGCCGGTCCATCACGCTGTTCCTCGCGGCGAGGTTAGAGAGAGAGATGTTGACGCTTTTATATAGCGCCACACAATCGTCTTCGCCGACAGAATTTGTGAAATTCACAGCAATGAAATAAATACACAAAAGAGCACCAATAGAGTGTCCATGTATCTTCTGTAGAGCACACTATTTCTCTCCAATAAGTTATGCAAATTTATTAGCTGCACTTTTTGCTGTTTTGATAACTAATCTTAAAGCTATATACATGAGCGTAACGCTGGTTCACGACACCGCTGCATGCCGCATACAGTATGCAATCAATTACGCAACCTCTGCCTATTTCGTATCGGCCGGTCTTGCAGCGACTGATTGCAAAAAAAAAAGAGCACCTATGATGTAGGAATTTGGTTAACGTTCTACTCTGCGAGAGGCCTTCTGAAACTCATACATTGTCCACGTCATCCTCGCGAGGTGATGGTGCACTGGAGTTATACCTGCCCCGAAGGATTTGATTGATATGTGGGCTTTAACGTCCCAAAACCACTATTTGATTATGAAAGACGCCGTAGTGGAGGGCTCCGGAAATTTTGACCACCTGGGGTTCTTTAACGTACACCCAAATCTGAGTACACGGGCCTACAACATTTTTCTCCTTCATCGGAAATGCAGCCGCCACAGCCGGGATTTGATCCCGCGACTTGCGGGTCAGCAGCCGAGTACCTTAGCCACTAGACCACCGCGGCGGGGTTGCCCGGAAGGATTCTTAAGTATAGTATAACTAATGCCGCTCCACAAGTCTCTTCATGTATGGTACTGTATACTGCAAGACAACAGGCGTACTAGGGCCATCTTTTCCTCACAAAACAATGACGGGCATCTGGCTCACTCACTCGCTTTTTTTTTTTCACGAAATCTCTGCATTCGCTTTTTCGTGTGGGCTCTAACAATCTTGCAAAACAAAAAGCGTATTTTGGGGCGTGTTTCTATCCCAACACAAAACAGCCATCAATCTCGCAATCTCACGTGTCTTTTCCTTTATCGCCAGGCGCGCGGTAGTAGCAAGTCGTAAGTTGCATGTGTGCTATTAGCTTAAAAAAGACATTTTGGGTGGGAAAGGGGCGAGTGCCTAATTATCACGAAGGGAAACGCCATCTAGCCAGATGACTGTCATTAATGAGGAGCACATAAGGCTCCACGAAGGGTACCAAATGTTTTCGGAGTGCAAGAAACACATGGACAATAGGTGTTGGCGGTATTATGCTAGTTGGAGAGTGGAGACTTCGATTTACCCGCTAAATACAGTCAAGTTTCTTGAACTTCGTTTGATAAGCTAAAACTGCGACATCATTTCGCTCACGCTAGCTCATGCTAAACTCCTGCTGAGAACATTACTTTTAGTCTGCCACCAGGTTAGAGCACAATGCGACCTGACACCCGTATTGCGTTCACTTGCCGTGATGAAGCTGAAAAGAATAAGACACGTCATGCCGTTCATGATTCAATACAAAAGCTGGAAGTATGCCACTTATTAGCAAATATTTCCCAATATCCCGATTCGGTGCATCCAAGCCTTTTTTCGCAACTTGTTGCACTGGCAGGGTGGAATCGTAAACAACTTTGTGCCTGCGCATGAATTGTTGCGGCATCCGAAGGCGCAGCAGCTGCCCATGGCAACCGACACTGAGGTTCGCTTTGTGCACTAAGTATCTCTGAACACAACGCAAGTTGAATGGCAAGCACGCATCCATGAAACACAGGTAACAGCACAGGCGCTGCGCGCCAGCACGTCCACGCTCCCGCACCCCAGAGCAAAGATGGCAGTCTGGGGCGATGGTAAACAAAAGAAATCTGCCCGTGGTCCCATGTGACCGCAGTTGGCCAATGCCGACGCGGCGGAGGCCTCAGAGAGGTCGGGAGAGAGAGAGAAGAGGCGCGCGGTTAACCGCGTACGTCGCTACTTTGCGATGATCTAGGGGCTTTAGTTTCGCTAGCTCCTCGTATACCAAATTTGGTATCACGAAACGAGAATAGACGACGAAGGTAAATAACACATAGAAATATAATAACTATGAAATGGAAGCCACGTACAGCACAATTTAAGCCCACATCGTAACGTTGTGCTGACTTCAAAGCAACATAATGCCACCTGGCCATGAACTGCGGTGAGCACGAGCCCGCATCCAGGAGAAACAAACGAGGAAGTCGTTTTTAGGACAGCGCTAGCTCTCGCCGAGGCTTTTTAGTTGTGTCGCGTCACTGAACTGAGTCTCTGCGACAACGCGGTATTCCTTACCCGAAGTCCCTCGTTTTCACACGCGACAACTGGTAGAGGTCCCAGTACCTCTGCAATGTAGGTCTCGGTGCCTTGCTTGTCCAACATCAAGAAGGCACCGAGCGCGTGACAGCTTACGCCGTACCCTGTCTCGCGCCGAGATGAACTATTCCACCTCGGAGAAAGAGTGCCTAGCAGTATTGTGGGCCACCATGAAATTCAGGCCTTACTCCTACGGTCGTCACTTCAAAGTAGTGACTGATCATCACTTATTGTGCCGGTTGGCCAATTGACGAGACCCGCCTGGGCGTCTGGCACGATGCAGTCTTCCTTTGCAAGAATTTGACCTTACCATTGTCTATAAATCAGGCCGCAAGAACGAAGATGCTGATTCCTTGTCCCGTGCACCTACTGGAGTTTGTGATCCCGACTTGATCGCACGACAATAGAATGATATCGAGATTCGTGCGACCATTGGCTAACTAGAAGGACGCTACACACCCGTACCTCGACACATTTCCCGCAATCTCTCTTCGTTCCGCCTATGGAACGGTGACTTGTATAAAACAAACTTGAAGGGCAATGGGAAAGCTTACCTGCTGGTGGTCCCTTTTGACATGCGAGACGACATTCTTCTAGCGTGCCACACTGAACCCACATCCGGTCATCTAGGTTCTTCACGAACTCTCGCCAGAGTTCAACAGGCGTACTACTGGCCGAAACTTGCTACGTACGTCAAGCGATATGTGAAAAGCTGCCGTGAATGTCAATGCCGCAAATCTCCCCTACTGCAAGCCTGCTGCAACCAATCACGCCACCAAGGGCGCCGGTCGATGAAATAGGAATGGATTTACTGGGGCAATTCCCTGTATTATCTGCCGGTAAAAAGTTGATAGTTGTAGCGACTGATTATCTAACAAGATACGTCGAGACAGGAGCCCTGCAACGAGCTACAGCTTCCGATGTTGCCCAGTTTTTCACCGACCAGATCGTTCTTCACCACGGCGCCCCGTCTTCCGTGATCACTGATCGCGAAACAGCTTTCACGGCTCAGCTCATTGGCGATGTATTCAAACTAAGCTTCACGAGCCATCGCAAGACGATGACGTATCATCAGCAGACTAACGGCCTGACGGAACAACTTAACAAGACCATCGCCAATATGTTATCCATGTATGTGGACGTTCAGCATGACACGTGGGATCAGGTCCTCCCATAAATAACATTCGCGTATAACACTGCCATTCAAGAAATGACACGATTCACACCGTTCTGTCTCGTCTACGGGGCGTGAAGTCCAGACCAGGCTAGATGCTATGTTACCACATGATTACGACGGTTCGCTCACACCTGACGCTGAGCAGCTTGCTCAGTATGCCGAAGAAGCTCGACAGCTTGCATATCACGCAACAACAAACTGCAGATGCACGCCGCTACAATCTTCATCATCGGCAGGTCGAATACCACCCAGGAGACCTAGTTTGGGCATGGACTACGGTTCGCCGCCAAGGATTGTCCAAAAAGCTCCCGAGTCGCTACTTTGGACCCTACAAAGTACTGCGTCGCGTGAGTGACGTGAACTATGAGGTGGTCCCAGACAGAACCGTGTCGCCCCAGCGGCAAAAGCATTACCCAGAGATCCTTCACGTTGTACAGCTCAAGCCGTACTTCATGTGCTAGTGCGACAGTGCCTCGGCCTTGTTCTTTTGTTGTTCTTCTTTCTTCTTCAGTGTGCCCACAGTGTGCATGTTTGGTTTACTTCCGCTAATTCTCTACCATATACGCAAGCATCGGGGCGATGCCCTATTTTTTTTAAGTGGGAGAATAATGCTACCTGGCCATGAACTGCGGCGAGCACGAGCCCGCATCCAGGGGGAGAAACAAAGGAAGAAGTCGTTTTTGGGACAGCGCGTGCTCACCAAGGCTTTTTAGTTGTTAGTTGTGTATCGCGTCACTGACCTGCGCCTCTGCGACTACGCGGTATTCCTTATCCAAAGTCCATCTTTTTCACACGCGACAATATTAGCCTTCCTCATTCGTGGTTCGCATATCATCGACTCCCACTGTACAAAGGCCATAGCTTTTGCGTTCGGCCGTGATATTTCTATTTTTGCGATTGAAAGTTTGCTCCCGACTCGTCGCTGTGGTCTAATGGCTAAGGTACTCGGCGCTGACCCGCAGGTAGTGTGATCAAATCCCGGCTGTGGCGGCTGCATTTTCGATAGCGGCGAAAATGCTGTAGGCCTCTGTGCTCAAATTTGGGTGCACGTTAAAGAACCCCTGGTGGTCGAAATTTTCGGAGCCCTCTTCTACGCTGTCTCTCATAATCATATGGTGGTTTTCGGACGTTAAACCCCACACATAATGAAAGATTGCTCCACCTTTTGAATAGCCTTGAATTTCTTTGGAGCTTTGTCGCGTAGGAGATTATTTGGTTTACACCCAAATCGAGAACACATCATTGCATGCAAATGATTTACTTCACCATGGAGGATTTGAAGCCTCGACTATAATAACATGGTCTTTACTTGTTTTGCTTGTTCAGTCCCCCTCCTGGGTTTAGGTAGCAACTACCTTTCAGTGTGTGGCTTGATCATGGTATCAAATACTTTGTTGGAGTAACGACTGTCTCTTCACTTATATTCATAGTTATGCCCTGTATATTATTTGAATGCAATAAGCATTAATGAGCTCATTTTGCAGAAATTGTGACGTTAGTGTTGGCATCTTCGGTTATGCGCAAAAAAAACATGTGGTATCCATCACCATAAAATCAAGAAAGTTGCCAATAAAATAAACAATAAAAAAACTTCAGTACCAGTGAGATTTGAACCCAGGCTGTCTGCGTGGAAATCAGGTATTCATCAATAGAACTGCCAATCAATTGATTTGAAAAAAACGAAACAAACAAAACAATATGAACGTCACGTAGTTCTAATTCTTATAAATATTGTGTCTGACCAAAAAAAAAAAAACCAAGGTCTTATATTTGCACTTTTTCTCTTCATGTAGTAGAAAGAATCTTCTTAACGCACTGCAATTTTACATGTTAGAATCACAGAATCTCATCCGGTGTAAAAACGCTTGAAATGCGTTACAAGTGGGCATTTGAAAGGACTACCCATTACAGGGTGCTCAAAGAGGTATGTTTGCGTGCTGCCTTCCGCATATGCAATGGGCCATTAGCAGATTCGCAAAAGGAACAATTATGACATAGTTGGCACCAAACAATTTCGCTTGCAGTAGGCATTCTACGGTAATTTGAAACGGCCAGTGCCGCACCCACAGTCGTTTGTTCTCTCACTGCAAGGTTAAGGTATGCACCGAGATCAACGCTAGGCTAAAAATTGAGAACGTGATTCGCACAGAGCCCAACAGTTAGTTTCCTCTTCCTCAACTAGCTACTACACTAAGGAGGGAAGGTGTTTGAGGTTCGGAATGGGTCCCTTCCATGACTTGAGTGCACAGTGGCAGCGCGAAGGAAGAGCCGCAGTCCAGTAAAGAGACGCTTTCTTGCAGCCTCAGGCATCTGCCCGAGCCCAAGCCTGAACCTCCGCTCCCCCAATTCAGATTCAAACATCCTTTTTTCAACCCTCGGTTGAACTAAGGGTCTTCACACAAGGCACCGCATTGGTAAATATCACATTATGAAGTACAACACGACAGAGGATAGGTTCTCCATGTGTCACACTCTCTCTTATACCAGGCCGACCTCCGTCTGTAGACATTCTCACGCTCGAGCCCAGTCAGCTCTCTCATTAAATCTTGCTTCATAGAAGCCTCCTTAAGAGCGGTGAGTACACCGTTGGATTCAGTGCGCTTACCAGGTGTGCATGGGACAGCGAGGCGCCCCGCCATCCTAACAACACTCTGTAATGACGTATAGCAGGGGAGAATATGCCCGTCTCCGTGCCGCAACCATGGTCAGCCCAGTGGTTGCGTACCCGCGGCATTCTCAACACACGTGAAGCCAACAATGACTTAAACTCAGACGGCGGTGCCTGGCCTGCTTCTTGCCAGACGCTCTTCCGAGTAAGCCTTCCCTTTTAGTCCCAAACGGCGGCGACCTTGACGGCTCCGCTCATGAATCGTGTGCATGAAGGAGTCTCCTTTATTTTCCGTGCGCAGGGCTCCCGCGTTCGCCTTCGCGGAACCGATCAGCTTTGTTAGTTGACGAGTCGGGAGCTGGCACCGCGCTCTGCATCAGCCGCATTAATTGCGCTAGACACAACACGCCGCTAATGGTTACCTTGACTAACTCCAACTTTGCTATCAAGTTCTACCGCTGAAGGCGAAGCTTAAGCGTCCTCAAAGCTTTGCAACTGTTGCGTTTGTAACTGTTCTGCAATTGTCACACAATATATTTATTCAGCGGCAGCACCTCCACCATATGTGCCAAATGCTGCCGCATGTAATAAGACTAATGGAATAAAATGATAATTTTGATTTGCTCAAAAATAGGGTAGACAGGAAAATAATGTAGTAGCATGGAAAGTTGGGCGAGTTAGTGTGAGGACATTCTTGGAAACATTTTGGCGCGCACACTGTGGACGAGAAGACAAACAGGCAGGAAATTCCCTAGGAATCGTCCGTGTACTTGTCTACTATTGCAGCGTGGAAGAGGCCTAAGGCTATAAATATGAGCTTGTTAAGCAATTTATACCAGCTTTTACCTTGGCCCCTGTAAAAGTGGAACCACGTTTACAAAGAAAACAAAACAAACGAGTTGCGTGAAGGAGAGTCGTCATTGTGGTCGCCACAGTTGGAGCCCGGTGCAAAGCAAGTCAGCGTACATTACTGTAGATAAATCTACTCCTTCTTGCTGCGCTTCATACATGACAAATGCGCTTTCGTACAAAAAACTATGCAGTACCAATAACAGTCCTAGAAATGAAGAATGAACATAGCGCACCTTTTGCAGTAACCGCCGGCATGGCGCCGCCGCAAATCACAGCGTGTGCCAACCACTGGAGCAAAATCAGACAACAGTGCCACCAGTTCTCGTGATCGCCACATGACCAGCCCTTCCGGCTCAGCTTTCAAACTAAGTAACGTTAGGTATGCCTAAGCTTTGTTTTGTGTGCGTGTGTGCATAAGCATACATACGGAACTGTAGCCTCAGTAACAATAATAAACAGAGAAAAGTGAGACGACCATGTGATGGCCACTCCAAAACAATTTTGCATTCAACACCAGCCGAGGAGCAGAGCAAAAAATTATTCATCTGTTCTCCTGCGTCAGAGTAGCAGACCAGAAAAACTTGCTTGTGTGCCCGAGACGCTAACATGAAGTGGTGCCTCGGGTGAACCTCACCCCTGCGTCTGTCAGTCACCTAAAACCCACAGCCCGCTTAGGAGAACTGTGTGCGACATTCTTAAATAACACTTACATTATGTACTCGCTTATCACAACTACGTTAATGCCTTTTCAGGGTAGCTTAAGACACCTAGACAGATCTGGTCTCAGGCATTTTTCGTGAGGCATTCCATGAAGTCATCCCATGTTGGAGCACTACTGCAGGAGAAAAATTCCATATTTAAGAATCATTGTCCACATTTTTGCAATTTTTGAAAACAGCACAGATAAATACAAGGCTTGTGGGAATATTCCAATGAATAGTAGAGTATTCGAATTCGCTTCGATGTTGAATTATTGCCAAATTTCAAAGTATTTGCAATGAACGAATAGATGCATATTAGTCCACATGTAACCCTTGTAAAGATGGTTTCACTTCAGGGCAGCAGTGCCAAGCCATGAAAACACCTAAGGGAAATCCGTTCTGCCGCGAAGCCCTACTTCAAATTTAAACGGGCCATGCAACACTTTTCGAGCGTGGTAAGAAAACGCTGCCGATTGGTAATCGACGCCACCGAGAACATGCGAGCCTAATATTACAGCACAGCGCACGGCCTGCAATCCACAATAAATTCTCAGTTGGCTAAAACTTGCTTTTTCTTCTCTCGACAAATGACACAAGCTTGAAAATCGCGTGTCACAGCCATTATATCAGCTAAAGACTGGCTTGAGCATGGCCCTCTTGGTCGTTACAGGAGCCGCCACGGGATGCCACGCCTTGTCCACCCGTGCGCGCGAGATCCCACTGAAAATCTGAGTATTCGAAGAAAAAGAAGTGCTCAGAGTCACGAGGCACGCGTGACGCATTTTCTTTCCTCGTGCCATCACTCTCTGCTTAGCTTCCAGCGCTTTCGTCGGGACTAGAAAAGAGAAAATGCAATTGTAGCGTGCAACAGATCTTTGTAACTTCATTTGAACGGACAGATTCTATAAAAATTTTTACGCGGTAAATTCGCGAGGCAATAAGCTTATTTAGTGAATCCATTTCATGGCTACTTGAAAAAGTGTTGCAGGGCCTCTTAAAGCGAACATATTACCCTGAAATCGATTCATAACTTTCTAAAGCTTAATAGCTGTTTATGCCAGGTTTATATGCTCCAAGTAGAATGAATTATGAATGAATGTATGTTACATATTTAACAGGTTATCACTTGCATCCAACGAAATTCAAATCCTGCTAATACTCAAACTTGTTTAAACTTCCTTTGAACGAAAAAAAAGTCATTTTCACGGAGGCTTTATTTAGCTTTTTTTTTTAAATATTGATCAGGTTATTTAGGTCATTACAAAAATGTCCCTATTTCTTTATGTGTCATAAATACTGTTCAAATTCGATTCAAAATTATACAACCAAAATCATTATAAGTTTAGAACGTAAAATTCACTATTTGCACAAGCCTAAAAAATACCCTTAAGAAATTATGCATATATTAAATATGGTAAATGCGCTATTTTATATGGCACCTTAAGATGACATTTTGTTCAACGGTTTTCATTTCCCCAGCCATGTGACTGTGTTTTGCTGAATGATGTGGCACAATATTTTCTCGCACGTGACCAGCGCCCTCAAAGACAAATTACTGCTGCAAAGTCAGCTTCCTGGCATAGCTGTGAAGCACTGCCTTGAAGCCACATTTGCAGGCCAAAATTTACATCTGTTCACTTTAGCTCAAAATTTTAAGAAACCTTTCTGGGCAGTTTTGCAGCTTATAAGCGAGAAAATATGGTATCCACTTTGCCTTTCCTTCACAAGAACCTGCTGTTGTGAGCAGGCAAAAGAAATGACTGACAAGCAAGTTTTGGACCCCTTGCTTTTATTGGCACCTTGGGCCCGGTTGTGTGCGGACCCAGATTTCTACATACACATATAATACACAAATGTCTAGCACAGCCAATTAGCTCAGCTCATTGTACCGTGCGGCCATGGCCTTCTTCACAGATTCCTTGTAAGTGTTTCCGGCCGTCGCTCCGTACGTGGCCCCTCTGACACCCAGTCCTGCACTGGCCACTCTTCGCTGGACCTGCAAGGCAGAATACTCAGTGGGTGAAGCAAGTGCTGCTCAGCATAGAATTGCATGGAAATGGCTTTCCATTTTGCTCCAAAATTGCCATCACCTGCCTCCAAGACCGCCTCACATATCACATCTAACACCTGCCAACCTGGCGACCTCGAAATTTGCGAGATTCGTAGTCATGAAGGGAGGAGGTGGGAGCTGACACAGTTGCGATGCGAGATAAAAAAATTTGGTGTAAATGTCAATGTACAGTTTCTCAGGGCCACAGTGACAACGAGGAATACACATCAATTTGTGGTGTACTGTTGTGTACACCACAAAGTGCACTAGTCTACTGTGGCCACAGTGACAACCTGGTGCATCAATTGACTGTTTGACAAGGCTGCCATGATGTGTGTAATTCAGACCAAGACCAAATCTGTGTCCCCCACACAAAGGCCCCTCTCAATTAGTTTTTTTGCATGCACCAGTCTACTACAGTGAAAGTGACATAAGTGTCCTCAAGCAACAGGAAAATTTTGAAAGTTGTGTGCCTAGTTATTCAAGTCTGGCGATAGCATTGCTTTTTATGAGATTTATGGCCGTTGCCATACATCGCCATACAGTCAAAGATTATACTCAAAATGGGAGTCTCCCGTTTGCATTAGGAGACTTTGCAGGTACAGTATCAGTTCCACCCATGGGCACATGCTGAAATGTTTTGAGAATCTCTGTTCATTGAGAACTCGTGGAGTGAATAAAGTTATTTTCTGGCATATTCTATGTTGGACTTTCGATTACTGTGACGTCTTACTGGTCGTGGCCAGGCCTAAATTGTTGGCCGCACTTCTTTTTAAATTTTTAATGTTTTCTATTCATTCCTGAAGAAATTTCTGTTACGACTAATTAGGCATCAAGACTATTGCCAAGGTTGCTAGGAGAAACCAAAGAGGCAAGATCTGTTCTTCTGGCCAGATTTTACAGTAACACTTCCCACCTAGTGTAACTCAACGCCAACAGCACAGGACTACGCGAAACGAGTGGTCACTGCCAAGAATTGTTAGTCCTCGTTTGCATGGCCCCATACTTCAGGCCTGTTGTCCACTGATCAAAAAATGCCAACCACTACCCGATGTCGTGTTATGCTGCGTTTTTGAAGACATACCAGGAAAGAGGCTGAGAGCGAAGTACAGCCAGCCGGAACCTCTCACTGGCTGCCAACAAGCTGGCTAATGCAGCCAGACCAATGCCAGCCATGCAGTGACAGTCTGTTATAATGAGTTTGCATTAGGAAGCACTCTTGCAAAAAGCGCATCGTCTCTGTGAAGTCAATATACTCTGGCTTATGCTGGCTAACTACTGGCTGTCAAAGGAATCATGCTGGTGCACATGTCTCACATTTACGACTTGATTGGCACTCAACTTGTCCTTTCGGGTGTGCAGTGGCTGATACATTTGTGAGGTCATTCATAAAGTACGGCCTTGCAAGTATCAAATACTAATCAAATGAATAAGGAATCAAAACAAGAATAAAATCAATAGTAGTGGTACCAACAGTTCCCAGACAGATTAATGGCTTCTGCATGTGATATAGTTTTTATAGGGTGCATTGGCTAGCTTTGTGTTCCTGCCTGTTGCCTTCATTTTTTTTTGTCACTAATTTCTTTTTACTTAAGTTGGCAACTTTTATGGCCTTGAGCAGAAAACTTGCTCAACGAATAACATCAAGCACATAAGGAGCCTACAACACACCAAATAGAAAACTACAAAGTGCTATTTTGCTTTCTCTGCTCTGTGCAGTAGGAGTACGCAACAACCTGAATTATCATAGTACCTTTTCTCCATTGCCTAAAGATTCATGGAATAACCATTCCATTGACCTGCTGATGGTGGCTAAACACGTTAAGCTTATCTGAAGAACTCAGCATAGCTGAAAATGTTCGGCAGCCAGATGTGCCCGTGCTCAAACAAAAACAAAGAGTGACATTTTCCTCGCAGAAGTCTCATTACACACCTGCTAATCTTCAGCGAGATAAATGCACATTATCAGGCAGCAAGGAGGAGGTTTTCCTGTGTCAGTTATGTCCCAATTAAAAGCACCATCACAGCTGACAAAAGCAACGCGGCGGCCCGAACGGCTTGGGAGAGAACATACCTCAACAATGTTAGTGGTGCCAGCGTTGGTCTTTCCAAGCCCCTGTCCCTCCGACCAGCCCATAGCCTTAAGCATTTTGTTGCCGATGTTGTCCTCACCAATGCCTTGCTTGGTGGGCTCCTCGTAGCTCCTGATGGGAACAGCCACACGGGAGATCATTTGTGAGCAATGAAACCGATGAATGCAATTGTTATTAAACCGCGTGCATCTACACCTCGATACTTTGGCAAGCAAATCGTTGAACGAGGTTTCAGGAAAATCATCTGCATTTAAAACCTTGAAATGCTGGCGACATCCACAATTTCAACTTTCTTTTCAACTTCCAAAATACAGTCTAACCTACCTACTACATCCAATGCGGGTAAATCAAATTATCCTTTAGATCAATTAACTTTAAAAACATCGTCATCATCAGCCTGACTACGTCCACTGCAGGTCAAAGGCCTCTCCCTCCCACGATCCACCAATCAACCCGGTTTTGTGCTTCCTGCTGCTATGTTATACCCGCAAACTTCCTAATCTTATCTGCCCACTTAACTTTCTGTCTCCCCTTCGTGTGTTTGCCTTCCCTGAGAATCCAGTCAGTTACCCTTAATGACCAGCAATATTCCTGCCTATGTGCTACATGCGCGGCCCGTTTTCCATTTCATCTTCTTGATTTCAACTATAATATTTTTAATGACGGTTTGTTCCTTGACAAACTCTGCTCTCTTCATGTCTCTTAAGGTTACACCTATCATTTTCATTTCCATCGCTTGCTGCGTCGTCCTCAATTTAAGCTGAAGCCTCCAAGGTTTCTGCTCCGTAGGTAACTATTAACAAGATGCAGCTGTTATATACCTTGCTCTTGAGGGTTAGTGGCAGATTATCTTTCATGATTCGAGAATGCTTGCCGAACGGGATCCAGGCCATCCTTGTTCTTTTAGTTAGTTTTAAATAACTAGATGATTTTAAACAAAACAGTGCTTTAATGTCACTAGACTAGAAAATAAACTAAGATATCTAAGACTACATCAATAACAATATGTGGTGTTTTATGCCCCCAAAACCACCCTATGATCACTAGTGACGCCGTAGCAGAGGGCTCCGAACATTTTGACCATTTGGTGTTCTGTAACGTGCACTGACATCCCACAGTACACTGTCTTCCACCATTTTGCCTCCGTCGAAATTTGATGGCATTGGCCGGGATTCGATCCCACGACCTTCAGGTCAGCAGCCGAGCACCCTAGACAGTGATGGGCAGAGGCGGACGCCATCAAACCTACAACCGTGGGCCATACAAGAAAACCATTAAATGTATGGGGACTATTGGTACCACCACCATTGATCTGACACCTGTTTCGATGTCTTCGTTGTTTAATTCACTCCTTGCAGGACATCACTTCCGTACAGCATCACACATGGCACAACCACAACCGAAAATAATTTTAGTGCCGCTCTCACAGCAACTGTGAGATATATGCATAAGTATTATTACTTTTAATTAGCTCCGACTACTCTAAAGAATGACAAATAGCCAACGCAACTCGGAGCAAATACATTTGACTTCACACAGACAGTCCACTTTTTGCAACTACTAAGTGCCTCCAAATGCAAACTCATCCAAACAGACACTCACTGAATAGCTGGTGCTGCCCTGGCCGTCTTGTCCCGCAAGGTGCCAGCAGCCGGAGGTTCGGGCTGGCCGTACTTTAACCGCCGTTCTCGGGCCCTGTCTCGGTATGCCTGCAGCAACATGGCACTTCAACGCTCCTGTGCACCTAGCACTCTTCAGCACTTTGCCACTGTTAATCAACAGACAATAGGCTGGAAGAATGGGACCATGCAAAATGGGACAAATCGCGATTCTAGGCAGCGAGCGTTCACGCCTTGTAGTCGCATGCTATGGCCTAGCAACTGCCTGGCCTAGTTGCTGTTCAGTCACATTATAAGAAACGTACAAACATAAAAGAGAGTCATGTGGACAAAAGCTTGTTGCATTATCTGTGCAATGTTGATGACACCCTTGCTGCCTGATTAGCCAAACTTAACAGCAAGAAACCTCTTCTTAGGATAAAGAAAACATCAATATCGGAGTGCTGCGAGTGACGAAATGTGAACAATAACTGAAAGTAGGTAATACAGAAATTTGCCAGAAAATAAATGGCCAGCAAAGCTTCTCACAGCTTTTTCGACAGTGCAAATGTTTCTTGATGTGTTTGTGCTTTGACTCTTGTGATGCTGTAGGTGTAGATAAACTGAAGTATACAACCAATGTGTGCAACAGTTTGCTGTGCGGTTCCGAGCACAATTTGGTTGCCAGCCACCCATTTTTAGCCCAAAGTTACAAAAAAGATTCATACATTTTATCGAGAAAGAAGAAAGCTTCACAACTCATGAAAAACTTATCATCATAGTTCATAGATGATCACAAAGTGTTGTTTAAAAATCTGCATGAATTTTCTAGCAGCTTAATGCTCCAGAACGTGTGGATTGACAATTTGGCCCCTTCCACAAAACGTCTTTCAAATCGCAGCTTTTCAAAACGCAAATTCACCCCTCTGCCACAGTCTCCATTAAAACAGATACAGTAGACTCGCGATATATCAAACTCTGATAATTCATACTTAACAAAATTTAATTTTTTTGGTTAGCCCTCTATTCTTTCAATGTATTTAAAAGTCTCTTAATTCATACTTTTTGCAGTTCCGTACCAGAAAATATCTACTGCTTTCCCACTACTGCTTAAAGCTTTGCGTGGTTATGTAACATAACAGTCTAAAAATGAACAATAAGCACCTCAGGCCTTCAAGAAAAAAGGCTTTTCTAGTAAACAAATGTTTGGAACGAAGCACACACATGGTAATCTGTGATGCTTCTCAACTGGTGTAGAGAGCTTTGTGCTCAAGGCACCTACCTACCTATAGCAGTGAAGCAGTTGGCAATCCTGATCATTTAAAAAGGTCTGATCAGCAGTAAACGGTTAATAAACTTGTGGACCTTACACCTCTGCTTTCTGTTCATTGCATGCAGCTAGGGTTTAAAAACACCAAAAAATATCTTTAAAAGTGATAAAATCAATGCCTAATCATATGTATGATGTGACCTCACCCAGAGTCCTTTATCTGAAAACTTCTGATAATTCAAACTTCTTGACAATTCAAACAAAATTCGGAGGTCTCTCCTAGCTTGAATTAACGCAACATCACTCGAAGGCATTACAGTCGATCCTGGATATATCAAACTCAGATATATCAAATTATTGGCTATATCGAACAGTTGAAAAATCCCCTTGAACTGCCCGTGCAAAAGTATGAAACCGGTGCACCCATATGCAGTCGAGCCCACACATAACGGCCCCACTTAAAACGAACTTTTGTTTAAATCGAACAATATCCGCATGACCGTGAAAATATACATTGGTTCAATGGCACAAAATCGCACTTACAACGAACGTCTCGGAGCCCCGTTGATCGGTTACAGCGAACGGAGTCAGCGGTCTGCCGACTTCCCGGGAAACCAATTTCGACCACCGATCAGGCATCGGCGAGGTGCCCATACATTCTTATTGTTAAACGCCGACCTGCTTCCGCGCCCCTCTAGTTACCGTTCTACCCGACCGCTTTTTGTTACGCACCCCTCCGTCGTTTGTTCCCCTGCTACCTGCTACTCTGAGCACCCCGCATCGACAGACGAGGCCCGTGTTTTCACACTGCCATCGATCTTTCGAAGACCGATCGGCCATCTACCCTGTTTTGATAGGTGGTACTGTCGTTGGCGTCGCCTGCCTGAAGTGACCAGACCATTTGCCAACATCGTCGGCCACCAAATGTATCCAATAGTCTGCGTCTAGTGCACGCGCGCACGCTACCCCACCGGCTCTAATTTGCGGTTCGTGTCGTGTTTAGGACTTGTTCTCACTCACTTCGCACTCGACCCAGCATGCCTCCCGCGCGTGTGCGGGAGCGCAAAGACGCCTGTTAAGTTGCGTAGAACGAATCACGAAATATCGAAGTTCTTGATGCCACGCAAACCCACAGGCGCAACGAAACGATTTTTCGACCACGGCCGCCGATTCTTTGAACACTGCCGCGCGCACCGATTCAGGCGGTCATGAACTCTTTCCAAGTTTTTCTATGTGCAAGTTTCCCGGACCTTTCAAGCAAGCTACCCAACCTGCCTCCTTCCCGTGTGTTTTCGTTTTCAAGGTCGCCCTTCCACCGCATCCTCCCCTCTCTTTATCGCAACTCCTTGCCCTTCTCTCGCAAGTCTGCTCACCTCTCTTGATCACAACTCCTTCGCCCGTCTCCACCGCTCCGCGACGCCCACCACGCTGGCTCGAATGAGTTTCGTTTTATGACAGGAAACGGGCCCAGAGCTGTTCCTCGCGCTCTGGCATGTGTGTCGCGTGTGCGCATTTTGCTCGCTCTTGGTGTGCGTGTGTGATCATGATGGCCGACGACAGGACTAGCACGCTTTTTCGTGCTGCTCAAGAAAACGTCGAAAGTGTGACCGCTTGGCTAAGCATAATCAGCGCGTTAGGTGCCGCGTTGCGGAGCGCTTGCTCATAGCTGTTGACCACCTGGCAGCCAACTTGGCGCTTCGGGCGTCCCGGTATTCAGCTGTTGAGATGGTGAATATTTCGTGGGCGGCGGTAACGGCTACATGCGCGCGAAACTGTTCTTGCGAGGCTGACTTCGTCAACGTCGGGCCCGATGCCGAGCCCGAACAGGATTACTGCTGCGGCGATTTGTGGCAGCGCGTCGTCAACTCCGACCTGGGAGAGCGGGTGGTACATCTGTTGCGATGGTTTAATTACGGCCGACGATGATGCCGACACTGCGGAATCGTGCACGGATTAGGACATAGTGAATGAAGTATGTGGCGAGAGCGATCTGGAGGCATCGGATTGCGATAACGACGAAACTTCGGAGCCAGTGCCTCATGCAGCTTATGCCACGGGCCTCGGCGAGCGGGCACCCTGCTGTTTTAAATGAACTTGAGACCGCCCTTATCGATTCTGTTCTTCGAAACACATGCATCACGGACTCTTTGGGGCAAGAAAGTTTGTGTTTTCACTCACAACATTTTTAAAAGCTGTGTTTCACTTACTACGAACTTCGGGATACAGTGAACGGATGTCGCGTCACGCTCAGGTTTGTTGTAAGCGGGCTCGACTGTATCGAACTCCTGCACAGCGGGACATCCGCTATATCGAACGCTGCATCGCGCCGAAGCCCAGAAAATGCATTTTTCCTAGCAAATATTGAATTGAATATTGAAAAATTTTAGACCGTGTTCTAACAAGTTCCGATCTTTTTTCCCGCGCAGGTGATGAAAAAATGGGTGTTATTTGATCGCGCTGATCTGGTTCGTTGCGTGGCACTTGCTACATCTGTACGTTTGATTCGCGATGTGCAAGTCTTAGCGGGCGGACATAATGTTTTCCAAAAGACCGACTGCCGAGGGCACCGAAGTGAGAACGGGAAGTGACTCGGCGATCTCAGTGCAATGTTCGCATGTGGTTCGCATTCCCTTCCTTTTTGTTAGCACATAATGGTATGCAAGCCTGAAAAGCATGGCCTTCGAGATGTGCTACCTTGTCACATATATTTAGTGTTTTCGGTTTCAAAACAAGTCTCGAAGGCTACACTTTTTTTATCTTTTCGCATTAAAGCCGCTAAAAGCAGCGGCTGCCAGCTACAAAGCCATAGTGACAACGATATTGCCATCATGTCGATGGTGAGAACTCGGACGAATTCGGCGTTGTGTCTTTTGCGCCTTGTGGTTTTTGTGCACTTCTCACCTCGTTCCTGATAAATCCTCATTCGAGAGTTTAACTGAACGTTGACCCGCACGTAGCAATAAAAATTATGACTGGCGCTTGGAGCGACGTCAAGTAAAACACTGTGTTGTAAACGTTCCTTGCGGGCCAGGATTGATTGATATGTGGGGTTTAACGTCCCAAAACCACATATGATTATGAGAGACGCCGTAGTGGAGGGCTCCGGAAATTTTGACCACCTGGGGTTCTTTAACGTGCACCCAAATCTGAGCACACGGGCCTACAACATTTCCGCCTCCATCGGAAATGCAGCCGCCGCAGCCGGGATTCGAACCCGCGACCTGCGGGTCAGCAGCCGAGTACCTTAGCCACTAGACCACCGCGGCGGGGCCTTGCGGGCCAGGTGATGACTTCAGGTGCGTCATGACCGCTAACAACGACGTACGGTGTCTCAGTGAAATCTGTGACTTTTCAGCATTTCCGGGCACCATCTTGGGCAGCAGCGACTTGATCGGTACAGGTGACACTGTTGCTGTTTCTGACTGCATTGATACTGAGATTTTCGCTGCCATTGCCGGTGCCGCTGAAGTGTAGCCGTGCGGTTATGAATGTACCAACGCCTTCACTGCGGCCGCCAACCAAGCTTTTGCCACGCTACACAGCTTGCATCGGCATTCTTCGTCAACCGACATTGTGGCCGAAGAAGCTAAGTTCCCTTGTTTGAAAAGCTTCAATGATATTAAGGATGACTGAAACTTAACAGCGCTCAAGAAGCAAGACAAATTTATGGACTAAAGTGCGGTAACTTGCAGTTAGCACCTTGTTTTTGAGCGAATCGTTATCTTAGCTCTTGTAACGATTTCAGAGGCTTGAAGTTCAATTTAGGCCTTAAATATGCATATTTATTTTGTATTTCGCATTCTCGATATATCAAACTATTTAGCGATCCCCTTCGAGTTCGATATATCCGGGATCGACTGTATATGGTTTCAAATACCCCAGCCGTCGCACATTTCGCAAAACTGCATGTGCTGGCAATGGTTCCGGCTCCAAGCCGAGCTCCTGCGATGGCTGCAGAATGCAGCGCCATAGCCATTGGATAAAAATGAAGATGATGCGGCGTCTCTGGCCTAGTGCAGCTCGCGCCCGCTCTGGCACCAGAGCTTGTTCCCGAAGAAGAGCTTCCACACGCATTGGTACAGGCAACAGTGACTAATCAGCTCGTGAATAGAGCATTTTGTAGTTTTCTCAGTTATGGCCGTAATAAGCATTTCACAAACATGCTCACTTAGCAGCTATGAATTACAACTCACGAAATCATTTACAGATTATTCAAATCTACGGGAACAAACTTATCATGCTAGAAATGCAATCTCATTCTTTATCAACTGAGCAAAAACTTCAACAGTGTATCCACAATTCTCTCAACGCTTTTCAATTATTTCTCGACCAGGAAACACTAAAACCAACTACAGCGCAGATTGTCGTCCCGGCGACAGTCTTTCTAACAGTGCAGCAACGACGTCATCACTCCAGTCTTCAAGATCGACTGATCGCGCTACACAACTCCCTTGAAGCACTCGAAACACATAACTTCTTCGCCGAGTCCCACCTTCAGTCGTCTGACGTTTGCATCCTTCTTGGTTTCGCGAACATTCTAAGTAAGTTGTTCAGCGCATAGCACGCACCACAGCGACAGCTAGAGAAAAGGAATTTGTCTCCCCAGTTTATCTGTGAAAACTGTCGGCCCCAAAAAAGGCCCCCCTGATGTTTCGAATTTGCCTGATCTGCGCGGGCGTTAACCTGCCATGGCCATTTGAAAAAAAAAAAAAAAAAGAACATCTGCCACACACGTGCACCGGAGAGCCATACTCATGCACAAAAAACACGAGGCAAGCCACCCTCACAAATGATCACAGGGAGTGGGGCGAGCAAGAGAAAGCACTGAACAAGCACATAGACATGTATAAATCTTGAGGTGACCACGTTGTAACACGAAGTGTTGTCATCTTTGATGACTGTGTAGTAATAACACCCCCAAAAAAAGAAAAAAAAAAACAGCTGCAACTGTCAACTCAGTCAAGAATCATTCACCCATTGACGACGCGACGCAAAAAGGTAGACCATCTTTTTTTATCCAGTGGCCATGGGCGCCATCTTTACCTTTCCTAGATAAGCACAACTAATCTCTCAATGGCTACTCAGAGTAACGGAAACTGATGTCAATAACTGTGCTCCTGCATAAGGCCCTCAACACACATTGTGACTTCTGAGAATTTTAACATGACTGCTTGAGCAATCAAATACAGCATTTGTATTATGAGACGATCACATGCAGCATCTGATGAGCTTTGTGATACATAGAATATGGCACCTCTCAATTTAGGAGACTACTCGTCTGCATACTACCATGTAGTCCATTGTGCACATCAAAAGCAGTCACATTGATATGTTTAAAAGTGATTATCTCAGAATACAGCTCCATTAAAAAGCAAAGAACTGCAGAAGACATACCTGACCCTCTGCACCACCAGAACCTTTCGACAATCGCAGGGCTTCCAGGTTTTGCTGCAATCAGAAAAACAGCAGCACATCAGCAGAGGTCACACAAGACAAGAAGCCCGTCCCAACCTTGTCATCAGCCAATGCAGTAGAATATCGACGATACAAACTTTAAGGTTGTTTTGGATGAGCTGCATTATATAAAATATGCCGTGATTCGGCGTTTATATGAACGGTTTCCCCAGCCATCGTGGATAATACGAACGTGCGATTGATCGCTGCACCCCTGCTGCACAACTCGGCTTGTCTGTGAGAGGAATGTCCGTTCACTCTCAGCCTGAAAGGGAATGAATGCGGCAAAACTAGCCGGAATTTTCCTTGCTTTAGTGGCCAGGGAAACATGTTGTGAGGCTGATGCAAAAAAAAAATTGGTCCAAGACCAATTTTCTCGCCACGCGATAGCATATCGCGTTTTTGCTCCACGACTTTGGCTAGACCTGCTGCTCTAGCTCTCAAACCACGGGATTTAAACAACCAGCCACTAATTCAACATGGCGGCCAAGGCGTCGGCGGGTGCGATGGATCGCATTGACGCTATCGCGAACTACCCGTGCAGCCTGTCAAAACTCACGGCCTTGACAAGGACGTGTTGATCGAGAGCCTGGTTTGGATTATGATGGCTGCAAACACTATAAATAGGAGAAGGTGCAGCAGCAGAAAGTCCTCCCTCCTTAGCGTGTCTCACTTTTGCGCTGCCGGCTGAATTCATCGCCGCCGCTTCGTCCACTCGTGTTGTTTCTGCTGGCGTATCTTCCAAAACAACGTTTGTAAAGGTGTAAACCGTTTTTTTTTAAGTGCTTTGCATGCATGAATAGAACTCAGTATGAACTTCAATGCTCAGGAAACGGGGAAGATTGAATGAATTCTCAAGCAATGATTGCAGCGGTGGCAGTGGCGTGTACCATGAGCAGAATGAATGTGAATGTTTTCGACGGGCGCGGACATGGTTTTCTGGCTGCACTGGCATTTTCACTTGATTTCTTCAGGACAGACTTTTTTCGTTTCGACTCCGCGGCGTGGCTATTCGGCCACTTAAGGGGGCAGACTGGTCTTTGGGACCAAAACGTGACAAATTCATTTTTTAGAATTGACATATTTGGTTTCTGCAAGTATTTTTCTATCTCTGTGCAAATGTTCACACACCAAGAAGAGGGCAATTTTTCTGTAATGTCATTCTAACTGTCCAGATTCATGGTGCTGTTAACATGCAGAAGTTGCGAAAAAAAAAAAAAAAAAAAAAATGGGGAGAGCCGACTTCGAGACTTCTTTGTAATTGGCCCCCACCTGTGTTAGAAGCTCTGCTACGAATTTATGAGCACCTTTATGAGTATTGCAAGACCTGCACACCATGATTGTCGGTTTTTGAAGAAGCTGTGTGTTTTCAGTTTTTTATATTTTTCCCCAAAAAAGTAAATTTACGACTGTTCAATTTTGAGGCCTCAATTTCTCGGCAGCTAGGGCAGGTACAACAATAATTCTTTTTGCAATGGAAATCTGTATGTGTGCAGAATGCAAGTATGGGAGCAGAATTCAGAGCACAAGCCTTTTTAAATAATTACTCATCAAAATTGTAGTAGAATTCCAACTGTTTTCGGAAATGGTTAGTTCATTTTGCTGTAAAATACCCAGGAAGGCCTAAAAACAACAAAAAAACTCTTGCATACTTTCACTCTATAGTCATTAGTCTATGTTGGCACATCTTAAATATCAGTTTTAATTCAGCACTTTTTTTTTCTATGGCAGCCTTAAAAATTTAGGGGGTGAACTTAAGTTATCTCAGGAACAAGATGAGTTACAGGAAAACTAAATAAATATTTGAAATCCGCAGAAAAAACTGCATAATCCTGTGCAGTTTAATCAAGATCACTGAATAAATAAACAAAAAATGTCCCAAGACCGCTCTGCCCTCTTAAGCAGCGAAGTGAGTCAACTTCATATGAGTTTGGTCGCTTTCGCTCCTTTTGATATCAAGTATAAAAGCACCGCGCCAGCATCATGAGCGAGGAAACTGTGGCACTTTATTGAGAGATGGTGAAGGCAGGAAAGTTAAAAAAAAAAACATGATGGACTTTTTTCAGCAAGAAGTGGTTGCCAATAAAGTTCTTGCTATTCTTCAATATCAGCTTTAACTTGCTTTTCGTTCATACGAATTCAGGATGATGATAATATTTTGCGTCTTGCCTTCGAATTCACATCAGCAAGATTCATCAGCGCATGGAGACAGGCCACAAAAGGAACAAAAGGAGTTCCTTTTGTGCCCTGTCTCCATGCGCTGCTTTACACTTCAACATGACCTCAAAAGAGATCACAGTCCAGAGTCCCATGGAAATGGTCCCCTGGCTGCTTGCATGAGGAGCCCACCAGAGCCTCAATACAACCATGCTTCACAAGCTTTGTATAATGGAAAAATTCATTTTCAAAAGAGCATCCCTGCCACGTAGATGAGCTTTCATTTCTATGTTTAAAACACGTTTTTTTTTTTCAAGATACATATTCAAAGCAACTTCTTGAGCTTAGACATTATGTTTTCAGTACTTCTGATGGCGAGATTAGGATGAATTTTTCCCATATAGTACTAATTTAAAACTTGATGTTATCTCATTTGAAACCTCACATTAATTATGTCATTATTATGAACTTAAGGTAGACAATTCTACTGTTAATGTGGAGAAATGGCTCATAACCATTAAAGTTCAATGGCTAAAGATGGACGCATTTTTCCTTTCCCGTGTAGCATCTCTGCTTAAAGAGCACGGTGAGGATACTGCCGGAGGGCACCTCAATCTCTCACCTTGTGGAGTCCCGAGAGCTGGACGTGCTTGGAGAGGACTTCACGGGAGGGGAACTGCCGCTTGCAGAGCAGGCACGCCAGCTTGGTCCAGTCCAGCAGGTGGCTCTCGTCGTTCGACTCTGCCTCGGAGTCCGAATCCGAGCCACCCCCGTACTCGGGCACCAGCGTCTCCCTTGCGCTAGTCACACCGGCTGTGTCGCGGAGAGAGCCGAAAGTCATGTTCTACTCCAGTCCGGCACCAATTCTTTGATCAGTGTAATCTAAATTTTTTTTTTTGAAGATTACAACTCCACTAGCACGAAACCTGAAAAAGTATGTAACATAGGCAACCAAGCCATTTTCTTGGGAATTGCTCACTAGCCAATGTTACAGCAACCAAGCACTTCCATGGCAGTAGCACTCTCTTTTGCACAGCAAATATCAGCTGAATGTAAATTTTTAGAAGTGTTATTCGCAATTTTAGGTGAAGCATCATAATTATTTCTTGTGGTTTATGTTATTTTAGACCTTGTTAGTTGATCTTGTGCTGATTTTGAGAATTGTTAGCTTCGTCTTCAGCCTGCATAGACCGCTGCGTGACCTTGCAACGTGAGATGGTGGCCACACATGACAAAGCCTGGCCCCTCAAATGCTAAGCACTCAGAAAGATGACGCCAGCAATTTATGTAGCGTTTGTTTCAAACAGGATATAAGAGAAAAATTGTGTCAAGCATCTGAACAATCCTGCCACCTGAGTAACTTACATCATTAAGTACTGCCTTTATTCAAACATGGGGCACACTGTTATTTCTCATATAAAGTAGTTTAGAAAATTGTTTGGGATGAGTACCTCATGATCATATTGACGTAAGACAGACGCGGTATTCAAACTACGCGCGCGAGTTCGTATGCCTTCCAAGAGACGAGCGGTCTCATGATGAAACAAGAAAATACTATGACGGTGCATGTTTCCTCAGTATGGAATATCATGAAAAAGAAGTGGCGCACTGCTCGAGGACTTCTTGGAAGTATTCATTCGTTTTTCCGCTCTCCTACGAGATATGCTGCTACATTTTCCTTTATTTTTTTCAGGCACAAATTAGCCCCAATGAATAGTTATTCGTATACCACCTGGATTGTTCATTATAATATTGCCTAATATTGCATTCTTGGGACATTTAACCCCAAAAAATGTTATTATTACTCTTCTGTGTGATTCACATATTTCTGATTGATATGTGGGGTTTAACGTCTCAAAACCACCATATGATTATGAGAGACGCCGTAGTGGAGGGCTCCGGAAATTTCGACCACCTGGGGTTCTATAACGCGCACCCAAATCTGAGCACACGGGCCTACAACATTTCCGCCTCCATCGGAAATGCAGCCGCCGCAGCCGGGATTCGAACCCGCGCCCTGCGGGTCAGCAGCCGAGTACCTTAGCCACTAGACCACCGTGGCGGGGCGATTCACATATTTCTCTTTTTTGTTGCACAATCATACTGAAGAACAGCCACTTACATATTTTACAGACTTGTTGGATAGTTCCGACTTCATACGTGAACCATCAAGGCTCTCTCATTCATTTTGGCAACCCATATTAGATAAATTTATGCCCAAAAGTTTAGTTTTCCAGACTAAATCACTTGTGTTGAGCCATGCTGCTCGAGTTTGAAGGTCACCATGTTGAATTTCACGTTGGCTTGGTCAAGTTTGGCTTGCAGTAACTAGCTGTGTTGCCTCCAAGATTTGAAACATGCACAATTTTCCAGTTTCGGAGGCTGTGTTAGACCTTCCTTGACTGGCAAAACTGTTTTGGGGACGCAACTTTTCTTTTTCAGTCAGTCATATCTTCATCATAATAAGGCTTTCTCGTTTTGCTTTTTTTGTTTGTTTTTCCAGTTGTCATTCTCCACATGGTCGTATCGGTGATGTGCTAAGTATTTTTGAGCTGTCGTGCGTGTCACATGTTTCCTGCTGCTGCGTTGCCAAGTAGTACCCCGTGGTTACGGTACAAGGGCTACAAACATTTCTAGCCACCATAGTTACAGTGCTCAGCTACCGACCAAAAACATGCGAATTCAATCGCTGCCACAACGGTAGTGTTTCGATGGAGACGAAACGCTGGAGGCTCGCATACTGTGCAATGTCAGTGCACGCTAAAGAACCCTAGACTGTGTCGTTAAATCCCACCAAACAGACAAGACACTGCGTGCATCTTTTTGTGACTGGCCTCACGTTTTTGTGTGCTCAGTGCCATGGAGCCACGAACTGTGCTGCCCGCAGCGGTCGATGGCACCTATTGCCCATGTGCTACAACCAAACATGCCTGTCCCCATGCACACTATTAAGCAGGGCATAGTCGCGGATTTTATTTAAGCTGCTCTTATCCAAATAAACTTCATTTTCATGTTTTAACCATTTTATGATCTGTTGGATTTTTCTATCTTGAAGTCCTCGCCAAGTTCGGAAAATCAGACAATAACAGCAATGAATTACCAACTAGCCCAGAATGCTGGTCTCATTAGGTTTACGAATGCTTGCAACACATGGTTCTTGTGAACAGTGGCGCCAAAAAAAGTCTTGTCTCACCGGCAACCAAGGGGCTATCGGGCACAGAGGGCTGCAGCAGGCTTCCACCGAAGGCGATGCGGTCCACAGTGACGGTCTGGTGCTTCTCGAGAATGGCAAAGCCCGCATCGGCCGCCGCCGATTGCCGCTCGTCAGCCAAGCTTTGTGCGGAGGCCACCAGGCCCTGCTTGGCGTTCTCCTTCTTCTGGTTGAGCGTCTTGGCCCAACGTTCCATGTCCTGCAATTACGGGTCAAGAGATGAAAAATTGGTTAACAGGTGTTATTGGAGCTGAAGTTTCGACAGGGGGACTCGTCTCTTTCAAGCTTGAAACTACAAGAAGAGCTCATTATATTTGAACTCGGTCCTATCAAATATGTTTAATATAACCCAACAAACGGTCCTGGCACAACCCTGTGTATTGCAATGGGGAAAAACTCCCAATAATTCAAACATGTCAGTATCTACAAGGGTCAATCACAGCCCCCAGTTTTTATTGCTGGGGGCTGTAATTCAGCCTAGTGTGATCACAATGCGTGGCAGAACGAAACCGAATTTACTACAGATGCAAAACGATGAAAGAGTAGTATTTCTCAACAGATGAGAATTCGGAAACTGCACTGGAGCTCTTGGGCAATCTGCAAACGATGCTCGTGGAGTTGCAAGTGAAAAAAGTTTACTTAACAATTTCAAATCCCTGACTACCCTTTGAGTTTGATTTTGTTATCACTGCATGGAAGTAAATGTGTTCTGGAGCATAAATAGATTCACATAATCAACAGCCTGATTGCTCACATGAGTGCATGTTAATGCTTGTTTCTGGTGTATCACTCAATCATTCATTTCTGTTCACTGTTGGAACTCCATGGACCTAACTTGCAAAATTACCTGCCACAATGCATAGTATTACTTATTTCATGATAACAAGTACAAAGGTGGCTTCTCTGGCCTCAGCCTGCACAGTGTAGCATGATGCCCGTAGATTCTCGTGCTTGCCTGCTACCGTATTTACTCGATTCTACCGCGCCCTCGATTGTAACGCGCACCCTATTTCCACCGCGAAAAAAAAAAAAAAAAAAAAACGTAAGACATCGATACAACGCGCACCCATTTTTCTCGCTGGCCCGCACGATCACACCACTCGAAAAAACGACTCCTTTCGGGAGCGTCTTCCATTTAATATGAGGTACGGGCGAAGCTTGTGCCCATCTGACGTGTAACAGAGCATTGCCGTCACTGTAGTTTTACCGTGGACCAATGTCAGCACGCGAACTTGCTTCGCCCCCTTCTTCTCGACGGTTGTGGTGCCAGGCATGTCGAAGTAAAGAGGCGTCTGATCGGCATTCCCGATTTGCCCAAGCAGGTAGCCGTTGTTGCGCCGCAAGTTTAGGACGAACCTCTGAAAACTGTGAAGCTTTTCATCGTACTCCTCCGCAAAACTTTTCGCATATGCATGTTCCCCTTCGGAGGGAAAAGCCTTTCCTTTTCATAAAGTTAGTTAGCCAGCACCTGCTCGCTTTAAACTGGCTCCACATTAGACCTTTTTCTAAGACTAATTGCATAGCCCGCACTTGGAGCAGTTCTGTCGTCACGAGCCGCTCTGCCGCTCAAGCAACAACTCGCCGAGCAGCTCTTTAATTTGCGGAAACCGACCCTGCTGTGGTCCACTGAAGCCTTTGCGTGAAGCTTTGCTGTCGACAATCTTCTGCGTTTGTTTCCGCCGATCCCGCACGCACGTTTCGGGAACTCCGAACGACCGCGATGCGGCCCGATTTCCGTCCGTTTCCGCACACGCGATGGCTTTTCTTTTAAAAGCGGCATCGTGGTGCACTAGTTTTTGGAGTCGGTCCTTCCACGCCGTCGATGCTAATGCACTACTAGATGACGAACTTCTCAGCACACGTACGAAGTGCCGCACATGGGAAACACATAGGCAGAAATGGCTGACGCGCCATGCCGACGCACGTAGGGGGCGGCCATTTTGGATTTGCCGATGGCAACAGATTGAACGTATTTTTTTTTTTCGTACTCGATTCTAACGCGCATGCGATTTATGAACTCGCTTAACCGGAAAAAAGGTGCGCGTTAGATCCGAGTAATTACGGTAATTCAAAGTTCATTTTACTCATTACATGCACAGCAGGCAATGCCCAAATCAACGCCTCCTTTATTTCATTCAATGCCAGTGCAAATGCACACTCATCAATGGGAGCCAACCGTCCACCCTAGTTCAGAGAATGGTCGTGATGCGACGGCACATGAGGAGCAGGGCTGCCTGCATTACACGTGCTTCCGAGTGCTTTTCCTCGGAGACACGAAAGACGTGGGTCCCTCTCACATACCATACGTCTGTCAGATTTGTTCTTTCGTGCTCCTTTTTTGTGGCTGGAAGCGGTGCCACCACCACCTCACAGCATTACTTATGCAGCGGTGTCACCATGACGCATCTCCATTGGTGGCATGCATAACGCCACAAACGACGGCACGCTATCTCAGAACACCGAATCACTTTCAGAGCCGGTGTGACGGCCAACGTTGCGATAACGAGGAATACAAGACGCTGCGCCACTGATCTGTACAAAACTGAACAAAAAAAAGTACTTTTTATTATTCTCGTCATGAAGCACTGCATGGGGGGCACTTTTCCCCATGACCGCAATGCACGTACGAAGGCTAGACAATGGGCGAGAGCAGAAAAGGGCTAGTGGAGAGGGTGGTGGACAGCTGGATTGGGCGCATCTGGCTGGCATTGATAAAATAGAGGAGGGGCTGCCAAAATGCTACAACAGATGTCTCACTGCTTCCGTACATGACCAATGTGCATGAAAGATGCGGTCTGTGTCATTGTCTAATGCATAGGCTTGTGAGAATATATGAATGCCTCGAATATTCCAACGGTTATTAGTGTATTTGAAATGAATGAATAAATGTATACAGTTAAACCTGCCTATAATGAACCTCCATATAACAGAGTTTTTATATTCCTCGCTGTTGCTCCATAGAAGCACATGTATTTGCGACCTCTATGTAACAAAATAACAGCGGGAGACAATCTAATATAACGAATTTTCCTCACGGACAATCTAGGAATTTGGTCCGCATTTTGTCATTTTGGTACAAGCATGCACCTTCCGCGGCTGCCCTGCCACTGACGAACGGCGCGCATGAGCGAGCGCGATGCGGGCCTGCACGCAACGAGCCGAGCCGGCGTTGCCTCCACCCGCACTCTCATTGCCATGGGCGCACGTGTGCCCCGCCCCCACACCTTAAACCGAAATAAAAAAAATAGTAAAATTAACCGAATAGTTTTCCGAGGTATCCGTGTCATTCGCTCTTATTTTCGTCGCCGTGCGCGCGTGCATAGTTTCACAGCACGCACATAGTATGGCCCCTGACGACATTCAGCTTTGCTTTTTTTTTTATTGCGATATAGCAATTATATAAACAGTCTCGGCTAGTTGTTTACCGGCGCCGCAGCTGTCATTCACTGTAAGTATATATATATATATTGTGAGCGCTGACTACGTACTTCATCTTCCTCTGTATGACCAAACCATTGCAGTGATCATCATCGTATGTCACGCAGGCTGGCTCGTGTGTCTGGATTAAAAAAATAACCTGGTTGCTGCCGTACCGGACGTGGTCTCATAAGTGGTGGAGCGTGCTTTGGTTCCCACGTCCTCCTGCTCTACCCGTCACCTCTGGAGCTCCGGTATGGTCGATGGTTGTGCCCTCAAGCAACAGCGATGGCAGAACCCAACGCGCCCGCTGCTGCAACCGCTCCTTCTCAGCCACCTAGGCTTCACTACACCGTGAGTACCTCTCATCGAGACCCTCCGGTATTTTCCGGCCTTCGCAACGAAGACGTCGAAGAATGGCTCGACAGTTATGATCGAACCAGCGTTTGTAATTATTGGGACGGGGCGCACAAACTGTGCTTTGTTCCTTTTTACCTCGATGGCGTCGCTAAAACCTGGTATTACAACCACGAGAGCGACTTCTCCAATTGGTCGGCCTTCATGGGGCATCTCCGTCAGGTATTTGGCACGCCTGCAGGATGTTCTGTAGTAGCAAAACAGAAGCTCGCAACCCGCATCCAGGGGGACGACGAATCGTATACGTCCTACATTGAAGATATTCTGGCTCTCTGTCGCCGAGCACAAAATGACATGACGGAGGCCGATCGCATCCGTCATCTACTGAAGGGTATCAACTCTGTGGCTTTCAATGCTCTCGTGATCCAGAATCCGACTACCGCCCGGGACGTCATCACTACATGCCAACGGCTGGACGTGCTTCATTCCACGCGTCTTCCACATGCCTCTTGCGACGCTCGCTTTACCAAAGAGCATGAATTGCGGGCCCTTATCCGCACAATTGTCAGAGAAGAACTTCACGGCCTTATTCCAGGCAACCCAACCATTGTGACTGTCCGCACACCTCCTCCCAACCTGCGAGAGATAATCAAGGACGAACTGGCATCAATGACAAGCGCTGAACATGCCCCGTCTCCTGTGCGCGCTTCCCAGTGCCTTCGTACGCAGAAGTTGCATCGCGGGCCCCTGCACCAATTCCAACCGTGCCTGCGGACATCGGATGCGACCATGTGGCTGCGATGACAACGCAAGTGCCAAGGCCACGCGACTATTCTACATGGCGTCCTCCGCGCCCCATCTGCTTCTACTGTGGCATAAGGGGTCATATATCCCGTTTCTGCCGCCGCCGTCAGCAGGATGAACGACGTGGTTACCCAGCTTACGAGAGAGACTTTGCCCTGAGACCCGATGAATACGATCCCGCACCGTATTCATCCACCTCCCGCCAGTCGCCCTCCCCTCCACGGTCTCATGCGCCTCATCCTCCTCGTTCGTCTCGCCGCTGTTCTCCGTCACCGTTTCGGCGTACGTCATCACCCCTGCGTCCCGCGCCGATCTCTCTGGATTCGGAAAACTAGAAGGTGCAGTTTTTGGAGGGGAAACTGCTTGTTGTCGGAACGTTACAACTCCTCCGTCTCGTCCAGCTAATTTACTACCTGTTTGTGTGGAAGGTGTTTTTGTTGACGCCCTTATAGACACTGGAGCCGCAATTTCGGTAATTGATCGTGAATTGTGTTTTCGTCTGCGTAAAGTGCGAACTCCTTATGCCGGTCCCATGTTATGCGGCGCTAATGACAGTCCAATTTGCCCGACCGGTTTGTGCACTGCTCGTGTTCTCATCGATGGAATCCGTCATCACATACAATTGGCTGTGCCGTCTTCGTGCGCTCATGAGATAATCTTAGGCTGGGACTTCTTGTCAGTGGCGTCTGCTGTAATTTCGTGTGGTCAGCCCCTCATTCGTATTACGGACACTGAGCTTTCTTCTGCTGCCGACCTTTCGTCGCCCAACCTTGTGACAACTGCGGATTTCCTCCTGCCTCCCGGTCAAGAACGTGTCCTTACGATCAAGTCACGAGACATTCTAGATGGTGACGCTGTGGGTGTTCCTTGCCAGCGCTGCATTTTTCGAGGGATCACCATCGCATCTTGTTTAGTGCAGTTCTCCCGTGGTTATGCAAGCATCACAGCCTGCAACACGACGCCAGAACCACTTCTTTTGCCAGAGGGAACCACTGTTGCCAGCATTACCGAAGAGGCAGCACTTTGCGTCGTCACTGGTTCATCTGCTTCGTCATTCTCCAAGTGTATGCCAGCGGAAGATGCATTTTCTGCTCTCAAGGCCACTTTATGTGAACATCTCAACCCAACGCAAACTGATGCCTAGCTAGCGTTATTAATGAATCATAAAACTTGCTTTGACGTTTGTTCCGAAGGTCTGGGTCAAACAACAGTGACCGCCCATCGTATCGACACCGACGGATCCCGTGTGATTCGCCGCCGCCCTTACCGTGTGTCGGCTTCTGAACGCAAGCTTATAGAAGAACAAGTCAACGACATGCTCGCGCGCAACGTCATCAGGCCTTCGACAAGCGCATGGTCTTCTCCTGTCGTACTAGTGAAAAAAAAAGGATGGCTCGGTACGGTTTTGCATTGATTACAGATCACTCAACAAAATCACTCGTAAGGATGTCTACCCAATGCCTCGCATTGACGACGCTCTTGATACTTTACAAGGTGCCGAGTACTTTTCAAGTTTCGAGCTGCGCTCCGGTTATTGGCAGATTCCAATGCACGAGCCTGATAAAGAGAAGACTGCTTTTGCTACGCCAGATGGTCTCTTTGAATTCAATGTGATGCCTTTTGGCCTGTGCAATGCCCCAGCCACATTCGAACGGATGATAGACACGGTACTGCGGGGATTAAAATGGAAGACCTGCCTTTGCTACCTGGACGACATTGTCATCTTTTCGTCCAGCTTCTCACAGCAACTGGAACGGCTAGATGAAGTCCTCACGTGTTTAGCTAAGGCCGGTCTCCAGCTCAACACTAAGAAGTGTCGGTTTGCCAGTCACAGCATCAAGGTATTAGGTCACGTCGTCAGTAAACATGGCGGTGAGCCCGATCCCGACAAGGTTGCCGCGGTACTGCACTTTCCTACACCATCCACACAGAAAGACCTCCGCAGCTTCCTTAGCTTGGCGTCGTATTTCCGCCGCTTTGTACGTGATTTCGCTACTATTGCGGCTTCTCTGCACAAACTTCTGACCACGAGCGCACCCTTTGTCTGGTCGGATGACTGCGAAGCCGCTTTTCACACCCTCAAGCAATGCCTCACATCACGGCCAGTGCTTTGCCATTTCGACCCTACAGCACCTACTGTGCTACACACTGACGCAAGTGGACTTGGCATCGGTGCTGTCCTTCTTCAGCGGAACCATGCTTCCGAAGAACAAGTCGTGGCCTACGCGAGCCGTACTCTGTCACCTGCTGAGCGAAACTACAGCATCACTGAGCAAGAATGTCTCGCCATCGTGTGGTCCGTACAAAAGTTTCGCCCTTATTTATATGGCCGGCATTTCACAATAGTGACTGACCATCATGCTCTGTGTTGGTTATCATCTCTCAAAAATTTGTCGGGACGCCTTGCCCGTTGGGTACTACGATTGCAAGAGTATGACTGCAGCGTCACATATAGGTCGGGTCGAGAGCACCAAGATGCCGACGCTTTGTCACGTTGCCCGCTCTTGCAAAGCGACGAAGTATCACCTTCCATCTGTTCATCACCGCCCACCGAAGTGACCAAACAGACGGCTGCTGCTTCGAAGCAGTTAGTTGCCTCGGCGGACCTTCTTTCGTCCACAGATCTCGCTTCGCTCCAACATGCCGATACCTACTGCCGCACAATCATCGATCGGCTCACTGGCTTATCGCGTGCTCCAAACAGCCGCCTAAGACAACAACTTGCCCGTTTCAAGCTTCAAGAGGGAACATTATGTCGGCAAATTTACCATCCTCTGGGTAACCAATGGGTTCCCGTCATTCCTCGCTCACTTCGTCTGGAAGTTTTACAAGCGTTTCATGACGATGCGACAGCTGGCCACTTAGGGTTCCACAAGACCTACGACCGCCTCAAGACTCGCTGCTTTTGGCCTGGCCTCTCCACTTCTGTCGCCAAGTACGTCGCTTCCTGCGCGTCATGCCAGCACCGAAAATGTACCACGCCTCTTCCCGCGGGGCCATTGCAACCACTGCCGTGCCCGTCCACTCCCTTTGAATTTGTCGGCATAGACTTATACGGACCTCTTCCGCTTACGCCAGCCGGTCACCGTTGGATTGTTACTGCCGTAGACCACCTTACTCGCTACGCGGAGACGGCAGCTCTTTCATCTGGTGCTACCTCTGAAGTAGCCGATTTTTTCCTTCGCGCCATTATTTTACGACATGGCGCACCGCGTGTGCTCCTTAGTGACCGTGGCAAGACATTTCTTTCATATGTCCTTGCTGAAGTCTTACAGGCCTCTAACACCATCCACAAGACCACATCAGCGTATAACCCAGAAACTAATGGTCTGACTGAGCGTTTTCACCGAACTTTGTCGGACATGATCTCTATGTACGTGCAACCGGATCTCAAAAACTGGGACACAATACTTCCTTTCGTCACGTTCACATATAATACTGCCATACAGCGTACGACAAATTTCAGCCCTTTTTTTCTCGTGTATGGCCGTGTACCGACTTTTGTTCTGGACACCACCTTTTTGTCCACATCTTCCAATCCATCTTCATCTCTCCCGGAAGAGTTCGCCGCTCGCGTCGCCCGCTGCCGTGAAATCGCCCGCGCCAACACTGCTACCATTCAGGACAAGAGAAAAATCGACATTGATGCGAAGCGTCGAGTTGTTGTGTTCCGCCCAGGCGACGAAGTCCTTTTGTGGACACCTGTTCGTGTACCTGGGCTCTGCGAAAAATTCCTTCACCAATATCTCGGTCCATACACCGTCCTGGAACGAACATCTGAAGTCAACTATCGCGTTGCTCCTGTCAACGCGGCTCCTGATCGCCGTCGCCGCCACACCGAGATCGCCCACGTCTCTCGACTGAAACGATATATTCGGCGTCCCAACCCTTTCTAACTTGCTGCCCTCTTTCGCGAAGGGGGGAAAATAGTGTGAGCGCTGACTACGTACTTCATCTTCATCTGTATGACCAAACCATTGCAGTGATCATCATCGTATGTCACGCAGGCTGGCTCGCTGGCTCGTGCGTCTGGATTAAAAAAATAACCTGGTTGCTGCCGTACCGGACGTGGTCTCATAACATATATATATATATATATATATATATTAAAATTAAAAAAAAAAAAGCCCCTCGCACTCGGCGCCCAGCTTGTTACGATGCGCCAGCACGCGCTTATCACCCATGCTACTTTGCCCGGCGGAGGGGGACAACCGCGTGCCTTCGACCTTGGCCGGAATGATTGGGTTTAGTTGCAAGGCACACAAAGCTCACTTTGCTGGATAGACAGGCGCCGTTTGCAAAAAGAGTGCGCTTTTCAAACACAGTGAAGTAACAAATGGGGTATTTGTTAGTTCGCACTTATATTGTTATATTGTTAGTTCACACTTATATTGACAGGAGCCGCGTAGCTGTGATTACATTTCGTGCCTCGTTTTTTTTTTCTTAAACAGCGCGTTAAGTGTTAAGCGGTAAACGTCGTTCACTCTCGTCCAGTGTATGTTGCTTTTGCGCGTCATTTGTGCTTGAGCAGCGGGCTGCATGCTTCGATCTGCTTGCCGTTATCAGTGTTACATTCCAAGTTGTCATTGCTTCGCCCTTGCAGCGAAACTCTGACTTTATTTAATTTCGGAAAACCGTGTGGTTACCGCCTAGGGGTTGTCAGATAAGGCGCTGATGGAAACTCTCAGAGACCACGGTGACGCTGGTGTGAGCAAATACGGCCGCTCCAGGGTGAAGCGCTTTTTTCACACCATCCCGTCGCCTGGTACTCGCCGAGATAGCTAGCGCGCCAGAACCGCGACCACCCTTAAAATTCAAGTTCATTATTGCTACTCAAGTGATCCCCCCTCCCCGCGTTGTTTCACGCTTGTTCAAGACGGGTGGTTTACTTTGAACATTCGACAGCAGTGTTAACACATGGGAGATGTTATTTTATGCACTTTCTGGGCGATAGGGATGGGCAGACTCATTTGTTCTCTGTGAGCGCTTTTGCGCTTTTACCCACTTGTGAAAGTTACTATGCGCGGGGGCATGTTATCAATCTGGACTTGTTAAGGAACATGGCGGCGATGGCAAAAACCTGCCGAGTGTGTCCATATAATTGCTATCACAATAATACTCCAGTTTTTTTTTTACTGTAAAGTAAGTGTTTTGGGTTAGCTCTGCCTTCAGTACCCCTTTTGTTCCATTTATACGTTTATTTTCTAAATTTTTGTGCCGAACCTGCATATAACGAAATCCATTTTATAACGCATTTTTGTAGGATTTCATCAATTCCATTATATTTAGGTTTAACTGTATTAGCCTGCAGGTAACCCTGCAAAGGTGGTTTCACTGCTGTGGAGGGGTGCTAAGCCGTGAAAGCACCTATCTAAATGCGTGTTTGCATTCACGTGTAAAGTTGGTTTCCCCACATTGTTTCACGCTTGTTCAAGACGGGTGGTTTGCCACGTGAGATGCTAGGCCATGAGAACACGGCAATAATAATAAAAAAATATCCTCCCTGTTTTCAGCCACCTGGTGTTCTTCAACGTATAAGATTATAGTTACTGGTCTTCTCTTATGCAGCGCCTTAATTGGAGCACCCTAAAGGTGTACAGTTGAACCACGCTACAACAAAACTGATGGGGCACAGAAAAAATATTGTAGAAGCAAAAATTTCGTTGTAGTGAAATCGAAAAAGTATAGCTGATCGGAGCTATCAAAACAAAGGAATGTTTATTCTCAAAATTCAAAAAATGCCCGCTGCTTCCTATTCTTTCCCAGCAGCGTCACAACGTCATTCTCAACCACGCATAGCGAGGCCGTGGTAAAAAGCATGCTGAAACAATCCCTAAAACCGCCTTCGTAAACGACCCACAGTTGCATTAACAAGTTAATACCAGGACCTGTACGCCATCAAAAGTATTCAACAACGCCGAGACGGAGGCAGGGTATAGTGGAGAGGCGACTTCTGCATTATTCTATACCATTCTTATCATCTGTCACTCGCGGCTAGCTGATTTTGTTGATAATGCGGACGAACAGCCGCTCAGATTAATTGCCGCACTGGCCAAGCGCGAACATAATGATCAGCATCGGAATCGGAAAAAGCATCGTTCCACGGTTGCCCTGAGCAGCTGCATGAAAGAAACCATTAACTGAGCGACTGAGCTTCAGCTTCAGATCGTCTGCGGCTCAAAAGCAAGCCAGTGGTAAAAGCAGGGCCAGGGCAGTCTCACTGCCATCGCTATCGAGCACTGGCGGCACCCACGCTTGCTGAAGAGCGGCAGTATTGTGGCAGTTTCTGGTGGAGCCAACGCGTTGTTTTAGACTTCGTTGACCCATTTTCAGGCTCTGAGAATGCATCAAAATGTTAAAGATTGGGTTTACTGCATATAGCAATAAGTACCGTATTTACTCGATTCTACCGCACCCTCGATTGTAACGCGCGCCCGGTTTCCACGACGGAAAAAAATCTGAGACATCAATTGCAACGCGCACCCATTTTTCTCGGCCCGCACGATGACACCACTCGGGAAAACGACTCCTTTCGGGAGCGTCTTCCAATTAAATATGAGGTACGGGGGAAGCTTGTGCCCATCTGACGTGCAACGGAGCATTGCTGTCACTCTAGTTTTACCGTGGCCCGATGTCAGCACGCGAACTTGCTTTGCCCCCTCTCCTCGACGGTTGTGGTGCCAGGCCTGTCGAATTAAAGAGGTGTCTGATCGGCATTCCCGATTTTCCCAAGCAGGTAGCCGTCGTTGTGCCCCAAGTTTAGGACGAACCTCTGAAGACTGTGAAGCTTTTCTTCGTACTCCTCCGGCAACTTTCGGCATATGCCCGTTCGCCTATAGAGGGAAAAGCCTTTCCTCTTCATAAAGTTAGTTAGCCAGCACCTGCTCGCTTTAAACTTGCTTCGCATTAGCCCTTTTTCTAAGGCTAACTGCATAGCCTGCACTTGGAGCAGTTCTGTCGTCACGGGCCACTGTGCCGCTCACTGCTTAATGACATACTCGCCGAGCAGCTCTTCAATTTGTGGAAACCGACCCTGCTGTGGTCCACTGAAGCCTTTGCGTGAATCTTTGCTGTCGACAATATTCTGCTTTTGTTTCCGCCAGTCCCGCACGCACGTTTCGGGAACTCCGAACGATCACGATGCGGCTCGATTTCTGCCCGTTTCGACCCACGCTATGACTTTTCTTTTAAAAGCGGCATTGTGGTGCACTCGTCGAGTCGTGGCCCTTCTATGCCATCGATGCTAATGCACTACAAGATGACGAACTCCTCAGCACACGTACGAAGTGCCGCACATGGGAAACACATAGGCAGAAATGGCCGACGCGCCATGCCGACACACGTAGGGGGCTGCCATTTTGGAAGTGCCGATGGCAACAGAATGACCGTATTCATTTTTTTTTTTTTTTGGTACTCGATTTAACGCGCTTGCGATTTATAAACTCGCTTAACCGGAAAAAAGGTGCGCATTAGATTCGAGTAATTACGGTATCTGAGCCTGGAATTGCATTGTAAAATTTTGTTAAAGTGAGACAATCAAAGAAAAAGTGTTCGTTGTGGCGACAATTTTTATGCATTGACTCCTATGGACTGCTGACGAGGAATCGTGAATTTTTCGTTGTAGCAGAAATTTCGTTGAAGTGGCGTTCGTTGTAGCAGAGTTCGACTGTAATAACCAAGGACAATGATGACAACAGTGTCCAATTTTGTGAATCAGCATTATTAAATGAAGTGAGGACATGTTGGCCGCAATAGGCAGTGCCACGAGTGAGCAGAGATCTATTGAGGAGCGCGTGCCACTTGCCTTGGCTATTTTCTTGGCTATCTTGACCTTGTCCTCTTTGTCTTTGGCTTTCCCCTTGTTCTTGTCATTGGCATCGGCCGCTTCACCGGCTGCAGCAGCACCCGCTGCATTGGCAGCTGAAAACAGAGAGACAAACTTTTCAGATGCAGCGTACTAAGCATTTGAAGGAATGTGACCGCACAAAAATACAAGAAAAGTGACACTGTTTTTAACTCGGTGTGATCACACCAACAAGAGCCAAGATACAATGAAGCTGAGGAAAGGACAGAAAATGCACCGTTTACAAAGTGCTTAAGCAAACTTAAGGGGGCAGACTGCTCTTTGGGACCAAAAAGTGACAAAAATATTCATTTTTTAAAATTGACATATTTGGTTTTTGCAAGTATTTTTCTATCTCTCTGCAAATTTTCACGCACCAAGAAGTAGTAATTTTTTTGTAATGTCATTTTAACTGTCCAGATTCTTGGTGCTGTTAACATGCAGAACCTGCAAAAAAAATGAGGAACCGACTTTGAGGCTTCTTTATAATTTGCCAGCCCCTTTCTCTAAAGCTCTACTACAAATTTATGAGCGCCTTCGTGAGGATTGCTAAACATGCGCACCATGATCGTTGCTTTTTGAAGAAACTGTGTGTTTTCAGTTTTTTCCATTTTTCTCAAAAAAGTAAATTTGTGACTATTCAATTTTGAGGCCTCAATATCTCTGCAGCTAGGGCAGGTACAGCAATATTTCTATTTGCAGTGGAAACCTGTATGTGTGTAGAATGCAAGTATGGGAGCAAAATTTAGAGCACATGCCTGTTTAATTAATTACTAATCAAAATTGTAACACAATGCCAACTGCTTTTGAAAATGTATAGTTCATTTTGCTGCAAAATAACCAATAAAGGTCTAAAAACAAAAACCTCTTCCATACTTTCACTCTATAGTTGTTAGTCTATGTTGGCATGTCCTAAATATTACTTTTAATTAAGCACTTTTTTTCTATGGTGGCCTTAAACAATAGGGAGTGAACTTAAGTTATCTCAGCAACAAAGTGAGTTACAGGAAAACTAATTACATATTTGAAATCAGCAGAAAAACTGTATAACCCTGTGCAGTTTTATCAAGATCACTGAAGAAATAAACAAAAAATGTCTAAGACCAGTCTGCCCCCTTAAGCAAAATTTTTTTTTTTTTTTTTTCAGATCTAAAGTCTACCTCATGTACCTTGCACATCAGCCCTAAACTTGCAAAGAACACTTTCGTGTGTTGGAGCATGAAAAAAAAATTAGGGGCCTCTTAAGTATTGCTCTAGAGAGTTGAATGCAACGGCTATATTGGTATTCACATGCGCGTGGATATTTTATGTGAGTGCGTGCACATACGCCATCGCCTTCCCAATTGCTAGCGTGCCTTCGCTTCTCGGTGCAGATCTACACTGTGCCGCAAGGAAGGTTCAAGTTCAAATGCCCTCTGGCTCCTACCTTTATAGCATCTACTCCAAATCATTGCCCATGGCCAATGCTGCATTTGCTCATAACCAAAGACACCAACACTGAAATTTCTGCAAAGCAAGTTCTTTAATAATGTAGCGTTAAAATCCACTTAAACTTGATGACAAACATGGGCTTCTAGTTACCCACATAAATGTTGCAAGTCACAGGGACAAATATGGCGATGTACAGGTGCCACTGACATTTTATGAACACAAACTGTAGCAGGCATATACAAGTATTTGTTATTGAAACTCGCTGCATATTCATGAAAAACCTCTTAAATTTACGTTTGCATAGCATGTAGACATTTTTTGGCACCAAGCACGATAGCATGGTAGTGCAGAAGAACTCATATTGCTATTGTACAATAGGAGTTGCTATTCAACTTATCTACCATAGTGAATCTCACTTTGGAATGTTTGAGTAGGGACCAAGCTGCATGTTTACAAATAATAACCTGAACAATGAGTGCACCAAACGAAAAGAAATTCATGCCCAGCTTCTCACAGGACTTGGCTACACTTATTAGCTCCAGGTATAGTTCAGAGATGGATAATTGATGAAGGCATCAATTTTCCAATTCTCTACAAACCACTGGACCCTTCGTGGTAAGGAAGTTGAAGCCTTTTGATGCCTCTTTATAGCTATCCCACTGCATTATGATATTTACGGTGTACTCAAACACATTTTATGCAATGTGACACACTGCGTTATTGAATAAAATAAATCGAAATTACTGACTACAAGTGAATAGACTCCATAAGCACATGCACATGCTAAGTAAGCGCACAAAACAGCCTGCAATCACAATACGGAACGAACAAAATTATTCTTTCATCCCGGTAGTCTAAGGTTGACTGTCAAACCAGACATGGCAGTGGAGTCAACCCAAGTGACAATATGTCCCTAACAATATGCAGTCCTAACATAAACTGCACACAGCAAGTTAAAGGGACACGTAAGACAAAAATGATCTCTCTCATAATAGTAAGCGACTCTTTCACAATATCAAAAACACTGCGCTCTTTGCAAGAAAATGCTTGGTCAGCGAGGAAGCGCAAAAAATGCCAGGCTTGCGCGGAAAGTGCAGCACAGTCATAGCAAAAGATAGAACCCATTCTCTCTTGGGGCTACTACAGCACGCTTGCAGGGTACCGCTTCTCCATCAATCGATTCGGTGCCTGACAACGACGAATTGTGGCCGAGCCCCATGTAATGGGTTGGAAGCATTTAATGACCCACTCGTAATGCAGTTCATTCATACTGTGTGACATCTGGTTACACTAATTGCATTTTGTGATGCCTAATTGTTGTTATTATCTTCCACCATGCTATATTACCCATCTAAAACACTGTTGCTTTCCTACCCAACACTTGTATAGGGTTTTTGTACGCAGAGTTTTGAGCACCGGCATGGCTCTGTGGTAGAACACTGGGCTGTCACAGAGAAGACCAAGATTTGAACACACTTCATCCTGGATATTTTTTCTCGTGTGGTTTTTGTTATTATTGTGAGTGATAATGCTTACGGACACCGGTGGCGGTGAGGCACTTTTGTTATGACATCGTAACAGCTTTCCCTGTAGAAAGGCAATGTGAGTGGCAATGACACCCAGATTTTCTTTTTGCACGGATTGCCATGACGTTGGGGATCTTGATGGCATCTACTCTAAGACCTATGTAGTTTCTGACAGGTGAAAATCAAGTGCATTGACTACAGAGAACCTGAGACTTAGCATACCAAGTTTCAGAAAAGTTTCAGGGTGGTGAAGAATGAAACAATGTGGGTGCTTTGAGCGTGTCCCCATCAAGAAAAAAGAAAAGCGCTCCAGGTATAAGCAGCCAAAACCACCTTGGCACCAGCCCGACGGCAGAGCAAGGGGGTGACGAACAATAGTCTTCCCCGGGTGCCAAACAGAGTATTGTGGGTGTCCCGCAAATGTTTTCCGACGCCGATCATACTTGCCTGCTTCCTGCAATGTCACGAGGGGGCCTCTGTCTACGTCAAACTATGTTCATTGCGCCTGAATACTCAGATGAGCACACAACCTTACTTTAAAACTAAATTAAAATATTTTATACGCAGCACTCATCCCTAATTATCAGTCAGAAGTGGCCCCATGTGTAGAACTATCAAACAACAAAAGCTTTGAGTTTCCAAATTTGGTGTGAGTCTCTTAGAATGAATACAAACTGAGCAAAAGGAGGTTGAATTCAGCCAAAGCTTGACGCCTGTTGCATTTTTGTTGTGATCACTAGTTCCAATGGTGAGAAAAATTCAACCATGTACACGGGCACACAAGCTAATAAGAAAAGAACGTACAATCACCTGCAGCCTGGTCGTTGGCATTGGCACCCGCGGCAGTGGCCGTCGACGTGGGTGCTGGCAAGTAGGTCTGCTTCTCGTTGTTCCAGTACATGTACTGCTGGGCCTCCGAGTTGTAGTAGTAATGCGAGTTGGCATCGTAGTACAGGCCCGTCGAGGGGTCATAGTAGTAGCCAGACTTCTCGTCGTACCGGTAGGTAGAGACGTCGGGAACAGGATAGCGGGGGTAGCTCACCCCGTCCACGACCACCGTGCCCAGGCTCGACACGGTCTGCACAAGGAGCATGGTCACATTGCAATTCCAGCGAGAGAGGCAGTAGTAAAAGGTTACACGAAATATGTGGGTTTGGCACTCTATAGTAGGGGTCAGCAATCTGCGGCCTGCGGGTCCAATACAGCCCACTTGGCATCATTATGCTGGTCCCAGCACAACGTGAGCCCACCCTAGCCACTTCCTATTGAAACGTTTTCTAGAGGTGCGCGAATATTCAAAATTTTGAATATTTTTTAACAAGGTTTGATATTTGATTCAATTCGCACTGGAAATTTTGCCATTCGAACTTCTCAAAGACAAATACAGTCTACGTTTGAGGCCCTTCAAGGGGCCTTGAAACACTTTTCAAGTAACCATGGAATGAATTCACCAAGAGCTTATTCCCTCACGAATTCAACACCTCAAAAATTTTAATAATCTGTTCAATGCGAGTGGAGTTACAAAAGTTTGCCACATGCTGCAAATGCATTTTATCTTCTCTCGTCCCGACGAAAGCGCTAGAAGCTAAGCAGGGAAGGATGGGAGGGGCAAACAAAAACGTGCGCCTCTTCACCTCGAGCCCTTCTTTTTTTTTTCTTCGAATGCGCGTCTTTTTCAGTATGATCGCATGCGTGGGCAAGTAGCGGCGTCCCACGGCGATATCTGTAGCGAGTGAGTGTGCCATGTTCAAATCAGCCAATGACTGATAGATGGGCTTGCAACGTGTGATTTTTGGGCATATTGCGTGATTTGTCAATAGAACAGAAAGCAATTTTTAGCTGACTTTAATAATTTATTGGGAATTCCAGGCCGCTTCCTGCACTATAATATTTGGCTCGCGTGCTGTCAAGAGCCTCTACTACCGATCGGCAGCGTTTTCTGACCATGCTCAAAAAATGTAACAGCGCCCCTTTAATATTTTCAGTATGCTTCACCTCGTCACACTCTCATACTGCGGCAAAGCTGCCTTTTAGGCTACACTACAATCGAATCGACTCTAGAAAATGCTCGTTCCAACATGGAGATCATAAATGGGGCACATGTGAGAGTTCAATAGTGCCATACTTGAAATTTGGGCAGGAAGACGAAAAACCGAATGCCAAAGAGTTCTAGCATCCGAAATTTCAGATATTTTTATATACTGACATCTAAGAGGCAGCTTTGAAACTCCCTACTCGAAGGGAGTGCATGCACCCTTGTTGGCCACATCAGTTCGGCTTCCACAGAGGCTGAAAGAGAAGGAGCGGCTGAGGAAATACAGTTTTTGCCTTTCCTGTATAAAGTGTTGGCAACACCTTACTTGCACGAAATCACGCATATAAATGCAGTTTGGTTTCTGTATTGCTTCATTCTTGACAAGGCAACTATGACACACCACCCTGCCAGCGCTTCATAAACCCAGCATGAAACACTTTCATGTCGCCTATCCCAGCATGAAACACTTTCATGTCGCCTATCTCATGAGAATCTGCTTAGGAATCTTTTCCAACTTTTTTTCTTCTGCAATTTACTTTGACATATTTGAAGAATATTCAAGAAATGTTGGATTCAATTCACACTCACACTTCAGCATTAAAATTTCCTTCTCACCCAAAATTTTGCTATTCGTAAGGCTCTACTTTTCCAACCTAAATTGGGATTTTTGCAAGCAACCTGTTTCATAGCAACTTTGTGACATACGTGCTGGAAATTAACATGATTTCTACTCCAGTTTTGCAAACTATGGTCAAACTTTTTACGCTTTGCCAGCAAAGACCCACCTTGCCATGCTGGCTTGATACAACAATCCCTCAACTACAAAAAGTTGCTGACTCCTGCTCGATAGCACTGCACACTAATGTGGGCAAACCTCACTTTAGCTTGACTACTGGCCTAGAGGTCACACAATCGAATCCAGCTTGACACGGCCCCATTTCTACGGCAACAAAATGCTAGAGCCTTGTGTGCTTTCATTCAGGCACGCGCTAAATATTCTCAGGTGGTAAATATTTCCAGAGCCCTCCACTATGACACCTATCATCACCATATGCTTTCGGGAAGTAAGACCTTAACAGTTGTTATGGTAAATTTTATAAATAAACCTCCTTATAACGAAGTTCACTTGACCAATTTATCCAGTAAGTTTAGGACAACCTCCAAGTTTTACAAGTCCTTTTATGACACCACAATGCAAATTTAACATAATTAGGCCTGTTTTACAATGTCACGCTGCACAGCAGCACACCAGCTCCACAACTGCAATGCTTTACGAAGGCTTTATGGTGGTCAGAGAGTTGTGAAAGATAAGAGTGGTGTAGAATACAAGAATGCGAATAGTTCTCTCCTCAAGGGTTTAAGGATATCACCCCATAGGATTACATGCACTTGAAACCTAAATTTAATCCAGTAAGATTGCCATGTAAACTGATATAACAGGGTAAATTATTAGTCTTCAAACCCAAAATCTCCACATCTTCACACTCCTTGCAGCGATTGTTACTGAATGCTGGTGCGAATGGGCGAAGCTTCTAAGACCGCATCAGTGCCAGAGCGATTTTAGGGGCCACAACCTGGCCAAGTACCGCTAGCACAGCGAGCCTTTAGGGGCGATGCTCCTTAGGATGTGGGTCGTTCCCTCCTCTGTAGTAGTTACAACATGTGATGTATGAAATACTAAAATTTAACTTGCTACACTATATTGTGGTGAAACGGATTGCATCAATCATAAAAACACAAAATACTGGTGATATTGCACAGGGTGCCAAGAAGTTGCGCAGAAAATATTCACTGCATGTATGTAACGTTACAGCAGGTTGAAATGCAGTCTTTGAGAGATCAATGTTAAGCACACTATTAGCCACTTACTGCAGGAAATGCAATAATAAATTTAACGAAGGAATGCTCATGAAGAAGTACTGTAAAAACCCGCATATAACATGGCATATTTTTTTTAATATTAGAGTTCCAGATTTCCATATTATACTATTGTGAAATACAACAAAAAGAATCACAGCATATCCACGGAGTGAATGATGACAAGTGGGGCAAAGCGTCCGTTTGTGCAACTGTCCGTGCATGCGTCCGATCGCATTCGAGAATGCAGACGGCGTGCGGGGAACACCGACAAGACGCGAGCCAAAGAATCCGAGTGCGAACGTCTTCAACGTGCCCGCCGCTCTGCTCCGTCCATGTCCCACCAACGATCCACCACATACCACGACGATCCAGGAGACAGAGGAAACTCGTTCTCCGCGTGCCCAGGCACAGCACGCGCGGCAGCATATTGGAGAGTAGCGGTACAGTGCCATCTAAAATATCCCTTCCCAACTGCAGTTTGTATATGTACTTCTATGATACAGCGCCGTCTGTCTATTATAGTGTCCGAGAGATACTGCATTCTTTCTCGTCTCTTTTTCTTTTGGTTACGCGTGATGCATGACAAGGTTATACAAAGAGGAGCTTCGCCCCTAAAAACTTGTTCAAGGAACGAAGTTGGAGTTTTGGTTACATAATTGCTGCATGGCTACAGCTTGGCTTCGTCGTCCTCGCATAACAATGTTGAGCATTGGCGCTATTTTTTCTTCGTTGATGAGCATGTACAGTGACAGCGGATGTGTGCATGTGTGAACCTCACTGCAATGTCAGGGCCTCTGAAATAGTACTCCGCTGCTTTCTTGCAAGCGTTATCCAGTGCTAGCATTCGTGTGCCAGTGTGTTGTGTCGCTAGTTTCAGTCTCAATGTGTAGTCTAGCAACACTGGAAGTGCTGTTTTTGTCTTACACACACACACACACGCACGCACACGCACGCACGCGCACACGCGGGTGTTTTAAAATAAAGCGCAATTCATTTTGCTGTGTTATAGAAGCTTGTCCACTCTTAGTGACCCCAGGCCGCGACACCACAAAGTGTTGTTCGGACATGTGTCTCTGCACAGAGAGAGAGAGAGAGAGAGAGAGAGAGAGAGGACCAATGCGTGGCTTGCACCAGACAACAAGACCTGGCGGCAAAGCCATGTTGCCGATTATTGGCGGTTCCCGCTGCTTGCTCCACGCGGGGCCAGCCCTCGCGCTAGCTGGCGAACAAGGCACACTCAATTCCTATAAAATTCAAGGAATGATGTTTTGCCATCTCTGTTTTAGCGACCATGTATATAGCACTGTTCTTGAGTTATTTAAATTTCGACTACCTGTGATTCTTTAACGTGCACCCAAATCTGAGCACACGGGTCTACAAGATTTCCGCCTCCATCGGAAATGCAGCCGCCACAGCCGGCATTCGATCCCGCGACCTGCGGGTCAGCAGCCGAGTACCTTAGCCACTAGACCACCATGGCGGGGCCAGAAAACTAATTAGTGCCACGCAGTGCGCGCTCTCTCGGCATTGGTGTTTAAATGCACACTAACTCTATTATTTTGCATGATTAGTAATGATAAGATGGTCATGCTGAGCACTATTGAAGCTCGTCAGATGCGAATGGGAACGAATCAAAAAGCTCTGCAAGCTCGGAGCCAGACTGCCCGCCATAGGTTGCTGATCGATGAAGATGTTGGCTATTTAAACGTAGTTGTAAAACAGCACGTGAGCACGGTCATGCGTATGTGCAGCAAATGGCACGTTGGTATTCGTACGACTCATTTTACGAGAATGTTGGTTTACAACACCAACCCACTTGTAATAAGATCAAAGGCACAGCGAGCACTCTGATGTGCGTGAGAGGTACCACATTGCCCCAGCTGCTAGCATCACCGACAATTAAGACAGCGATGTACAATCGGTATAACTAAGTCTATTTGGCAGCTTGTTTGACAGGCAATGTTCTTTTAAACTGCCACAGATCCGACATATTTATGTGAAGACACATTTACTGTAGGCAGTGCTATGTATAAAGCAGTAGTCACATGGCCATTCTGTGCTACATTACAATGAGCCTGGTGGCTAAAAAAAAAAAAAAACCTGGTTTCTCTATCAAGAGAGATGACCTTTGGAACTGAAACATACATGTCAAGTTATCAATAGCAGTGGCCACAGGAAGATTTAAAGTCAGCGTTTAAAGCCAGACCCTGCATTGGACACAGCCTCACCTCACAAGGAGGGGCTAATGCCTCATGGCCGACACAAGTGAGTAGTTGCAGAAGGCACCTTTGGTGTCTATACCCAATGCAATGATGTTCAATGCAGGCCTAAATGTGCTACCTATTATTTCTGGAAGCTTTATAGAAAATCATTCTCGTACACCTTGTACTTGTCACCACAGCAGCGTTATCTGCAAGAGCGTTATCTGAAGACTGCAAGAGTGCATCGTTCACAGGAAGCCAGGCCCTGAAAGGTGAAAGGCATAGACAACATGCAGGAAAATTGGACACTTACGAGGTGTCGTGTGTAATCAGCTGGGTCTCATCGTCTACATGCCTTTCGTCCCAGAATGCACTCAATCAACAAGCTAGTTTTCCGTCTAGTGATTTAGTTACTCTAACAAGTAGGTTACACCTATCGCTTTCCTCTCCATTGCTTGCTGCATTGTCCTTTAAGTTGAGCCCTTTTTGCGAGACTCCAGGCTTCTGCTTTGTAGGTAAGTACCAGTAAGACGCCGCTGTTATATAACTTCCTCTTGAGGGATAGTTGTGAGACATCATGATTTCACTAAGGTGTAATCCTGAAAGACAAGAAGAAAGCAGAGTGGCTCGAGGAACAAATGGGTGCAAAGGACATCTCAGTCGAAACCAAGAAAAAGAAATGGACATGGGCAGGGCATATCGCACGCGGACAAGATATCTGTCAATACATTAGGGGGACCTGCAACACTTTTTGAGCATGGTCAGAAAACGCTGACGATTGGTAGTAGAGGCTCCCGAGAACCCGCGAGCCAAATATTATAGCGTGGCTCATAGCCTAGAATTCACAATAAATTCTCAATGTCAGTTAAAAGTGCCGCCATATCCACGAAGTGAATGATGATGAGTGGGCGAAGCTCCGGAGGTAAACCTGGTAAACCATGAATCCTCTGTACATTTTGCCCACTCGATTTTATTACATCGCTCCCCCTAGCGTACGTCGCCGCACTAAATTGAACGATTGCCTTCAACCAATGACACGCACCATATGTGACATCATTCCTATTTTATAAGATCTCGCGTCTTTCATCAACTACAAGTACCGCTTTCTAGTTTATAACATCTTGCATCTTTTCATCATCAGCTACAAGTACCACCATCTAGTAAACACTACAAGAACTAAACGAGAGGTGGCTACAAACCGGAGACGGTACCGCCATCTAGTGAACACTGCAAGAACTAAACTAGAGGTGGCTACATACAGGGGACGGTACCGCCATCTAGTGAACACTGCAAGAACTAAACTAGAGGTGGCTACATACAGGGGACGCACAGCCCACGCCCTAAGGAGCTTCGCCCCTAAAATTGCTTTCTCCTCTCTTGACAAACTACGGAAGAAGTTCAAAAATCACTCGTCACAGCCAATGTAGCAGCCACTGGCTGATTTGAGCATGGCGCGCTCTGTCGTTACAAGGATCGCCGCAGGAGGCCGCGAATTGTCCATGTGTGTGCGCGTCATCGCACCGAAAAGCTGTGTATTTGAAGAGAAAAAAGATAATAAGTGCTCATGGTTAGAGGCACCCATGACATTTTACTTTCCTCGTGCCATCCCTCCCTGCTTAGCTTCCAGTGCTTTCATCGGAATGAAATAAGAGAGAATGCAATTGCAGTGTCCAGCAAATTCCTGCAACTCTGCTCGTAAGGAATGGATTCTAAAAATTTTTAGGCACTCGTGAAGTAATAAGCTTCTTTAGTGAATCTATTCCAGGACTACCGTATTTTTCGGTGTATAAGTCGCGGTTTTTTTCAGAATTTTTCGTGGGTGCGTCTTATACAACGATGCGACTTATATACATTCAAAATCGAGTTGGATGCCACGGCTTGGGTGGCGCTGTTTACGTCAAGCAGAGGTTATCTGATTGGTGGCTAAAGTCAAGGCACGAGGGAAAATTAAACCCTTCACTGTGAATTACGAATCCTCAACTTCATTATTTAAAGAAAAAAAAGAGATAAATGTAATGATTAGTTCACTAAGTATTACGGCTAGGTGGCGCTAGCCGCCGCCCAATCTAAAGGGTACAGCCACATCCATCCATCCATCCATCAAAATGGCGTCTACGGCGCTTCACCGCTACCTTTTTCCTTCCTCCGCGGCCTTCTGCGATGCACAGAAACCACATTTAAAAAGAAAGTAAGATTAACGGTAAGTTAACACCCTAAAGGTAACGCAGCTATGTAGTTTTGCACAAAAAAATAATCAGAGGGGAGAAAATGTGGAGGTATTTTTTAAATTATGAAAAGTAAGTTTGAATTTCAGAGCCACTTCCTTTACCGTCACTTCCGTCCGCCATAACGTCTTCCTTGCACTCGCTGTGTCGCTGTAGCTGCGCGCGTCTCGTGTGTTGTGTTGTGCGTCGTAGCATAGAGCCGGTAGCGCCGTAGAACCTCGCGAACCATGGCGCCGCTTGGAAAGCAAAGTCGGCGAAGCTATGACGCCAAGTTCAAGCTGCGCGCTGTTGAATTTGCCGAAAACCACGGGAACAGAGAAGCAGGGAGGCAATTCGACGTCAGTGAAAAAATAATCCGTGACTGGCGCAAGGCCCACAGCGTCCTCCGGACGATGAAGTCGACAAAGAAGGCCAACCGCGGCAAGAAGGCGCGCTGGCCGGACCTCGAGCGTAGCCTGCGCACGTGGGTACTGCAACAACGAGCCGAAGGAAGAGGGCTGTCAACAGTGCAGCTGCGCCTGAAGGCGAAGGCTCTGGCAGCGGAGAGCAATGTTACGGGATTCAATGGTGGTCCGTCGTGGTGTTTCCGCTTTATGCGACGGAATCAGCTGGTTATGAGAGCCCGGACGACAGTGTGCCAGAAGCTGCCCGACGACTTTCAGGCGCAACTGGACAACTTCAGCTCATTCGTGAGGGAGGAAGTTGCGAAGAAGAATGTCAGCGCGAGCCACATCGTTAACATGGATGAAGTGCCGCTGACATTCGACATCCCGCTTGGGAGAAGCATCGCCGAAAAAGGCCAGAAAACTGTCACGGTGAGGACTACAGGCCACGAGAAGTCCCACTTCACCGTTGTGCTCGCCTGCTGCGCGGACGGCACAAAGCTGCCTCCCATGCTAATATTTAAGCGGAAAACCTTGCCGAAGGATAATTTCCCTCCTACAGTGGTGATTCAGGCGAACGAAAAAGGTTGGATGGACGAGGGAATGATGAGTGTGTGGCTTGACCGCTGTTTTTCCCGTCGACCAGACGGATTCTTCCACGTGAAGCCAGGAATGCTGGTAATGGACAGTATGCGGGCACACATCACCGATATTGTCAAGAAAAAGATCAGTTCAAAGAACTGTATGCCAGTGATTATTCCCGGCGGCATGACGAAGATGCTTCAGCCGCTTGACATTTCTGTCAACCGCAGCTTCAAGGCAGTTCTGCGACGTTCGTGGGAAACGTGGATGTCGGAGGGAGAACACAGCTTTACAAAAACGGGGCGCATGAGACGCGCGGAGTTCGGCGAAGTGGCGAAATGGGTGAGTGACGCTTGGGAGTCAATTTCTGCGAAGACCATTGTGGCGGGCTTTCGCAAGGCCGGTTTGATCCCCTGCGCGGCCGATGGCGACGTTGAAGAATCCGATTCGAGCGAGTCGGAGGACGACAGTGATGTGCCAGCAGTACTGCAACCAGAAGTAGCTGCATTGTTCGTGAGCGACTCGGAGGAAGACGACTTCGATGGCTTTGAATAAACGTCACCAAGCTATCGGAATAATAAAGGTACTTCTGAAAGTATTGTTTTTATGTGTGTTTAAAAGCGCTCGCACGCGTGACTGCCGATAGCTAGAAACGTGCAAAAGCGTTGGCCGTCGCAAGCATGCATTTTTGCAATGCATTGTCACGACGAGATACTTAAATGTCGGTGGTCGGATGAGCAAGTGCGTCTTCTACACCGGTGCGACTTATGCACCGGTGCGACTTATATACGTTTTTTTCAGAAAAACTGCTATTTTGAGGGGAGTGCGACTTATACAAGGGTGCGACCTATAAACCGGAAAATACGGTACTTGAAAAAGTGTTGCAGGGCTTCTTTAAGAGACACTGATTAGACAGCAAGAGAAAGCAAATGAACAAGGAGGAGACAAATTAGGCAGGCAGATGAGATTAAGCAGCTTGCAGCTGTAATGTGGCAGCAGCAAGCACAGGACTGGGTTGACTGGCGGAACATAGGTGAGGTTTTTCCCTGTGGTGGTCTGAGTCGGCTCGATTATCATGATGCAATGTAGGAAGCTGAGGGGATGGGTAAGAAAGGAACCATGCAGAGGTTCAGCACTCCTTGAAATGCTTCAAAGAAGGGTTGCTGTTTGGCAGCGCTTAACATTACGAGCGGTAGCACCTGCGGAGGGACCCTTTCGGCTATGCTAGGTGAAAATAGAAACCCTTCGCGTTGTGTCTTGCAGTAAAATGCCATGAGCACCAATGTGGGCTACCACACACACAGGCAATCAGGGGTACTTTATGCCAAAACATATTAGCATGTAATGTGCCGTATTAAAACCGAGGCACTGAAACAAGGGGATTGAAAGTTAAATTCTAACTGCTAAATAAAGTGGTTAAGTCTAAATAAACATTTACCTACTGTATTCTCTTCCAGAAATATTTTTATTGACGATTAAGTTGGTCCTCTCAAGGCTAAGTCAACCCAGCTGGTCTTTTTAGCAATTTGTTACAATGCTTTATAATTGTGCCACTGTTTGACATCCACTGTTTCCTCAGGCTAACACCCAACTACTGAATTTATCAAAACAGGTATTCACACCGCGCTGAGGCATTACACCACAGACGTAAAAAAAAACACTAAGTCATCCTTGATCCCAACACGTGCGTGTTAATTTAAGAATGAGCAGTCACTTGCCAAGAAATGAGAAAGAGGCCCTACAAACATAATCGTCTGCAAGGCCAAGTTTTTCAATTATACCTGCGTTCTGAAACCCAGCCATGCCTGTGGCTGATTTTGCAGGGGCTCGCGGATTGTCACGCGGTCTGGGAGCAGTGATACAAAACACTATATCACCATGGTGCTGCTGCCTGCATGTGCTTTCCTCAAGCTGCTCAACGCTGCATGCAACACTGGACAAGCACCTATCAGTTTAGTTTTGGTAAACATATTAATGATGCGAAAATCGGCAGACCCCGATTTCGCATCAAGATTTCGGCCCATGGCACGTTCGGATTTTGATGGGGCCGAAGGAAACTTTCGCAACTCGTATGATTGAAGAACTCTGTCACAAGGGTCACCAGTGCAGCTTCAATAAGAAGGTGGGTTGGCTCATCTTTATCCTTGGCGAAGACAAGTGTGTTGGAGCGCCATATATACATTGGTCTGACAATGAATTTTTTTTTTACAGGGAAATTTGAGATAGTACAAGGGCAAATTTGATGATGTTACGCAGACGATTGCTCTCTTGTAGTGGGTAATGCGCAGGTTCACACTTTTCTTTTTTTCCCTTTCACCCTGTATAGTTTTATGTTTCCGTCAAATAAACAGTTGTTAGTTTGCGCTTGTGTGTGTCCTACTTGTGCCTTCCGTGTCTCTTTTTACAGCAAAAGCTGTTATGAGATCACAACTCGGATCACGCGCCACCATAGTTGCCCACCGCTGCTGCCGCCGGTGTCCGTAACCACATCGCACGAAATTAGAAAAAAAAACTTAGCTTTAATGACACAGTGGGGCTCAAACCCTGGTCCGCTGGGTGCCAGCCCAGTATTTAACCACTGAACTACGCCAGTGATTGGGACTTTCTGGCAGGGTTGATGTCGGAAAAGCAATTGCACTAATATGACTTATAAAGCATTTTAAAACAGCAAAAGAACAACCTGTCGCCGTGCAGTGCGAATAGCGTAACGAGCGGGTCGTCCAATGCTACAAAAGCTTATTCTTGTTAACCTATTAACTGTGGCACATACCGACGTAGGCATAATTCCTCATCATCGTCAGCCACTACATGAACAATTGGCATAAATTTCCTTGCAAGTGTTTAGCGGATACCACACTTCTCAGATAAATGACGAAAAATAGCATAGCGAATGCTGGCCTTCTACCACAAAATTTTATTAATAATGCCCTAGTGGGTATCAAGTAAGTGTGCTTGCAGTAGTTACCCATTGAGTGTTTAGAAAGGCTCTGAAAGGCCGCTCTTCTAGCTTTCGCTGTGATTGTGCTGCACCTTACGCGCAGGCCTGGCGTTTTTTTCGTCTGCAATTCAGCGCGTCTATCATCTTTATGCCGCTAGCAACAGAAGCATGCTCGTAAAAATGACATCCACAATCTTGAGCATTAAGCCCTGATGAACTTATGATGCCTGCAATGTATGTCAGCAACATTTGCACAGGTATTGCAACAATGCGTGAAACCGGTAGGGGCCGTTTTTTAGCACTAAAGTGCAGAGATTGCAGTTATGGATTGTGTGGTGATGTGTGAAGCATATGCGAGTCGGTGCATTCGCACATGCCTTGAGAAATCCAACTGATACACTGCGCCTCTCTGTAAGGTAAGAAATGCTTTAAACAGGTCCTGCAATTATTTCCGAGCATGGTCAAGAAACACTGCCAATCTGCAGTCAAGGCTCCTGAGAACACTCAAGCAAAACTAGCAGAGCGTGCAGTCGCATGTCGATGGAGATGAAACGCTAGAGGCCCATGCGCTGTGCGATGTCAGCACACATTAAGAGAACACTAGATGGTCGAAATTTCCGAAACACTCAGCTACACCATATCTCATCATCATATTGTAGTTTTGGGTCGTAAGGCCCCCGATATTGTTATTATACATCACAGCACACGGCCTGGATATTACAATGCTCAAAGTTAGCTAGGAATCAAAATCTTTTCTTTCGACAAATAATGACATGCAGCAGAATGACTGCAGCCTAAACCCAAAGTTCATGACTATTTGCTCATTTGAGCAGCCTCAGCTGCACAGTTGCTTTGGCCGCCATTGAATGCCATTATCTTCCTATGTATGCCTACACAATTGTACTGAAAATAAGCCACACATTCGAAGAAAAAAGATAACGCTCAAGATATGACGTGCACTGACGAAGGGACGCAAGGACGCGTCCTGTCCTTTTGCCCTTGTCGTCCCCCCGTCTCGTCTCACTTACGCCTCTGGTGCTCCTTCCTCAAATACAGAGGGCATTACAAAGACACGCAGATCCACGTGTGCAAAACTGTGCTTTCTTTAGGTCACACTGTGCACTAGCAGAGTGGAAGTCACTCACCAGCACAACTGCCGTGAACCTTTTATTTAGAGCTGGTTGCCTCTCCCATGGTTCGCGTTGGAGTAGCAACCCCGGTGGGTATTGGGCCAGTGGGAGCAGAGACGAGTTCTTTGACTGACGGACTTTGTTAATACATCAGTACTAGGCATGGGTGAATACTAAGCTCGCAGCTTGAAGCATATATAGTGATTTGCACTAATAATTTCGTATTGACTAGGTTGAATAATGTACAGTCTGGCCTACTTAGTATTTAACCCTTCAGATTCTTTGTACAAAGCAGTGTAGATACCCTGTTCTTGCTAGTTCTGTCGACTAGAGGCTAAAAGGTGCAAGATATAATGATGCTTAGATAAAATGTTACCTGCTGCCTAATAAACTCTTCTTCCTTTTTCAGTTTTCACCATACTGCTGCATATCATCACTTTACTGAAATCACTGCCATAGTCAACGAGTTGTTCGACATGGCACTTCCCTGGAGCAGCCCTAAAACATATTTTAGCTCTTCTCAACCTCAACAAATCCCGACGCCAAGTGGCTCAATATATTCAGCCTGAGACTGGATGCTACATATGCAAGAACCCAACATGATAGTCCTCAGGATGAACAGACATTTATTAAAAGCTTAATTTGGATTAACTGGTATAAAACACATAACTTTGTCACAAAATAATTTTTGTTGCGATAAAGTATCGAGTGCCTTGAAATTATGCTGTGTCGATTTGTTGCATTTATAGATAGTTTGCCATAGGTGGCTTTTGAATGGGCTAAAGCCGCCAGAGTCTCAAGGAAAGCTTGCCGAAACATAGTGAGTGGGCGTCGAAGGGATCATACTCAAGCTATGAAGCCCAAAAAACTGTTTGCACCTTGGAGATCAGCCATGTTAACTAATCTTGCACAAGGTTGCCGAGCTCACAAGCTTTTTTTTACTCTGAGCCCATGCGCCTGCTGAGCTGGTCAGACCGTGGGCAATAAAGCCACAAAGATTGCGATTTGTGGAGCGCCACCTAGACTGAGGAGTCATTCGCAAACACGATACTTGCACTCTACAACAACACGACTATTTATTTCTCTTAAATGACGACATACCTGCCAACCTAGCAGCATGATAATTCGGTAGACCGCAGCGAAAGGAGGGGGGAGATAGCATATTGGATATTACTAACACATTTGAGAGCCGCTGCCATTGCTTTCGTCCACTGCAATTGCGAAATCTCTGTGTTCCAGAGCATCCACCACTGTGTGTTCGACATCTGCAACCATTTCCCTGACGATGGAGGAGTTTTGCACGTCTGCACCACTACCGCTTCATGTCCTCAGACTTTAAGAACACTTTCCAAAACAACGGTCCTGCGTGATCGCCAACGCTTAGTGGCAAGTTGTGCTTTACAAAAAATCTCGTAACTACGCATTCCGGGCAAATGTCACCATCTTTGCAGCTCTTTGGGAAGAAACTTCCAGTGTTGCCCTGCCCTCCTACAGCACAAACGTAGTTTAGATTTTGTTATGAAGCGATGAGCGCCAAAGTCTGCCTCGCTGCTGTGCGAAGAGCTTGCATCACAGCCGCACCTGGTACAAAATCCGTACTTGTCCCCTTTTCGCGAAAACACAAAGCACGGAAACTCAGCTGGGCACGAGTCGAGAAACACTTGCAAGTACTACATATTTGCTTTCGACACTGCCACTGGCGTTCAAAACTGAACTCAGGGAAACATGCAACCAACACAACTGGCACCTAGGCTGGCGGCGTAAGCCTAGACTAGAGTACAAAATGCCTAGCGTACCTTACCCTCGCCTTCTTTAGGTACAGTGGCAAGCACGTCCCGTGGCCACTGGCCTCCGCCAAGATGCGCAGTATATACTTATCACTATTCTACGGTATAGTTACAGCTAAGTCACAGTGTAGCGGCGAGTGCTCTTCCGCAGCACTGCAATGGTCGCAGCAGGAAATGCTGACGCACATGCGTGATTTAAAAAAAAAAGAAGCCTCAACTGTGTCAACCCGTGCCAAGGGTAGATATTATACGCGTCCTCGGCTTACACATCACGGCGAATGGCCACAATGGGGGGACCGTCAGGAGACTAGAAGGCGCGGTAGCTCAGACCACCCGACTACTAAAACGCATAGGAAACTGACACAGCGGAATGAAAGAAGGCAACTTGATAAGGCTAGTTTAAGCCTTCGTAATGAGCCAAATAACATACGTAGCATCCCACCGCAAGTAGCAGGTAGCGGAAAAGACAAAGATGGAGAGCTTAATCAGGAAGGCGTACAAACAGGCGATAGGGCTAACGAACACGAGCACGAGTAAACTACTCGATCTGGGTCAGCACAACACATTGGAGGAATTCATAGAGGCAGAGACCATAGCGCAGTACGAGCGCCTTTACAAAATCTCAACGGGCAGACATATACTACACAGTTTAGGAATCAGATGCCACGCTCAACACAGTGTCAAACTCCACATACCAAGCAACGTAAGGAATAGGCTGGTCATCCTTCCTTTGACGAAGAACATGCACCCTGAATACCACAGGTGTAGCCGGGAAAAAAGAGCACAGGACATACAGAGGAGGTATTAGAAAATGCAGAGAGGCAGTGTTCGTGGACGCGGCCAGGTATGTGCACAGGAGCAGCTTCGCGGCCGCTGTAATAGATCACCAGAACGCTTGCAAGACTAGCGTCATAGTACGCAAAAACACCTGGAAACAGCAGAAGTGGCTATCGTGCTCGCAGTGACCACCACCATCACCACTGCCGCCTCGGCCGTGACGTCGGGTGAGCAATGGGAGTTGGAGGATCGCTTCACCAGTTTTAAAGATATTACCCAGCATTACAGATTGGCCAGGTGCCAATTTCTGCCACCACACCAAAAACTGAACAAAAAGCAGGCGGTCACGTGGCGACAGCTGCAGACCAGGACGTTTCCAAACCCGGTGACCATGAATCTCTGCTACCCAGAGCTTTATGCGTCGCGCTGCAAGTTTTGCAAGGCCAGGGCAACCCTGGAACACATGCTATGAGAGTGTGGCAGAGGTGGGGCTCCAGACTGGAATGCAGCCTCGAACCGAACGCGCTGGGAGAGTGCACAGCTTAGCCATGCTCTCAAAAACAGACTAACTGTGGGCCGTGCAGTGGCAGAGGCTGCCACCAGATCTCAAGGGCTCGTGGCCGATACGTAGGCGGGGATAATCTGCCCAGATCCCTGAAAAACTCGCCGGATGTTTTTTTTTTCTTTTTTATGAATGAAGTTTCGTCTCTCTCTCAGCTGTAGTGGCCACTTTTTGGGAGCTTCCAGATATCATTCCTGCAATCGGAAGGTTAGGTCGAAATTCGAGTCTCCCAGACAATTCGGGAGAGTTGGCAGGTGTGCAACAATAATGCACCCCTGATGCGGTTGGAGGCTCGCCCTCCCCGCAGAATGGAATATGCCCAGTCAACAGATGATCAAAGCCTAGTGAGAAAGCGGGCACAAAGCTTTCTTCTTTGCTTCGACAATTCCGCTGTTCCCCCACTATGCATGCTGCCGCTGTAAACACTTTTTTTTAATCCCTCGGTTTTGTGTTCATTTGCTCCATGTCTATTCCTCTGCCCTGCCATCGCTGCACTCCCTCTGGTCAATGCATTTTTGATGCAAAGCGCGCTTGCTACTTCACATAACAGTGGAATTTGCCTGGCAGCCACAGTGTAACCAGTCTTTCATCTTTGGGTGCTATGCTATTAGTATGCATAGAAACACAGTAACCGTATTTACTCGCAAAATCCTCACATTTTTTTTTTGGCGGAAAATCGATGAAAAGTTGGAGGGTGCGAGAATTACGCGGGGAAAACTTTCTACGAAAACGTACAGAGCAAAAAAAAAAAAAGAAGTGGCCGCAAATTGGGATTCTCACACCAGCAACTAACGGCAAGCTTTGAGAAGTACTAATTAAAACTCACCTCAACAATAAAAACACGGGTTCAACACAAGGCAAGATTTATTTCAGACACAAAAAGTGCAAGCAAATAGTCGAGAGTTAGAATATCATAGGCAAAGCTTGTGGGCGTTGCGGGCGTGGCAGTAGCATTCGTTGCTGAACAGGAGCCCTAAAAAGGCAATCTTAGGACGTCAGTATTGGGCTGATAACTATTTAACAGAACCATCTGCAGTTTCCTTCAGAAGAAATAAAGTTTACCATCAATCTCAGTTTTAGGCACACTGCAGGCCCAACGTGTCTTGGTGGCTTTCAGCTGCTGTCACTAGTAGCGAACACGAAACTCTGAAAGGCCTACCGGCGGCCCTGTTGCCGTTGTTTAGATCATGATCTATCACTTTCAACTTGAAAGCAGCCGTGTAGCTTCAGTATCTCCCCACAACGTGACAAGATTACCGACACAACATACAAAACATGCCGCAACGCGCACTTGCCACTTTGGCTTGGCTTGAATTGATTCTCCGTGCAATAATAGTACGCTTGATGCTTAAGGGGAGATGCTACTCGAAAAACGATTTTCTTTAATAAGAGTCTGAATTTAACACAAATTGGCATGCTAATAGACTTTTTTCTCCTCTTTTCAAATATGTCATTTATTTTCATGTAGATTGCTTGGTTTTCTTTCTGCAGGTCAGATACTGCAAAATTATGGCCATTGTTATGCAACAATTCTGATCTATAAAAATTTGAGATAAAGCATGCAGATATAGCTGACTATGATCCTTTGGAACTGTAGAGTGCAAAAAACTATATAAATTTTGTGTGTAAAAAGGTGAAATACCATAATAAAATAGAAAAATTTACTATGGCTTTAGTTGCCAAGGGCTTTCAATGTTATGTAATTTTTGAAAAACATAATCAAGCAGCACTGACAATCTGAATAGATACTTGCACTCTATGGGCCTTCATCATGCTATGTGCAAAATTTCATAGAGGTATGAGAATTCTAAGTATACGAGCTAGCGTGTATAAGAAGCACAGATCACACAAAACTGCAAAAGGAGAAAAACGCATTTGAAAGTTTGAAACCTTTTTTTTTATCACAGAGTTGTTAGAAATGCATAATCTTTGGCCATAATGTTCAACAGAACTTTGAAAAGCACTGCAAGTTACTAGAACTGTCCTGCAGCATAGGTTGTGCCCTCACGGTCCTTGCGAGCACTCTCTTCTAGCCGTGCCCTTTTCACTCCACGACGACGGTGGGCCCTTGCTTCTGCTGTCAGACGCTCGGACATTCTCTTGATGCACCTAGCATCGCGGGAATCACTGAAAGTAACTAGATCTCTAGATGGCAGTATGTTGAGCTCTTCCAGGATGTGCTCGAAAGTGGCATGACCCTTGTTGAACCACAGGATTGCCGTAGCTGCGGCAGTCTCAACAACCGTTCGGGAGACAAACTTAGTCTTGGGGCAAAGTAGCCAAATTTTGCTGTTCAGGGATTCCGATGCGTTCTGGGTTTTCCCTTTGATGCATCGAGCAAGGAGCTTCTCATTCGTTAGCCGCTTATAAATGGGCAAAACAGCCAATCCCCGTGCTTTTGTCAGGAGAGGTGTGTGGCGTGGTGCAGGTTCACCAAGTGCTTCAGCGCGTTGATGTTTGCACCACGACTCTGTTCCTGCAGGGCAAAACTTGTGGCTGCCAGCATTGTCAGTAAAGCATGAGTGGAAGTACGAAGCCCATACTGCAGTGTACATATCCCGTACACTCCCCCTGTTGCTTGTTATGGCAATCTGATAGTATGTTTGAAGCTTCTGAATGGCTGGCTCTATCATTTTCTGCTCTCGTGGTAATGGCACATGCAGCTTCCGTAGCACAGTGCCAAGTCTCTTGGCCACATGATTAGTGCAGTCTTCTTTTTCTATATTTACAGCACCATAGACTTTTGACTCTGCAACTGCACTATATGCTTTGCTGTCACCGTCACTCAAGAATGTCATGAAATGCAGTGGGGTGCCATAAGTCAATGTTCTCTGCCAAATGCGCATTGCAGCCTCCGTTTCCATGGCATGGGAGGAACAGTCTGCATTTTTTTCACAGACTGGGCCATGGAATGCCTGCCACACTTCCTCGTCTGGGCCCATATCCTTGTGCCTACTGCATGTCAGGCAGTAATTTGATATGACCTCGAAGTCTAAGCAGAGGCCAGTATCTAAGGAGATAACTGCGCCAATCCCGTTGTGGCTTTTGTGGCCCCTCTTCTGCCAAGTGCCGTCGAACATAACAGCCACATCAGTTTCGCCTGCTACTTCTTTCGTCAACTCTCTGGATCGGCGCAAGTTTTCACTCACAGCTGCCATGGCAGCGGTGTGCACCTTCCTTGCTATTGAAAAAAATCCTCAGTGGTGCATTGGCTTTGGGAGTCCAATAATGGAGCAAAATCTCGACAATTGCTCATGCCCAATGCCGACAGCGCGTGCAGCCACCACCGCCTTCACATTTACAGCGAAACTATCTCGGGAGCTCCCACTGTCGTACCGTTGGCTCACTTGGCTGCTGCCGTCCGCCGTAACAAGCAGTGACGTATAGGAGCACGAAAGAACAGTCGCTGAGCATTCGCTGTTTTCGCAATGAAGTTCGAGGAGCGACGAAAGTCCCTTGCGCTTTTCTGCCGGCTCCCGAACGACAAGTTTTTGAATACCGCAAGCAGGGCATGCCGCACCTGCCACAAGTGCCATCAGCAAGAGGGTGTCGCACAAAACTGTCGTTGCACAAACCTCATCGCGCTGTCTTTCGTCTTTTTCGAAGAAGCCGAGCTTCTTTTCCGAAGCACTGACGAAAGAAAGCGCAGCGTCAATCCCTTCATCGCAGCCACTGTCGCTCGCGCACTCGTCGATGCCGCCGTCAGGCCTAGCACACGTAGGCGCGTTCTCGTTTGTCGCCGTCGTTCGAGGCGCTTTACGCCGCCTTCCCTTGAACTTGTGCTTCGTTCGAAACTTCTGCGGTCTCACGTTGCACTTTTTCGGGCTTGTCATCGCGGAAATATGCGTAGACGCGCAGAAAAGCAGACGAACCAAATGCCGATGGCCGCCACCAACACAGCTGACTATGACTCGGTAGCCAATGGCGATGCGGCTTAGGGTGCCGCGCGTTTCAAACCGCTCAAACCACGTGATAAAAAGGCCTCGTTTTTTATTTTTTTTGCCCACGTACGAAACTGGCGGTCGTCGGAGCTGTAAGAAGAAGGCCGGACGCAACTTTCCCAACCGATCGCGATGGCGGGCGGCACTGCGACGGAGAGCAGCGCGCAGTCAAAGATGGCCAATATCGGCGCAAATTCACGAAATTTTGAGCCACCGCGATGCCTTCATACACATTTTTTTGCATTTTGCAGTTCGAATTTAGTTTTGAAATTTTCACAGATGAAAGAAGGAGGTTTGAAGATTACAATGCAATAAAAATCAGAAATACGAGAAATTTCGCTAAAAACGCGATTTTTCGACTCGCATCTCCCCTTAAGAGATGGTGCCAGATGGCACGCGCTATCATCAGTGTACATGAAGAATGCCGACACAAAATGGAGGAAGCGAACCAGAAAATTGACTGGTAAATACTTGGAAAACAGCAGGGGGCCAAAGCAAAAAGAATTATCGGTTAAGAAGAAGGTGAAGGAAGCTGAGACCGATATGTGGAGAGTTGGCATGATTAAGAAGTCCGCACTAGAGATCTATCGAACTTTTAAGCAGGAAATTGCGAAGGAAAGGATCTATGACAATACTAGGGTAGTTCTCTACTGTTTGAGGCCAGGTCGGGAGTATTGCGAACCAAGACATATCGAGCCAAATACGAAAGGGTAGACGCGGTATGCAGTGCGTGTGGAGAGGAAGAAGAAACTGCCGAACACTTAATGTTCTGTAAAGGGCTTCACCCTATTGTTCAGGATGATGGCGCAAAGTTTTTCAAAGCACTAGGGTTTAGGGACAGGGAGGACAAAATAGACTTTAAGCGGGTAGAATTAACTAGAAGGAGGTTATCTGATTGGTGGCTAAAGCCAAGGCACGAGTGAAAATTAAACCCGTCACTACGAAGTACGAATCCTCAACCTCACTATTTAAGGGGGAAAAAAAATAAATCTAGTTTTTGGTTCATTAAGTGTTACAGCTTGGTGGCGCTAGCCACCGCCCGATCTAAAGGCTGCAGCCATATCCATCCATTTATCCAGTGGCTGGAACGAGCAGACGACATTATTTCGGTAGTTTTCGGGGGTGCGATAATTACTCGAGGAAAAAAAGAAGTCTATGTTTGTTGGGCGATGTGCGGGGTGCAAGAATTATGCGAGTGCCAGAATTACGCGAGTAAATACGGTACACAGGAGGGCAAAGGAAACACAGCATTATAGCAGGTCCAATTCTATAAATGGTTGCATTATAACTTATCTGTACTGTGGAATTTCTTTATTCCACTGTGTCTGCCCCAACCAGACAGGATTATGTTGGACTATTGTATATGGATCTCATATTATAAATAGAAGCGAGCATTTTCGTCACGACCAGACTAGCTTTAATAGTTTTGAGAAATGTGCTGGGTTTTGCAAATGTTTTTATTTATTCGTTCGCAGTTCAGCGAAAGTATATGTAAAATTTTGAAATTTTCTATACTTCACACACATATGCCCGTATAAGACACTTTTAAACATAAAAATACTCATTTGAAAAGCAGGTAGTATGTACATTTAACTTTGAAGTATGGCTTTGTGACATTGTGGATTTCCACAGGATAGGCAGTTTTACAGCACAGCAGCTTTATGCTGCAGAGAAACTACATTTCCAGGGCACAAGAAAGGGGGGGGGGGGGTTTGGACGCGGTGGATTACATGTTTATTAGTTCATTTCCAATAATTTGAATTTTTGTTAAAGTGAATATAAATGCTGTAATACTTGTTTTACTGTTTGAAGCACTCAATTATTCGCCCATGCCTAGTCAGTACACCAACATATGCATCAATACAGTAGACGCCAATTAAACGGAAGTTGAGAAGACATGGACAATGTGTTCCGTTCAACAGCAGTTTCGTTTAACTGAGAGATGAACAGGGGTCCAGCATTCAGTAATGAAATCAAACATATCAGTGGCAGTTGTTCCATTTGGGCGAATTATTGCTGAAGATATTTCTGTTTATGCAGAGTCTACTGTAATTGTACACAGATACAAAGTGGCATAAAATTCCGCACGAGCAACAACGCACGATAAAGCAATAATGGCTCAAACCAACCTCTCGAGCCTCTGCACTCCGACCCTGTGACGCGAGTCGCACACAGAGGTCATTGCGCGCAGGAGTCCCGACTCGTTTGAGCGGCATCAGTCACAGCTCTCGAGTCAAAAGACAAAAAGGCCATCAAGGAGGCTAAGTGCTTTCTGGACGTCGGAGAGGAGTCTCCCCGAAAAAGGGAGAGGAAGGAATGAGCCATCTAGACTTCTTCAACATGGATACGGACGGAAGCGGCTAAGTGCCCTCTCCCACGTAGCCCCCTACGAACACTGTTGGTGCAAGCATTTCGTGAAGCCAAAGTGCAGTTCTATAAGACAACTGCATGCACATGCAATTCTGTGAGCTTGAGATACGACTGTATTTCGATCACAAGCAGGCGCACAAAATCAACTACACCCGTGTTTTACCGGCTATACTGAAGGCAACTGTAGAAAACTGTATTTGCAGGCCCCCTGTGATGCTGTTTAAAGAAATGATTGTTTTTTTGTTGCGTTAGCAAGCATGCATATTCATGAATTACTGTGTTACATTCCTTCAACGTATTGCTGAATTCTTTCAGTTATTCTGCCCCCACACAATGTTGGAAAAGCCGCCAGGGAAGCGATTTTCGTGGTTCCACCCCAACATCAAAAATTTTGCCCCTTTTTGTGGGTATGTAGGCACACCCATACAAGCACGTGCACAAATCTATATGAAGAGAAGTGAGCAGCTGCTCCGAAAAAACAAAAAAACAAATTCCAACTAGGTATGCTCTTGGCACAGTGACATTTTCATATTACGGACATCTGGGAGCTGAGATGGTTGCATTTATAGAGTTTCCTAAAATTAACTTGAGGGGGACTCTGGCGCTGCGATCGTTGAGCGACAATGGGAATGATGAGTAGTACACAGATTTGCCTTGTCTTTGTGCTTGCAGGCATCTAATGCACTTGTGGCTTCAATTATTGCCATGTTTCAATTTTGTTTCTAATGAAAGAGCGGACGGTTATAAGCTTTGTGAGCAGATTCGAAACAGTAAGTACAAAAGGTTAAAGTAGTGAGAGGCAACTGCTATACATCTGCCGATTTTCACTACGTGACAAAGCAGCCACAAACCATGCAAAGTCAACTGGAGCTGAAAGTACGAAAATTAGACAAATCTGTGTACTACCCAACATTGCCATGCTCGCTGAAGTGCTGCGCATTACAGCTCTCATAGACACTAGCGCCAAAGTTCCCTATATCGTATTAATAGGAAACTCTATGGTTGTAAAGTGATTCACCGCTGCAAGAAAGGGGCCCACTTTCTCTTGCTGAGCATGTTCCGTGCCTCTGCTCATGCATTTAGCTCATTACAAATCTACAGGTGTTGTCTCAGCATGTTGCATGGGTATGGGGAGGCAGGGTGGGGAGGGAGAGAAAGGGGCGAGGGGATTACCTGGCCTGCTGTAGTAGCAGCAGACGCGACGCCACTTTCGGGGGGATGGGGGCCGTACGTCACTGGTGCAGCCGCCACATTCACTGAGGCCTGCACACCCATGTTCACAGCTAGGTCTACATTCAAAACACCATACACGACAAACGTCACTTCAAGAAACTGCTCAAACAAGCGGGACTAGAAAAGCTGCTGCACAGCATCACCAAGTCCACTTGTTCCATTTGTTTTGTAGCATTTCTAGCAGTGAAGCCATACAAACAAACTCAAATGCAAATCATTTTAACAAAAAATAAACAAAAAATCACGGCGTTTTCTACAACAGCTACCAAACATTTAATGTTTGTATTCGAAAGTCCACTGGACACAAAAAAAGGGAAAGGGGGAGAAAATCATTTTTAACCCATTGAACAATTTGGACAAGGATGGCTCGTCCCACTTCAGATAATACCTTCTCCTGAGCGCTTTTTACAAGACTGGATCTTTTCCAAGCAAGTTCGTAAGAATTGCCAACACAAAAACTTCATTTCTCATTTTTTCTCACGTCTAATGAAAAACAAAGCCATCATGAGCCTTGAAAATGTAGTGTAAAGTACGAGCGCACTGTGAAGAAGTAATTAAAGTATGTATTTAAAAGCTAGTTTTTCTTCCTAGTGCACCCTGGCATCACAACATTATAAGAACTTCTCGTGATATGCTCACACAAAGTACAACATGTTTCTGTGCCCGCACCGTATCCGCAGCTCTGTTGGTGACACACTAGCGGCCATCTTGGAAAGTTTCAGTACCTGTCGTCACCACAACTAGCAAGACTGCAGCGTGAAGTCGCCAGGATTAGTACTGTAGCCCGACGTCAAGAAAGTGCCGATGCTGGTAAGAAGTGCGCTATCAAAAATTGACTTTAATACAAAAATAAAATATCAGCATTTGCTGAGCGTTGCACTTACCGTATTTACTCGCATAATCCTCACACTTTTTTTGGTGGAAAACAGATGCAAAGTTGGGGGGTGCGAGAATTACGCGGAGAAAACTTTCCACGAAAATGTACAGAGCAAACAAGAAAACGAAATGGCCGCAAATCGGGATTCTCACACTAGCAACTAACAGCAAGCTTTGAGAAGTACTAATTAAAATTTTCCTAAACAATAAAAGCAGTGGTTCAACACAAGGCAAGATTTATTTCAGACATAAAAAGTGCAATCAAATAGTCGAGAATTAAAATACCATACGCAAAGCTTGTGGGCTTTGCGAGCGTAGCGTTCGTCGCTCAACAAGAGCCCTCAAAAGATAAGCGTAGGATGTCAGTATTGGGCTGATGGCTATTTAACAGAATCGTCCACAGTTTCCTTCTGAAGAAATAAAGTTTACCATCAATCCCAGTCTTAAGCACAGGGCAGGCCCAACGCGTCTTGGTGGCTTTCAGCTGCCGTCACCAGTAGCGAACACAAAACTCGTCGACTCCGTAGGGCCTATTGGCGGCCCTGTTGCCGTTGTTTAGTGCATGATCAATCACTTTCAATTTGAAAACAGCCGTGTAGCTTCAGTATCGCCACGTAACGTCACAAGATTATCCGACACAGCATACATAACACGCCGCAACGCGCACCAAGCGCTTTGGCTTGGATTGAATCTTCCTGCAATAATAGTACGCTTGATGCTTAAGAGATGGCGCCAGATGGCGTGCACTATCATCATCAACGGCTGGAACGAGCAGACGACATTATTGCAGCAATTTTCGGGGGTGTGATAATTACTCGAGAAAAAAAAAAAGTCGTATTTTTGCTGGGCAATGTAGGGGGTGCGAGAATTACGCGAGTAAATACGGTACTCACAGTCGTCTGTGCATGCAGGAAATTCTTATGGCAGAGAAAACTCACCATTGAAAAAAAGTGTGTCAGCTTCCCATTCACAAATAGTAGCATTTGCTTGGCAATTTTACACTTTTATTAACCACCATTTCACAATTTTTCTTTGCAACTTGTGTTTAGAAGATGTTGTCCAGCGAAGGCAGTGCGTTGAATCACTCATGCATCGGGATGAAAAAGAAGCCTTTCGTCATAGTACATCTCTTTAGGTGCTAATTTCGCAGATATTGAAGTTCACTTTGATCACTCAAGATGTTATATTTAACTTCTTGCCCATGGCATTTCACTAATTGTGGATACATTTATAGGCCACAGGACCATCAACTCCGTTATACTAATTTGACTCGAAGGGACTGTCTACCGCTGGGAAAAATTTTTCCGATTGTGGCACAAATGAAAAGATTGTTCATCACATCGACAGCAACAACCAGGCTTTCGTGCCAGAAAAAAGAAATTAAAATTTTAGCTTGATGTTCGAAGTCGATAAAGAGTAACCACTAGTGTCACCCAACAGCGAATGTTGTCAATCTTGATAGTTTATGGGTAGGACAAGAAATCCTTGCAGGAAGATTTAGTTTGCTTAAAAACAAACACGTATAACTGTAAATTGTATTTTATGCACTTAACGCTGCTTTAGGTTGCATCAGAGCCTAATTTATTTCTTTTTTTTCTCACGCGTTCATCAAACAGTCTTTCGGTGGTGCGTTTGCTTGCCTGCATGCCTGCCTGTAAACTGCGAAAAAATGCGAGCAAAGCATCCCCGCCACTCATGAAAACAAAAACGTGTGCGTGTTAAGGACGACCACTAAGGTATTTATTTTATTAATAAACAAAACTTGACGAAGCCTGCAAAAACCTTTCAGTTTTTAACTTTCACCGGCACCGACCAGTGCTGTGGACATTCATCCCACCAATGGAGACAAAACAGGGACGGAAAAGTTCTGTTTTGAAAATTTCTACGTGTTTCCTGAGAAAACGCTACAAGTTTAGACACTTCACATGGTACGCTTTTTATTGTGACACAAAACGGGAGATCAATAAAGGACGGTAGACAGTCCCTTTAATAGCATACACAAATTTTTTTGGCCATCAGAGCATCCTTGTTTAGAAGCAAAATATTTAATTCAACTTGAAAAAGAAATCCGCTTTTTAGACAGAACTATTCTAAAAAAACAACACAGGATAAGAGGTTAAAAAGTACGTTTCCCTTCTGTGCACAATATTTATAAAATATACATGCAATTCATAATAGAGCACTTGGCTTTAGATGCAACACGCAAGCAAATCATACTTTTTAACAGCAGAAAGTTAAATATATTCAGATTTTTCCTGTTGTGATTTATTTTATTATTAAATAACTGCACAGTTGCCAATTTTACCACCTTGAAGCACTCACTTGGTTAAACGTCAATGAAACAGATACATTTGTGCTCTTTTGACATGATCAGTATACAGAATGTTGAGCACTGTCAGAGACTAACTAATCTTTTTTACGTTAATTACTTATCAGAAAGCTTAAAAAAAGGAAAAAAAAATACTGTTTGGCAATATGCATGTTCGCACTTCCTGTTGGAAGACTGCATCCGCCATTTACGAGTTCATGTATGGCAACACAAAGCATTTACATCTGGTTTTCATCTGGATTTCACATTCTCCAGAGAGTACGAAAAGTCGAACACTGACTGTAATTAGATTTGAATACCTAGAGCCGGATCGGAAATTGAATTGAACAGGAAACACTACTTTAAGATATTTGAAAGTTTGAATATTTTCTCACCCCTACTTCCTAGTTACTGTATTTACTCACGTAATGAACCCACTCGCATAATGAAAAATAAATAAAAAATGTTTTTTGTTGTATCCATGCACCTTATTTCTGGGTGATAGCCAGTGCCGTTGACGATCGAAACAACATTAAATCACACCATCATATCACAGAATACTTATGCAATAATCAGTCAGAACATAGTTTAATAACCATGCTAAAGAGTTGCAAACAGTGCGAGTGCAGACGTTGTCGATCCACATTTAAGAATCGCCCTCTTTGCGACAGAGCTCCATCTTTCAAACGCAAAAGAAACCTTCAGTTTGTAGTGCCACGCAAGTACAGTGGCGTGAAAACAAAGCAAAAACAAAGCGCATCTTGGCCCCATCAACCGACGCTGCGTTTTTGTTCACGATCGGCCGATAAACTAGCGACATGGCCAGTTTTAAATTTAATATTGATCGACCATACGCTGGAGCATGGGAACCGAGCAGCTGGATGACAGTTTCAGCATCGATCCGTGCACGTAGGCCAGCACACGCGCTATCTGCACAGCCGTGCTGCATGCACACGGAGGGCAAAAGAACTTTACCGATACGCTCTTTCACCTTCTGCTCGCGTGCGGTTGATGTCCTGGGACATGCGATGCGGCTGTGCAGATAGTGCATGTACGGGTTACGAAAAAAAATATGTTGCATAGTTCTCGAATAGAGGCACCAAAGTCCTGCCACTTAATTGAAGTCCAGCAGTGGTAAGACGGAGAGATCTTTAATTCCATCATGCGAAATTTTTGCAGTTATAAATCTCGACTTCTTTCTCCTGTGTAATGAACCTTCCCCCTAATTGGCATCAACTTTTTGAAAAAAAGAAAAAGGTGGGTTCATTACGCAAGTAAATACGGTATCTAAACAGTCCCAGAAAAACAATTATTAAAGATTGTTGAAAAGAGCGTACCGTAGTTACTTATGGTGATGTGGCCAGTGTATTCCTTATGGTTTAGAAGATATTAACAGAGGAGAAAAAAACATTTAGAAGCAAATGCCTCAAAAAGGCAAGATGGCTCATACTTACAAGACAAACTGAACCTGTGTCAATTCTACACAAGGACACAGCAAGAAAATGCACACAAGCTCAACTTGTCAATGGTTTTGCTCGCGCAGTTTCTTACCGTGTATTTGTGTACCTTTATGAAAATCCGATTCCTTCGAAAAGTAAATGTCACTTCAGTACTACCGCCCACGCACCTGTCTGTACGACTCGTGGAACTGCTGAATGCCTTATTTGGTGAAGTGAATGAACGTTGCAGAGGGCCGGAATTCACCAGCGAAAACTCGCATCCACGTAAAGCCGGGATGGCCAAGTAAAGCTACAGACTAGAGATGTTACAAAGTGAACTGCGTCCGAGTTGAAATGTGAAAATATTGAAGGGGAAATCAAAGCTGAAGACAATCTGCAGACAAGTTTGGTGTGAGCCCACAATCTCCGGTTCAAGAACTTTTTCCACATCTGCTGTCAAAGCCGTGAACTGAGGGCCAAGTCTTGGCCAAGAAACAGCCGGCGTCCTATTTCTACATTTACATTATTCATGCATTGCGATTATTTTGCATACACATTCCCGTTCCGTAGTCTCAGTTTGGTCGTAACAGCCATGGGCCAACCTCAATGTTGTTTTGCGCCCTCTGGTAACATGTTACTTTAGCGCCAATAAACACGTATTATCAACCTCAGCATTCAAATGTAAAGCAATGTCTTACCTGCTGAGTAGTAGTTGCACTGCCAGGAGTCGCCGGCTGAAAACGTAAGACGGCCAATTAGCACTCCACAGTGTACACTCACCTGCTAGAATCAACACTTTCACAAAGTCACCGCCTATCTACTTTGTAGAGCGAGATTTCAAAGCAAAAACTATGCAGTAACAACTGCCAAGAATTGTTTGTTCTTTTTGAAGTACTATGCAACAAAGATGCAAACTGGCATATAAAATTTCTTTCATTGCTCCCACTTTGTTATTTCAAATGCGGCCCAACATTAGAAAAGCACAATCTTTCGATAATCAGGTTATGCTCAAACATCCAGCATACTAGAATGAGCAATGCAGCACTTTCACATCTTAACAATAGGCTTTTGATTGTGCATTTTTAAAACTTTAATTACACTCAGACCTAAGTATAACGAACACAAATATAACAAAACATGGGTCATAATAAAGTGAATGAAATATAGTTTTACAATAGATACAGTGTTTGGAATAACCTTTATAATAAATTTCCAGATATAACAAACTTATTTCCTTGTAAGATGCAACTTTGTTGTAATGAGGATTACGTGAATAAAATTAACAAAAAAACTGCCCATTACCACTCACTGTAACGGCATTCTACTGCATATATTTACGAAACATTACTGCAGTTGCATCAAAATATGCAATGAAAACTTTGTATTTTCAACTCACCTGGTTTGTCCACTGTGCTGCAGCCAATGCAACACTCGCAACATTGGCTGTTACCGCACTGAAAAAAGAAAAAAAGTTAGCCACACCTGTGAGCAGCAATGAAAGTACCATAACACGTAACACAATCTAAACAGAAAGAAAATCAGATAAGGCAAGAAGAGATGCAACTTTTTAAAACAAAATTATGTGAAGTAAGCAAGAAAAGAAAAAGAACTTTTCCCAAAAATCGATCTATGCGCAGGCTAAAAAATTTCTTTTGTGATAGTGACTACGACAAAATATCCCTCCTTTTAAAGGCATAATCAAATTACAACACTGTATTTATCCCAGGCTCATACTTTTGTACCATCATCACCCATTATTGACGTTGACAAAATTTTTAAAGAAGTGATGAGTTTCCGCAATGTTGGCTGCCACAATGCATGCTAACGATTGCACATTTGACTACCTTAGGTATTGTGCCCACAAAATAAGAAGCGTAAAAAGCAAAGATTTTACCTGGAAGTGGTCCTTGGCTTGCGTGCGTAGGCCACGAGCACTGTATTACGAATTGAAGATCACTTATTAGATAAAGAGAATTGACTCATTCTTACAAAGAGACAACGTACGGAATCGGCAATTCAGCGTGGAAGCATAACGAGAGCTCTACAGCAGCCACCAAAGTTTACCCTAGGAGTAAGAATAGAAAGCTGTTCCCTCATTTGTCAGCAATTGTACAGCTGAACCAAACCAGGTATTAAAAGTTATACAATATAAAAAAATGAAAAAAAATTAGCCCACTGTTATTAAAGTTGAAGCTTCAAAAGAACATTTATCTACAGTACAAGCATAAAATATTTTTACAAGGTGCCAGACCTAAACATAAAGAGCCATATAATTATTAAATGATGCAGAGCAAACCGCAGCCCTTGTAAAGCGCATTGTGGTTCATTGCAGACACAACATGGTGTGGTGGATCATTCCAATGACCGATGACATGAAACAGTAGAGGGTTCCTTAAAAGAGCAGCATATGCGCACTGAATGTAAACATTGAAGCGACATGGATGCTGAAAATGCGACTGAACGAGGGGTTTCCTCTGAATGTAGCTGATCGTGCACGCCACACCAGGCACTAAGGCAAAAGAGCAGCTCCTACAAAGTCTTTCAAGCAAGCTAGGTTAGCGCTCACAGTAAGCGACACGTAAAAACGCACACGGATCACTCACCCTGTCGACCGTCAATGTAGAACTGGCCACCCAGGTTGAGCAACAGATCGTCCAGCTGCGCAGCCTCTGCGACGGTGTGCAGCTCGACATAGCAGAAGCCACGTGACACACCTGTGGCGGCGTCACGCGCCACTTTGAGGCTCTTAATAGGGACGTTGGTCGTCTGGCCTAGCACAGCCAGGACGCGCTCCTCTGTCGTAAGTACATCCAGGTTCCGCAGAAGAAGAGCTGCAACAGACAAAATCAATTCCAGATCGATCTGCATTTCAGAATTACACCAGCAACCATGTAGTCAAACCTCGTAAGTCCATACCCACTTTAGGAGTACTAACGATGAAAACATAGTTGCCACAAATCCCTGACCGAGTCTGATAAAGACTGATGCATTTGCGGACTGCTTGTTGGTACGTACCTAACTGAGTACCACAATAAAATTTTGCGCAAGAAAATTGTACTGCGCGCATAAACTTGCAGACGCCACAATGTGCTGCAAACGGTTTTCCGTCCTGTTGATAAGTGAGGATATCAGCCGATCGGTTATTCAGACGTTCGTGTGACTGCAGCGATGAATATGCAGGTAATCAAGAAAAAAAAAAACGAAGGCAAGGTGGCGGCCACCGACAAACACGCCAGTATGACTTATTGCCCATGAAAAGCCCTATCAAAGTAAGCATCCCGGCTATCTGGTCAGGCACACGTGTTGCGTAGCGCCACATTTACTGCATAATGCACGTTTTTAGCAAGCGACTATCTGAGTGCGCTGGGCCACCTATCGCTGCCTCTTCATTGTGCAAGACAAGGCTCAACCGCGCACCACTTTACAGAAATGGAAACAGCTCGCGGTAGCAAATTTTAGCGTTGCGGCTCACGAGCACCTAAAAACCTGGTTGCATTGTGCCAACACACGCACGGTACAGCAAGTGTAGCACTGTTGTAGCCATACTGCACATTTTTATTCAGCGACAGCCCAAACGCACCTCCTTCTGCTGCCAGGACTTCTAGAGCATCACGAAGAGCGCATCACTTGCAGAAAGCTCGTCGACGCTGCGTTAATCCACGAGACTACTCACCCCATCTGTGCATATGGCCTGAAGCGGAATGGGTGTATTCTACAGCAACTAGATTGACAGTCACGGTGTGTGCAGAGTGCGCAGAGCAATGCATGCAACGTCATGCAGTAAACGATTTGGCCTTTTGTGACCGTACCGCATAAACTGCGTCTGTTTTTGCTTACGCCGAACAACTGTGTAACGAAACTGTATCCCGGACAGCCGATTATGTCCGTTCTGTCACTGTGCCATGCTGCGTATCTCGGACCCCACACAAATTGCGAAATGCTTCTTGGCTTAGCCACCACGTGCTATCGGATGGTTTTGTGAGGGAGACAGAATCTTTCCTGCACTTTGGCAAAAAGAAAAGAAATGGCTTCGCAGTGGGCACTTTAGGCTTTATTTCCTGCTGCAATTAATTTATGCCTTCGTTGGCGACGACAGCACATGACAGGAGATGCAAATTTGTAGCTGGTGGTTAATGCATAGTATGTTTAGTGCGTAATTATGCCGCCGTACCTGGCAGCTACCTACGTATTAACAGGGTTTCACAGTACAGCTCAGACCGCATACAGGATTTATGGTTACAAAGAACTTATATAGTTCAAGTCCCTTTAACAAAATTCTTTATAACGAATTCCTCAATTAAAACAATATTTTTCTAATCCCTGCCTTAAAGGGATACTAAAGTCAACTATTAAGTCAACGTTGATTGTTGAAATGGTGGTCCAGAAACCTCGTGGTGTTACTTTTGTGTGAAGAAAGGGACTACTTTAAAATAAAATCACGTTTTAGTGCTCCGCATCAAGTTAGCGCACTTCAAACTACCCACGTCAAGAAGCGGACCAACCGGTCCGTCTCACGTGCCTGTTGCCATGCACAACGTTCCCCGGCTTTACTGCGCTAGTAGCAGCTGACTGAAAGCAGCAGAAGCCACAGCAGCAACAACGGCCATTAATCAATTTTCCGACATTGGCTTCCAGATCGTAGACGCTTTTGTTTGAACTACGCCTCGCTAGATGACACCACCTGGCCTGTGTAACCACGCGAAAATCGAATTTTTGAACCACTCGCACCATTCCACGCAGTAACTTCTGGCGATTCTTGTTTCCATTAATCAAACAGAAACGAACAAGCAGCATTTTATTGCGTCTCTTAATACAAGGAACATCCTTTAGTTAGTGAAGTTAGATCGATTACTAGTGATTAATTGTAGGTAGTCCGTCTGATGTCGTCGGGATCATTTTTAAAGTGTCCTACTGCGGTGCTTGTGCTCCTGTGCATTTACTTTAATTTCTCGGTAAGTAGGGCACTGTTGTTGATAATATTGTCTTTTTAGATGTAAATTGTTTCAGATGTAAATTGTTGTTTGACTTTAGTGTCCCTTTTAACTCCATAGGAGCAGATGTATTTGCAACATCTATGTAACAAAGTAACAGCGGGAGACATCCTCAATATAACGAATTTTCCCCACGGTCAATCTAGGAATTTAGCCTCCGATTTTATGATTTTGGCATGAGCATGCATCTCCCGCAGGTGCCCCGCCTTCAAAAAGCTGTGGCGACGGCAGAGACTGCACGCTCATGGCCTTGGAAACTCCCAGGCATAAGCGAGCGATCGTTATTGCGCGCGGAGGTGCGCGAGGCAGGCCTGTGCCCCATGAGCCGGCGTTGTCACCGTTCTTGCCGCCGCAGTCGCCCTTCGTTCAACAAAAAAAAAAAAAAAAAAAAACTTTTGCATTGGCAGCGCCACGCTTTCAGTCAGCGGCACATATGTGGAGCCGCGCTGTATATTAGGGAGTGCTTTACCGAACATGTAGTTTTACGCGGTATGCATGTTGTTAGCTCTTCATTTTCAATGCTGTGCGCACGTGCACGGTTTCACTGCGCGTTCACGGTGTGGCCCACTACGACATTGGGCTTTTTTTTTTTTTTTTAATGCAGTCCACCATGTCGTCCTTACCGACGGGATGTCAGATTAGGCGCTGATGGAAACTCTCTGAGACCACTGTGACGACGGATCTTCGGAGGTTAACTCATCACACGCCTTTATCTTGCGTCACGCCATGAGTTCACAGAATTGCCGCCGTTGTAATTAGCTTTGGCAACAACACAATGGCGCGTTGAATGCAGTGCGATGAATGCGATAGCAACAACTTGTAATGATATTTGAAATAAGGCTGGCAGGCAACTGTTTTGGATCCGATATTGTGGAACTCCTACAAAACGCTAGTGTGAGCAAATACGACCGCTCCACTGAGAAGCGCTTTTTTTACAAAGTCTCTTCCCATTGAAAGCGAACTGATACTTGCCCAAATAGCACGCGCGCTAGCAATCGCGGCTTTAAAATCAAAGTTCACCGTTGCTACTCGAGCGACCGCACCCCTCCAGCATTTTTACAGCTCGGGTCTCGTGCAGCACCGTAATTGTCCGCCGCCGTTGGTGTCCGTAACCACATCACGTGAAAGCAAAAAAACCTAGTACCAATGACACAGTGGGACTCAAACCCAGGTCCGCTGGGTGCCAGCCCCCTATTCTACTACTGAGCCACGCCGGTGCTTGGGACTTGTCGGCAAACTTGCCTTAGGCAGGCTTGATGTTGGCATAGCAATAGCGTTAACATGACCTATAAAGCGTTTTAAAACAACGCAAGAGCAAGCAGTCGTCACACAATGCGAATAGCATAACGAGTAGGTCGTGCAATGCTCCAACCCATCACAAAAGCTTGTTTTTGTTCAGCTATTAACTGTGGTGCATGCCCACTTCAGGCATAATTGCTCATCGTCGTCAGCCACAAAATTCCTAGTAATTGTTTAGCGGATACCAAGCTTCTCAAAAGAATGACGAAGAATAGCATAGCGAATGCCGGCCTACTACCTTAAAATTTTTATTATTAATGCCGTAGTGGGCATCAAGCAAGTTTGATTGCAGCAGTTACCCAACGAGTGTTTAAAGAAGGCTCTCAAAAAGACTGCTTTTCTAGCTTTCGCTGTGACAGTGCTACGTTTTCTACACAGGCCTGACGTTTTTTCGTGCTTGTTCAAGACGGGTGTTCCGTTCTGTTTGAGCATTCGTTGACAGTTCTAAGACGTGGGGGAATGTTATCGTATGCTCCCTCCAGGTGATAGAAATGGGCCGGCTCAACTGATCTCTGCTTCAGCAGCGCTAGTGCGCTTTTACCCACTCGTAAAAGTTACGATGCGCAGGGACATGTTATCAATGGGGACTTGTTACAGAACATGGCAGTGACGGTAAAAGCCTGCCGAACGTTTTCATATAATTGCTATAGCAACAATAACGCAGATTTTTACCGCTAAATAAGTGTTTTAATTAGCTCTGCCTTCAGTTCCCCTTTTGTTTAATTTGTGCGTTTATTTTCCGAATTTTCATACCGAGCTTGCATATAACAAAATCCTCTTTATAACAAGTTTTTCCGAGAATTTGTCAATTTCGTTACATCCACGTTTAACTAACAATTATCTGTGATATGAAATCGTCTGTTTACACGCCCACATAACTCAATGAATAACTCAGCTGCTCATAATGAGTATACAGCTGAACTTCCATCTAACAAAACCACAATTTTATGAAGTTCCTAATTTAACGATGCAATTTTAATTTCCTGGCAAATATTCACAAAGTTCGGTGTCATCAACACAAAGAAAACTGAGAATATCACCAATGTGGCCCTTCAATATGGTGAATTCAATGACCTCAGTGCAAGCCGTTTGTAAAACGAGCACTCTTCATGCCCCAGAATGTTGCCATGATGCTAAAAGCATAACAGCAGCAGTGCTCAGTGTTTTTAACTACTGGTGTTTTTCATACGAAAACCACAGCCGAATTATGAAGCAAGCCACAAAGGAGGACTTTTATTTGACTCTGGCAACCTGGTTTTCTCTACAGTACAGCTTGACTCATGAGCGCAGGTGTTCCTGCATTTCATCCCTGCTGAGGTGCAAAACGCCATGGCCAAGATATGAAGATGCACTTTTTTACCGTATTTACTCGCGTAATCCTCGCACTCGCACAATTCTCGCACCCCCCCCCCCCCCCCATCGCCCAAGAAAAATACGATAGTTTTTTTTCCTCGAGTAATTATCGCACCTCCGAAAACTGCCGCAATAATGTAGTCTGCTCGTTCCAACCACTGGATGGATGGATAGATATGGCTGTACCATTTCGATCGGGCGGTGGCTAGCGCCACCAAGCCGTAATACTTAATGAACCAAAAACTAGATTTTTTTTTTCCTTAAATAGTGAGGTTGGGGATTCGTACTTTGCAGTGAAGGCTTTAATTTTCACTCGTGCCTTGACTTTAGCCACCAATCAGATAACCTCCTTCTAGTTAATTCTACCCCCTTAAAGTTTATTTTGCCCTCACTGTCCCTAAACATCAGTGCTTTGAAAAACTCTGCGCCATCATCCTGAACTATAGGGTGAAGCCCATTACAGAACATTATCAAGTGTTCGGCAGTTTCTTCTTCCTCTCCACACGCACTGCATACCGTGTCTACCCCTTCGTATTTGGCCCGATATGACTTGGTTCGCAGTACTCCCGTCCTGGCCTCGAACAGTAGAGAACTACCCCGAGTATTATCATAGATCCTTTCCTTGGCAATTTCCTGCTTAAAAGTTTGTTAGATTTCTAGTGTAGACTTCTTAATCATGCCAATTCTCCACATATCAGTCTCAGTTTCCTTCACCTTTTTCTTAACCGATAATTCTTTTTGGTTTGGCCCCCTACTGTTTTCCAAGTATTTACCAGTCAATTTTCTGGTTCGCTTCCGCCATTTTGTATCGACATTCTTCATGTACAAGTAGCTGAATACCTTCCTAGCCCAATGCTCCTCCCCCATTTCTCTCAATCGCTTCTCAAATTTTATCTTGCTGCTAGCTTCCCTGCCCTCAAATGATGTCCATCCCATATGACCTTATACTCCCTGATTTGGTGTATTCCCGTGAGCTCCTAAAGCAAGCCTACCTATTCCACGTTGCTTAATTTCTAATCTTGCTTGAACTTCTGATCTCATGCACAAGCCCGCATTGCCAAACGTCAAGCCAGGAACCATGACCCCTTTTCCATATTCCTCTCACAACATCATACCTATTGTAAATCCACAGTGCCCTGTTTTTTTATTACCGCTGCATTCCTGTTACCTTTAGTCGACACGTATATTTCGTATTCCCTTAGATACACGGCCCCATTGCTTATCCATACGCCCAGATGTTTGTATTTATCTGGTATCTCTAGCGTGACCTCCTGTATTCTAAGCTCACTACCTTCATTGTCAATAAAAATCATGACCGCCGATTTTTCCTTACTGAATCTGAAATCTAACCTATCTCCCTCATTACCGCAGATGTCCACCAATCTCTGCAAATCTTCCTTGTTGTCGGCCATTAGCACTATATCATCTGCGTACATCAATGCTGGTAGTGCCTGTTCAATGAGTTTTCCTTGTTTGACAAAAGACAGGTTGAAGCCCAGTCCACTTCCCTCTAATTTGGCCTCTAATCCTTGTAGGTACATCATGAATAATAAGGGTGACAGTGGACACCCCTGCCTAAGCCCCCCATTTCACCTGTGCAGGCTTGGATACCTGTTTTTCCCACTTTATAATTACCTTGTTACCTTTATAGATATCCTTTAAAAGATTAGTGACTACATCTTCCACGCCTAGTGTGTCCAGTATTTCCTCCAATTCCTCTTGAACCACGCTGTCGTACGCTCCCTTGATATCCAAAAATGCTAGCCACAGGGACCTGTGTTCATTTTCTACTATTTCGATGCACTGCGTCAGTGAGAACAGATTGTTTTCCAACCTCCCGTGTTTCCGAAACCCATTCTGCAGTTCCCCCAGCACCCCATCCTCTATCCATGCCTGCAGTCTTTCCTTTATAATCTGCATCGCCAGCCTGTATACCACTGATGTCACTGTTATAAGACGGTAGTTTATGTCAGCTTTGTCCCCCTTTCCTTTATAGATCATGCTCATCCTGCTAAGTTTTCATCCATCGGGAACTTCACCATTGATTATTATTTTGCTCACTGCCTCTCTCAAAGCCTGCTTAGACTTCGGACCCAATGTCTTTTGTAGCATAATTGGAATGCCATCTGGGCCTGTTGATGTACTACTAGGAACCCTTTTCTCAGCCCTTTCTCACTCTTGTTGTGAAAATGGAGCCATTGCGCCACTTGATTCATCCTTGTCTATTATGGTGCTCAAACTACTTCTTTGTTGAAATTTTTTGTCACCCTTGTTCTTATATATTCAATAGCTTCGTCCCCTTTTAGCCTAGCACCTTGCGCTGTAGTTGTAAATCACTGCTCTAGGCTCGTCTCATTTCTTAGCGAGTTTTGATGGTTCAAAAAATTCACACATGCCTTTCTATCGTTTTTATGTACTTCTGCCAGCCACTGAGCTCCCTTTCTTCTAATCTTTTCATTGATCAAAAGAGATGCATCCCTTCTACAGCTTAGAAAGATTTCCCATTTTCTTTCAACATCATTTGTCCATTCACCCCGCTGCTTAGCATGTCTGTGTTCCCTAGAGGCTTCCCGACGTTTTGCTATGGCTCTCTTAACTTCTTCATCCCACCAACTTTTGGGTTTGTGTCTTCTTTTCCGGGATGACTTGTGACGTTCCTTGGCAAGCTCTAGCTCAAACAGTCTAATTAGATTTGTGTATGTCCACACTGTTTTATTATTATCCTGAGTGATTACTTTCTCAATTTGTTTAGTGGTTATTTCAATTTGCCTTTCTGAATAAAAATTTTCCTGTAGTTACTCATCTTGTCTCCTTCCCACTTTCACTGCTCTTCCAAAACTTAGCTTGATACATTTGTGACCACTACCCAGACTTCTGGAGCCACCTTCATCTATGTGCATTCCCCTGAGCTTATCATACATCCTATGTGACATCAGTGCATAATCTATTGCCGACTGCAGCCTTCCTACCTCCCATTTTATTTGCCCTTCACACTTCTCAGTACTGTTGCAAAAGATCAAATCAAGCCTTTCACACATATCATCATTTTGCCTGTCGGGTCGGTATACCCATCTACATCTTCTATGTGCGCATTCATATCTCCTGTTATAATTATCTTGCACTCTCTTCCGAACTCCTGAATGTCATTTGATATACACTCTACCATTGCCTGGTTTTCCTCTCTGGCCTTTGCTCCCGTCCACAAGTACACGAAACCAAGGAGTGTCATTTGCCCTGCCACTTTCCCTTTTAGCCATAAATGTTCCTTGCACTCCTGCTGGACCCTTTGCCAGTCTGTACTTTTATGAATGAATGCCCCAATACCACCCCTTTTTCTGCTGCCTTCTGTTCTATTACAATATTCCCACGCGTAGTCCGGATTGTTAGGAGGTTGGTCCATGTCCCTGAGATGTGTTTCTACAAAACCGTATACCATCTGCCTCTCCTCCCTTAGCTGTTCTATCTCTTCCCACTTCAGCCTGTTGCTACCACCCTGCATGTTAATATATCCTATGTCTGAATTGGCTCAGCGCTCGTGGCTACGTCTATTTCTGTCCCGGACTCTACCTATCTTGGGTACTAGTGCCATTTTGGAATCGTATCTGTCCATACCACATGTCAAAGAGTCTCCCTCGTTGTTTTCCTCATTACTAGCTATCCTGCACCCCGAAAGGCCCGCTTGCCGCCCAAAAAAGCTACTGCGCGTCCTGCAAGTCGCCAACCCACCTCATGACCTAGCCGCCCATCGAAGTGAATTCTGTCTCGTTGAAAACCACCCCACCTATGCACCTCTCTGTTTATTTCCACCACCTCAAAGCCTTTCTCTCGACTCATCCGCCATATCTCTTGGTTTGCGTTGACAACCACTTTTTGCAGGTTGCTATCACGCACCGGTACCTCCCGTATCATGCACTACCTGTAGCTGAGAAGTGGTGCGCATGTCATCGACGCCTTTTGCCAGTGTGGTTGCAAGTCCTGCTGTATCTTTATTTAAGACATCGTTTAAACCACCTGAAATCATCACGAAGTTTCGTCTATCAGCTGTAGTTTTGAGTTTTGCGCTCGCTTGCCTCATGACTGCTTCCAGCTTGCGTCCTGGGAACGTCCCTACTGCATCCCTCTTGTCACCTCTTACACTCTCTTTGATGGCTTGTGTGCGTCGATTTAAATTCGAGTCCCCGGCGATTATCACATGCTGTGACTTTTCAGCTGGAGCGTCCTGCACCTGGGGGTTACTTGCACCTGTGACGCCGGCTGCTTTGTCCCCTCCCAGCCCCACCACTACTTCGCTGAAGCTGGGCCTTGCGACAATTGAACCTGCTGAACCTGTTTTTTCCAAACTTGCTTGCTCTTCCTTCTCCGCCGTTCTGGTTGCCAGTTTCCTACTGTTCTCTCCATAGGCCGCTCCTCTGTTCACCTTGGCTAGTGCTTCCTCGGTGGACTTCAGCCTTTCTCCCATAGCCCTCGTTTCCTCTTGCTCTATCGCCAACGCAGTTTCGAGCTCGGTGATTCTTATCAGCAGGTCACTCTGGGCAACCATCATTGCGTGCGCTATCATCACTGATGATAGCGCACGCCATCTCTTAAGCATCAAGCGTACTATTGCACGGAGATTCAATCCAAGCGAAGCCAAGCCGAAGTGGCCAGTGCGCCTTGCGGCGTATTTTGTATGTTGTGTCGGTAATCTTGGCACGTTATGGGGCGATACTGAAGCCACACAGCTGCTTCAAGTTGCAAGTGATAGATCATGCGCTAAACAACGGCAACAGGGCCGCCAGTAGGCCCTTCGGAGCCTTCGAGTTTAGTGTTTGCTACTGGTGATGGCAGCTGAAAGCCACCAAGACGCGTTAGGCCTGCTGTGTGCCCGAAACTGGGATTGATGGGAAACTTTATTTCTTCAAAAGGAAACTGCAGACGATTCTGTCAAATAGCCATCAGCCCAATACTGACGTCCTACGCTTACTTTTTGAGGGCTCCTGTTGAGCGCCGACCGCTACTGCTACGCCCGCAATGCCCACAAGCTTCGCGTATGTTATTCTAATTCTGGACTATTTGCTTCCACTTTTTGTGTCACAAATAAATCTTGCCTTGTGTTGAACCTCTGCTTTTATTGTTGAGGTAAGTTCTAATTAGTACTTCTTAAAGCTTGCTGTAAGTTTCTAATGTGAGAATCCCGATTTGCGGCCACTCCGTTTTCTTTTTCGCTTTCTGCGTTTTCGTGGAAAGTTTTCTCCGTGTACTTCTCGCACCCCCCAACTTTGCATCGGTTTTCTGGTAAAAAAAAGTGCGAGGATTATGAGAGTAAATACGGTAATTGGAGCAGCTACTGAAGCACAGCTTGCCAAAACAGAGAGCTGTTGAATGAGCACTCCACTTACTGTTGGTGGGCACAGAGCTGATCTCATCGTAGCCGTCACCCGTGCCTGACGCTTCAGCATCTGCAAAATTCATATCAAGGTAAACATGCCCTTACAGATCAATGGCTATCATGCAAAATAAGCAAGTCAATATTTCATCTACAATGTTGTCAATTTTCAGTGTCAACAGCATTGAAGAACTGTGTAAGGATTTCGTTCAGGTTCTACAATTAAAATTATTATACATAATATATCAAATGTGGAAACACAAAACATAATGAATGGTTTACATGACGTAGCACAAATCTCAACACAGCTGAGAGGTGTGTGTACCTCATCTTTCTGCTGTGACAATGCAGTTATGTTTAATTATGACCAATTGATTGCACCAATCATTCAGTCTTAACAAGCAATACTAACAGCCACTACCGCAAACTACGACTCACCTTCTCTGCTGGCACTGCATTTGAAGCAGCTGTCTCGGCGCCTGAAGTTATTCACCCCACACTGAAAAAAGAAAAAAGCACGTCATTATTACACTTTCAGGCACAGCACAGAAGCAGCAGTCTGCCACAGCTCCAGAGAGGCTCCTTGTCACCTTAGGAAATACTATTAGTCAATTACAACCTAAGAATAAATATGCACTCCGTCCCCAGTACTGCCGCCTGCCTGTCATTCACCAGTGCAACAGAGCAATGATTGGCCATTTCCGTTCATGCCATAAGCACTTCGCTGATTATGCAAATACTACACATATTATAAACTAAAGGTTTGTCGTTTTTTTTTTATAAAAGGTTGCACTTGGCTGAGCAGAGAAGCCAGAATTTTTGATGAAACTTGCCAAGAAGTAAAGTTTTTCAAACGAAAACTATCGAATTGAACCCGTGCCTCTACGGCCAAGTCGTATGCCTGAAATATGTAAAAGGTCTTGACTGACATCTTGTAAATAAGTGATTGCAATTACTGGGATATTTATCGAAATTATGCTTGGGTGGGACGGCCCCCACTGTGGCGGAGCTTACATTTATTCTTAGGCTGTAACTGACTATAAAGGAATTTGTAAAATGATGTAACTTGTTTTTCAGTAAAGCTTCAATGTATACTTTCCTGTTCAATGCCATAGCATTCAACAGCCAGAAATTATTTCAAAGAGCTCTAACAACAGTCTGTAAGCACCTCAGTAGGCTTGTGCGAACTGACTTTTTAATTGAACTGAACAATTTATTGAATGGTTAAGTCTGACCTTGCTGCAGTTCCAGTCCGTGCGGGCCATCATCCCGCCCCGGTCCAAGCTGCCAAAGCCTTCCTTGGGGATGCTGTAGTGCAGAGTGCAACGAATGTCACCCAGCTGAATGACACCCTGCAAGGAAGAACAGAGCGGGACACCGCCAAAGGTCAGCTGGCAAAGGTCACGAAGGGTCACACGGTCCCGTCTATCCATCCATTTTCACTCCCAACAGTAGCTGCCGCCGCCGCGGTGGACCGAACACCCGGTCAGAGGGGGGACCCCTTGTAGGAAAGGTTGGCGCCTCACTCGTCTTGGATCAGTCCAGCACGCAGATTTTTTGTTTTCTTTTTATGGAGAGCATTCTCTTTTGTTTTCCCCGCATGCAACAACAAGCAATCGAAGCCTTCTGCAACACTAGCACTGCCATCATTGCCTTCCTAGTCCGCCATTGCTCAAAATCAAAGCGTGGTTTTGTTCAACCTTCGTCGAGCATGTATTTGAAAGTCATGTGCACAAGCCTCACACATGCTGCCCTGTTTCGTCTATTGTGAGACAAGCCTCGCTAAGGCTGCTAACAAGCCAAAATGCAGGTGCACTGCATTTCAACAATACTGCCACACCAGCAACAAATTGAAGCCTTAGGTGTTGCTTTGAGAGACCAAGAAACTAATGCAATTAAATTTTGGCATTAAAAAAGGAATTGACTTTTCTACTCATACACTTAGTGCAAACTTACTTTTTCAATAAAGGCCAGAGGCAACAAAATTTGAAATCACCTGATACATAATTTCACTGGCTTCCACACTTTACCCATAAATCCAAGAGCTCGTCTATCACAACCTAGAGCTATTAGTTTCATCAGTATAAGGTAAGCATCTCAAAGCAACTTGGCTTACCGCAACTGTTAGGCATGAGCTGGTGTGGCCATAGCAAGTAGGCGTGGCTAACATAAAGCTCTTGGATGTTGCTTAGCAAGCTGAACAACGATTCCAGCACATTACAAGACAGCTCCGGCATTGCAAGGAAACAATGCCAGCGAGGCTGTCACTCATGGATGCCATCTCGATATCTAGTAAACCACAACCACGAGAAATGCATTTCTGGCGTACTTTTCAAAGTGCAGCCATATTTGGCCAATTTCACACCTCACACTAGACACACTACAGCACAAGTCAATGCCTACATCACAGGGCATTTGTTTTTTACGGTCAATCATGCAATGCACACTTGGCTCAGAATCTTTACCTTGTAGAGGTGTTCTAACACCATGCTGAGGGTACATCAGAAACGCATTCCTGTAGTTGCCACTGCGGATCACGGCTAACATGGCATCCCTCATTGTGGATTTGGGAACAGCTCGTTGCGCAATAAGCAGTAATCTGAACGAGTTGGCAGACATTTACAGTACAGAAAGAGACGCGTATGAAAACATGTCGTTTTCATCCGGGCCACACGCAAGTCGGCCTCTCCGTAAAGCCTTGTCGTGAAGTGGTCTGTGATAAATCCACTACACTCAAACTTCCTTATAACAAAGTTGCATCTGATAAGTGAGCCATATCTAAAAATATGTTATAAAAAAGGTATATATTCCTAACGCTTCTCATTAAACAGGATGTTTGCCAGAACAGTAATTAGGGTTTAAGATGTACAAGCATTGAGATTAAAAATCTGATATATGTGCTACTTCAGGAACTAGTGTTCAAGCAAACTTGTTCTTCTCGCACTATGCGGCCAGTAGCATTTGACCTTCAAATGAGACTAGGCACAGCTAAGGCTTGCACAGCAATTCGTACAAAAAGTCCATAATAGCGCACGCTTTGTACAGAGAAGACTGTTTTCTTGAGGACTGTGGCTAGTGGAGATGACGTCATATTTGAAAAATGCACTATCCAAGCATGAGTGGTTAAAAGCTATAAATGGCCTCATGATGGCCGTTTAACCCTTAGGAAGGGCCATCACCAATGTGAAGAAGACATATGGATCAGTCTCAGTCCAATTCATAATGTAATTCACCAAACTGCTTTGATACAGCTCAGTGCAAGGAAGCAGATACAGCTCAGTGCAAGGATGCAGGAAAGTCTGCTCCTGCCGAAGGAAATTCGTGCACTTAAAGCATGTACTGCTAAACGAACTCGGGGGCCTTGCATGCCATTATTATGCCAATGACATAATTATGCAGTACACTTTAAAATGCACTTAAATATAAGAAAACAAATTTTTTTAGTAGCTGAGACCAGTAAGTTGCATCACAACCAAACCGGTGCAATCAGTGAATGATGTCATATTTATTCAGAGGTACTATGAATAAATAACAGTCACTGCCACACCCTACGCACCACAAGATAAAATGTAGTCACTCTTCACTGGCTCCAGTCTTCAAGAAACTTCAGTCATCTTCAATGAAACACCCAGGATTTTTTCCCGCCCTGTAGAATACATGTTGGCGTTGAAGAAACTGATCGCAAATTATCCACAAGACCGTTTCACATTCTGCAATGGGTGAATAAAGAAAAACACCTGCCGCAGTTGTACACTTCACGAAAATACTTGCATCGAACAATTTTGCACATTCTGGCTATTGAAGGAGTTTCTGCGTTCAGTATATTAGTGAAACCCAAGACTTTATATTCAGGTCTCCTCAAGTGCGAGTGTAGGAAAAAAGTGTCCTCTGCTCAGAAAGCCTCATAGTACCAATGGCCTCCATTTACGAATGACGCGATTTTCATTACAATGATACTTATCCCCTAGAAGATGTCTGCTACAACTAAGATTCCCAACAGAAATGTTGATAAACTTCGCCATGAGTGGAGCTTGATAATCAAGTGCTGCCTGATCCGAACCCCCCTCGCACCAAGATCTGTTAATCAGTTATCTTCAGTAGAGTGTCAGGGGACCACCACCCCCTGACAGAGAACAAAATCCTGGGGCCCTGGCATACCCGGTCTGCATCACGAGCTGCTCGTAGGGCGTTTTTGAGGTTCCTGCAAGCAACCGAACTTGGAGACAAACTGTGACTGTTTGCGGGCAATGTTGCTTCCTATAAAGCTCGGATAGTGCTCCAGTAACCACATTTTTTTTCCCTACTGTTACCAACTCTTTTTCTCTTTCACACCCCTTTCCTAAGCAGATGGTAGCAAACCGGAGTCTGCCACTGGTTAACATTTTTCTTTCTTTTATCTCTCTCTACAGTAGCTAGATCATGCCACGAATTACAGGTTAGTTCTTTTACTGGTACTAACTGAATGAGACACAGTAGGTGTAGAATGATGCACTGCAACAGGTTTAGTGAACTGGCTCATGCACACCGGTTCATACTATCTGGCTCATGGACTCATGAAAAACTGCTTCATACTAACTGGCTAATGGCAGACTCATATTAAATGACTCATGGTAAAGTGGCTCATGCAAACCGGTTCATACTAAATGGCTGATGGCAAACAAGCTCGTACTGATTCATAAAAAAGTAGTTCACACTAAGTGGTTAATGGCAGACTCATATTGAATGATTCATCGTAAACTGGCTTATGCAAACAGGTTCATATTGTCTCATGGCAGACTCATACTGACTCATGATAAACTGGTTCATACTAACTGGCTCATACTAACGTGTGCCTACCGGCTCCTGGTAAAAATTGATTGGCTCCTGATAACTGCCAAACTGGTTCATACCGTTTCAGCAAACCAGTTCATACTAACATGTTCATGTTGACTCCAGGTAAAATCTAGTTCATGCCAACTCATTCACAGAAATGGGCTCATGGTAAACTGCCTCATACTGACCCGTGCTAACAGGTCCATGACAACCGACTCAGAGTGAATAAAAACTCTTTCATGCTAATTGGCTCATACAAGCAAGGTTACTGCGCAACTTGTTTAAAATGATCTGTTAGTTATACCCATGGCTGTTTTGCAGTGTTGCCAAGGAGACCACTTAGTCCGAATACTTAAGCACATCCCACGAATATCCATTGTACCAACACCCTTTCAAAGCAGCCAAAAAGGAGCCGAAACAAATGTAATTATCACAATTGTGATGCTATGACCTCACAGGTACACCCATGACATTTCCAACATGATTTAAGTGATGATAAACCTAATTAAGCAAATTCAAAAGCACTCTCTCCTTTGTGTATATGAAAAACATTTTGCTCTCATTTTTACAGAGAGCACAGCCGTAACTACCCCCTCGCAATGATCTTACAGTGTTCAAAGCACTCCTAGGGTTCTTAATGAAAAATTAAAAAACAACGTAAGCATTACTCCTCAGAAGTGAATATTAAATGGCAGTGACAATGTGAACAAAAATGGTAGCGGAGTAAAAATGCAGAATGTGAAACAGCTTTCGCATTTCCAGTAATCATTTGAATTTGCTACATGGCTTCTTTCCCAGTTTAAGCTGCTGTTCAGAACAAAATGACAAAAACCCAATGATTTCCGCATGAGTGTACAACAACAGCACGTCTTAGCAGCTGTAAAAATACAGTTTTCTGCCTAGAGAAATGCTACAACGAGCATGTTGGCATAGTGTGAACATATGGCAGCAAGGCGGCAAGGAAGGCTCCGGCCAGTGTGCCTTTCTTCAACTACAGACACTGCATTTGGCAGGCAGGCTCCGACCTGATGCATCCAAAGGCCTTTCAAGAGTCTCTCTGAAACCAACAGACACCCAACTACCCACTCACCCAACTTTTTTTTACTTGGAAAAGCTTTCACCTGGCTCATCTGTAGAGTAAAAAAAAACACAGCTGCAATAGCAAGTAGCCTCAACCACATATTCAACATAAGATGTGCGAAAATCTCGCACTGGGACAATAGAAGCTTGATCTGGCCTTGATGCATCATTCGGTAGCCATTCGACTGTGCCAGGAATGCTGCCCAGTTGGCGTGCCTAACACTTTTTATTTGCCGTTGCCAGTCTCGTGCAGCAAACTCGCAGATAGCGCAAGTTCGAGGTGCCTAAATAAAACATGTACCCAGCTGTGCCAACTTTTCCTGTCCACACTAATATCCATTCTAACATTGGCAATCTGAGGTGACCTAAAGTACTGGCTGACTGTTGCTATGCTGACATACAAAGCTAATCAATATAAACAGTAATTAGTCAATTTATGAATAACGAAAACATAAAGTAATTAGCATAACTAGGTGGGCCTTCAATGTTCTCGCAGTTTACACTGGTGCCATGTACAGGTTTTTTTTTTTTTTCTTCAGAGTCTTCGCATTTCTTAAGACGGTGCAGATTGTTGTGCTGATGAACTCCACTTGCCAGCATGTGTAAACAGTGAGTGCTAACACTGCACTCATGCACAAAAAGGGTGAGAATAACTTCTTCAAAGCTATGAGCTCATTCGCTTGAAATTCTTATCGGTTTCAAAAATAACGTGTAACTTAAGGTTAAAAAGTGTTTTCCAAAGGAGATTTTGAATAAAAAGTTCTAATGCATTGATTGCAGGCCCACTGAGAGCGAAATTGAGCCTGACTCCTAAATGCTCACTGATGTCCACCAAATCTTAGCGATCAGTGCAAATGTATTGTCTGTCAAGGACTGCTGGCATTGCTGAACGATCAGCACTTCGTTACTGGTTGAGCTATCAATAATAAGTTTCATGCAACGCAAAGTAGCTGCCTGCTGGCTCCAAACTGGTTCTGAATGTGACCTGTGCCGCAGATGTCTTGCATGTGGCCTTGCAGGTGCGAGCCTTGGAATGTTAAACCAATGTTTTCACAGAAGTATAGCTGAATCAGACAAACACTGCCCTCTGTGCAGTTTCAATGAAACGTATTCAGAAGGAAGCAAGCTGCTCGCCTGCACATACAATGCTTATGCCTATATGCATTTTCAACGACAGTTCATCAGTGCAAGGCACTGACTGACAGATAAGAGAGTGTGGCCTAATGCAACTGTTGCTGCCGAAGTCCCTTCTCAGTTGATAAAAATGTATAAAAACAGTCTTCAGACACTGTTAGCATGCTCTATTAGTTTACGTTCGCACAAGGAGCATAACAGGCATGTGCTCCAGAAGTAAAGCTTTTCCACAGAAAAATTATGCGGCACATCTCCGTGTAAAAATTAGGCACTGCTTCTCTGATGGAGCGCGCTGGCATTCACATTCACATAGTTTGGCCACAGCTCGCGTGCTCGGTTTTGCTATCGGAGCACCTGTACATATTAGCCAGCCGTTCTATCAACTTTCCGCTGAGATGCATTGAACGGAAATAAATTATAGCATAGCAATGAAGGAACTTTTTGGTCCTTTGATCTTCTTAGCCAATTCAAATCGCAGCATTCGTACAACAGAACAGCACAAGTCTGTAAAACAGTCCCCAGGGGAGGGGGGGCCTCGCCACGTCGGCATCTCTGCAAGACATCTGCCTGGCAGGCACAGCCTAGCACTTTTCACTGGCACAGTCGAAGCTGCAAGCACGCGCGCGCGCATTTTCAGAAAGAAATCCTGTTCCCGGCACCGACACAGAGAAACCGGGAACGGAGTGCTCTTTGCTGAAGGAAGGAGGAAGAGGTGGTGGGAACGAAGAAAAGGCCGGTGGGGGCCACTCTTGGCAAGTGGCCGAAGCGGCGCAACGAGGGGACAACACCTTTGTCAGTTCCTTCCACCGAACCGCTTCGGAGAGATAGCGAAACTCCACAAATGCAAACCCCCTGGAGGCACCTACAAAGGGGTGGTCACAGAAGCCAAGGGAGCGAACCATTAGTACACTCGGTGGTTAAAACAAAGAAAAAAAAAAAAGAGAGGCTAAAACAGTGAGTGAGTGAGAGAAGCACCGTCACACCACCCCACCACTGCGGCGAACACCACAACAACGACAAAGTGCGTGCTTCGTCGGCTGGTACCACGCCCGAGTCCATTGTCCATCCTCCGCTCGTACGGGAAGCTAGTGCGATCGTCATGACCATCGGCACGTGCCGCTGACGGGAGTGATGGCAAGGCTTGGCACGAGAGTTCTTAAGTGAGCTGCGCGCGATGCAGCAGCTCTTGGATGCTCGGCTTTTTCTGTCCAGCTTGTCCGTCGCTTTCATCACGGGTTTGTTAGCCATTTGCGAACCAGCCCACAGGTTTTCTTTCTATTGACATATTTCTTCCCAGCTAGCTAAAACATTGCACACTCGAGAAATAAAAGTAGCATGGACGTACACAGAGGTGAACTAAATACTTGGTCTTAGTATGTGTGACCCTAGAAAAACTAGAGTTTGGCACACAAGGTATCACACGACCGTGTTGGTTCCGCTAATCCTAAGCTCAGCAGGTGCCGAGCTTTGCTGTACATTTCACTAGGTGCTGTCGTCCGCTTCAGCCAGTGCAGATTTCTTGCATAGAATGCGCTACGCTTATCCCATACCAGTGCACAATTGGCACAAATAGCCGCAACTAGCTCGGCCATGAAGCACAGGTTGAACTGATCGAAGCTTTGCATATATAACATTGGTTTCCAATGATGGGCTGCATTGTGAAACGCCTAGTTGTGCATGCTTTTTTTTCGCTGCATGCCTTTTCTTATCCAAACAAACTGTGTGCTGCTCACGAATGTCACTCTCACATGCCAGCCTTATCATGCCGCTAAAAAAAGGAAGGCAAGTGTACAATTTGTTCATAGAAACACAGGATGACACTTGATGGCATCTGGCGTACGTATTCTGTTATGTTGACCCATTCACTAATTTTCACGGCATATACCCTACATGCACTGTTAAGACACAATAACTTCAAGATAACTGTCATCTTGCTAAGAGTCTGGTACCTAAACCCAATGGTCGTGATGGTGTGGGCGTTCGAGTCTCAACCAGAAGCTATGACATTAAGTTAAGGCGCTGGAAACAAATGCACATGCATTACTTAGCCCTGAAATGTTGTTTCAATTTGTCAGCACTGCACGGTGCAACCTGCCATTAAAGCGAAAATTTAACATTGTGTTTTCAATCATTCCTGAGAGTGACACAGAAAGACCCAACATGTGATGCATTTTATGGACCATCAATGCATCACGCAAGCATTTTTTTACTGTCATATGATTATTATTTTTAACTGCATGGCCATTTATGTTCCAGTTATACTAGCTATACTAAGCTTCTAAAAATATTCTGGTTACATGCCCACTGTAATGTGCACCAGCATCTTGGCACAAGGGCGGTCTATAGAGAGTGGGTATGAGCGTCAAATATAACCATGTACTTCATGCAGTAACAGACAAACTAGCACGAATAGACGTCAATATGCAATGCCACCCTGATGCAAAGAACCCAAAATCTCGGCTGGTAGTGAATGGGTTAACATGATGAGTGTGCAAATGGCACAATTTTACCCAAGTTTGTTTATACTTATATAAAGGCTTATTATGCCCAGCTACTATAACTTTTAGAATTGACAGTGCATTCCACTGATACGAATAAACAGATAGTTGGATCCACCACGTATACAAGAAAAGGGCAAGACAGCTTTTACAGCTAGCTCATGAAACTAATCGGCAAATTTATTTATACAACTAAACACATGAATGCCAGTTGGTAGTCAAGTGAATAATGAAACATGTCACAAAAAGAAAAAAAAAGAGACAATAATGCAGCGAAACATTTTCGAATTTTTTTTATTGTTCTTATTCTTGCATGCAAAAAAGAAAAGGTGAAAAAGGGTGATATATACTGCTGGGCTAATTCGTGAGCTTATAAGTTTTGAAAATGCCCTTTTGATTTTGGAAAGTTCATTTGAAAAAATGCCTTTGCGGTCTAGATGCGGCCTTCCTTCCCACTAAGTGTTCATTGAAGAACTCCAATTTCAAGACACATCAGCAGTTATGTAATCTAGCTGCAGCTATCAAGTTACGGCCCTGCGTACGTCTAAATGTAATTTGCAGCGGCAGACAAGGTAAAATGAGTCACACAGTGAATTGAGGCACACAGCGAGGCATACAGCGAATCCTTATAGGAAGAAACAGTTACACTGCTTGAAAGAATGCAATACAGAAACCAGCACAGTTGTGGAGATAATGATACAACTTGCATTGCAGCCACATGCAGACTGCTAGATTCCATGTTAAAAGCTCTTTTCACGGTGCAAATAAAATTTTTTTTCGCTGTGTATGCCTTGAAGCCAACTCCATTACCCTATCCACTTATGCACTTGGTTCAAATACAGTCAAACCCCTTTAAACTGACTCTGATATAAGAGACAAACGGGTATGAGAGACACCAGTGTGCCTATAGTAAAATATGGGAGATAGGAAAATGTATACAAGGTCCCCTGCTTATAAAAGACATCTCAAATAAAAGACAAGAATCGATGCCTGGAGCATGCCTCTAATAAAGGGATCTAACTGTATTTGTGCACTTTCAGTACAAAACAAAACTGGACTGCAAATAAAATTCAGTCAGTCACATCGCAGTCCCCTCCGGAAAGGTTGTGAGGGAAAAATGCCTTCCCATTTTATTTTACTTTCCAAAAGCGGTATGCCATGTCCGGAGTGACAAAGTAGCAGCAAGCAGAAACACAGCAAC